>NC_056461.1:23796894-24103894 GCF_018296145.1 Oncorhynchus tshawytscha
TTTGTCCGTGTGTTTTAGATTATTGTCCTGCATGCCTCATGGTGAAATCCCTGAGAGGTTTCCTTCTCGGTCACTGAGTTAGGAAGGACGCCTGTATCTGTTGTATATTTAATAACTTCGCCAAGCTCAAAGGGATATTCACTATCTGCTTGTTTCATTTTGACCTATCTACCAATAGGTGTCCTTTGCAATCAATGCATTGAAAATCCTCCTTGGTCTTTGTGGATGAATTTGTGTTTGAAATTCAATGCATTATACAATCATGTTGCACACATAGTCCATTCAAAGGATTATGTGGCTTGTCAAGCACATTTTTACTCCTGAACTTATTCAGGCTTCCCATAACAATGGGGTGAATACCTAATGTCTCAAGACATTTCAGCTTGACATTTTTCATTAATTTGTAAAAATGTTGAAAAACATAATTCCACTTTGACATTATGGGGTATTGTGTGTAGGGCAGTGACAAAAAAATATACATTTAATAAATGTTCAATTCAGGCTGTAACACCACAAAATGTGGAAAAAGTCAAGAGGTGTGAATACTTTCTGAAGGCACTGTAGCTCTCCACATTTATTACATAGAAAATGGTTTTGTTTAACTCCAATGCATTTTGAAGGCCATGGTAAAGTGCTTGGAATGGCTCAGCAGCTTTGTTTGAGTGTAGGTGGTGTTTTGCCAATTTGTTTGTGTGGATGCAGTCAATGCGCAAGTGAATAACTTACCTATTTGAACTGACAGCACTGCATTTCTTTTGTTGCTTATACAGTATATACCATTTGGTGTCTGAAATCATACTGAATAGTACAGAATATATGTATTTCACACCTCACATATGGTAAGATTAAATAGGCTTTATAATGCAAATTCAAAGGATGGGGGAAGAAAGAGGACAGGCGTTGTCCCTTACTGCAGCATCATTCAGTCTTCATTGTTAACTGTACAGATTCAGATTTCAATGTAAAGTCCTCCAGGTATCACCTCAATTCCACACATAAAAAAGCAAGGCCACAGTGGGGAAAACATTTTTATGAGGTTTTTCTGCCTCAACGGGCATTGAAGAGTAGAGTAGAGACAGGTTACACGGTCCTGCAGACTTGCTCCGGCCAAACACTATTCCACACCCACATACCTTAGTTTCTTCTCCGCAATGAGTCTGGATCTGAGTACCTCCCTGATGATTTCTAGAATGGAAATCCATTCTAGACTGTCTGATTCATCCCATAAACCAAAAGGTTGGGTTAGAGCAAGAACATGTTTAATTGACTTTGAATCTCTGATGTGTTAGAGATGATCCAATCGCTCATTACTTTGTTTTTTACAACACCCCTAATTTTAACATCGCCATAAACAACTTATATTGCAAGAACTACTCTAAAAAGTATTTTCAAATATCTATTTCAATATACTGGTCTGTGACTAGTATTTTGGTAAGAAGATAAAAACTATTTCACAGTTCTCATGAGAAAGGAAAATAATAAGCCATGTTGTCTATTTATGCCGTGTAGTGTTTGCAGGGTAGGCGGACGACGTCATAAAATTAGCTCCTCAATTTCTTATTCGATTCTATTATTGCCTGCCTTGTAAATGGCTCCTGGAATAGCAAAGAGAAAATGGAATAACAACAATCAATCCACATGAACTCAGCAAAAAAAGAAACGTCCTCTCACTGTCAACTGCATTTATTTTCAGCAAACTTAACATGTGTAAATACTGGTATGAACATAACAAGATTCAACAACTGAGACATAAACTGAACAAGTTCCACAGACATGTGACTAACAGAAATGGAATAATGTGTCCCTGAACAAAGGGGGGGTCAAAATCAAAAGTAAACAGTCAGTATCTGGTGTGGCCACCAGTTGCATTAAGTACTGTAGTGCATCTCCTCGGAGGAGGAGACTGCACCAGATTTGCCAGTTCTTGCTGTGAGATGTTACCCCACTCTTCCACCAAGGCGCCTGCAAGTTCCCGGACATTTCTGGGGGGAATGACTTTAGCCCTCACCCTCCGATCCAACAGGACCCATATGTGCTCAATGGAATTGAGATCCGGGCTCTTCGCTGGCCATGGCAGAACACTGACATTCCTGTCTTGCAGGAAATCACGCACAGAAAGACCAGTATGGCTGGTGGCATTGTCATGCTGGAGGGTCATGTCAGGATGAGCCTGCAGGAGGGGTACCACATGAGGGAAGCGTTGAGATTGCCTGCTGATGCTGTGACACACCGCCCCAGACCATGACGGACCCTCCACCTCCAAATCGATCCTGCTCCAGAGTACAGGCCTCAGTGTAACGCTCATTCCTTCGACGATAAACGAGGATCCGATCATCATCCCTGGTGAGACAAAACTGCGACTCGTCAGTGAAGAGCACTTTTTGCAAGTCCTGTCTGGACCAGCGACGGTGGGTTTGTGCCCATAGGCGATGTTGTTGCAGGTGATGTCTGGTGAGGACCTGCCTTACAACAGGCCCACAACACCTCAGTCCAGCCTCTCTCAGCCTATTGCGGATTGTGAGAGGGACTGTGCGTTCCTGGTGTAACTCAGGCAGTTGTTGCCGCCATCCTGTACCTGTCCCGCAGGTGTGATGTTCAGATGTACCGATCTTGTGCAGGTGTTGTTACACATAGTCTGCCACTGCGAGGACGATCAGCTGTCCATCCTGTCTCCCTGTAGCGCTGTCATAGGCGTCTCACAGTACGGACATTGCAATTTGCAGTCCTCATGCCTCCTTGCAGTATGCCTAGTTATTTGGATTTTTATGAATTATCTTTGAAAGACAGGGTCCTGAAAAAGGGACGTTTCTATAGTCAATGACTGTTCCATTTCTATTTGAGGCTGGTTCACTGCAGGCAGTAATATATGGCAGAGAAATGCCCTCAGCAAAAGGAATCAGACAAGATATGTTTAAGGACAGACGCTGGAGACCGAGAAGCAAGTACAGGCAGGAACAGCGTCTAGACAGGGAAAAAATAATGACATTAATGCTGACACAGGGAATAAACTGAGGAGCAGACAGATATTTAGGGGGTAATCAACAAAGTAATGGAGTCCAGGTGAGTCCAGTACTGCGCAGCTGCGCGAAATGATGGTGACAGGTGTGCTTAATGAAGGGCGCTCTGGCGCCAGAGAGGGGGAGTGGGAGCAGGCGTGACAGCATGAGGATTTTAGCTTCCCCTTGAAGGCAAATAATGCGATAAAAAGACATGTAATATTAAAATAGCAAGTGTATAACAATGTCTGCACTACTGTAAATATGACAGGTGGAAAAGGAAAATGGAAATATGTCCTTAAAGAAGATACAATTGATAAGGAAGATTCTAAAAAAATAAAAAATAATCTTGAAAGCACTTGAGAAATGTACCTCCAGCAAGTAACCTTTCATACTCCCCGCCCTCTACCCAAACTGTGCAGTCCTAGAAAAACCCAAATGCAGCATATAAAACCACCCTGCTATATATAGCCCCTTCTCATTCTGTACCTGGCCAAGTCAAATTTCTCTGCTCTGACACACACAAACCCACATACACACGCACCTGCACACACACACGGTATGTGGGACCTCTCGTCAGCACTCCCTTGGGGGCGCTGCCACTCTTATCTGCCCTTACTAGCACCGGTTTAAAGTTAATAAAGAATCATTAGTCATGTGTTCCCTCGCATAGCCCTGTCATGCTTTACGCACCTACGGCACAATCACACTGAAATGCTTCACAGTAGCACCTTGCTGAAAGACAACAAATCTGCCCTTAGCCTGGGTCTCTCTCTCTCCCTCAAACCCCCCCTCTCGCTTTCTCTCCCTCAGATTCTCTCTCTCCCACATGCACACACCCCATTCTCGCTTTCTCTTTATTTTTGGCAGCTCTGTTTTCTAGGCTAGCTTGCATCCTGCAACAGTAACACATGGCTTTCTGTGCGTCATCTGAGCTTGACTTACACACAAAGCATTGACAAATGACTCCTAAATTCTGAAGAAAATACTGAGGGAGGAAGGTGAGCTGCTACAGAAAGAAATAATGGGTTGTGTGGCCGTGTGGAGAATGCTAACACTTCTCCTCACACATGGCTGAGCTTCTATAGTGAAGAAAATCAACTTGATGCAAAGACAGCTAATACAAAATCTTCTAAAATAAAAACTTAACACAAATAGAAGTCATCCAAATACATGTACGGCCCTATGTTGTACTACACAATGTTGGGAAGAGCTTGCATTTGAAATTAGTAATTCTTCTACGTCACATAATACCTCAAATGTAACTGGCTGTATATGATCAATGAGGCTGTCCTACCCTTGAGATTGTGTCATGTGTCAGAGAATACTGATCAATTAAATACAGGTAGTCTACTTCTAAAGCCATTATTATGTCAGGAATATCCTTTCTGGCACATAGCGCAGATGCTGGCTGCAGTAGCATCTTAACAGTTACTCTAATCTACTTGTTATTAATCTGTGATCTGGCCTTCCCCCTACTGGGTGATGAATCACATGACTAACGCTGGGACTAATGTTAGAGCAGTGCCCGTGCAGTGACTCTGTTAATTGGTGTGCCACACACTTGATTAATGCATTTGTTCCTGCTCGGCCTGAGTCTCATCAGATACTTTTGTCAGATCGGGAGTGCATAACCCAATCCCATTCTTTCTTTAATCTTAATAGAAAGCTCTGGGATGAATGAAACATTTGGCAAACCGAAGTGATAAAACAAAGATTGATCAAAGGTCCTTTAGTTTGATTGTGGGTGGCCCATAAAGCATATTTTTCGACAGAGGTATAAAATTAAAAGTTGGTTTATTCATTTGTTTTGGTCCCAGGTGCCGATTTCCTGAGATAGCCTATGACCTTGCAAGGGAGTGTTTGAGGTGGACTGGGCTATCCCTCACCAGTCCGGGCTGCCATAGACCTCTCCACGTAGTCGGCAACCTGGTATTGACAGAGCACGGGTCTATGAGCACAATTCAAAAGCTTGAAGTGCCATTGATTGGAAGATTCATGAAGTGGTTTTTCAACAGCCTTATTTGGCTCAGCTGGAAGAAACATTTAAAATAAAACCAATCTCTGTTTTGTTGAGGTGATGATTCATTGAGGTTTGTGATGAGCCAATCAGATTGTAGACTAGGTGAGCCACACCCAACACAGCCCAGATTGACCCAATGCAACCCAATCAAAATCTAGCCCAGAGAAGTCTAGAATACGGTATTTTAACAGGGTAAGGCATTTTCCCGTGTAATCTGATCACGAAAAAACTGCAATGGAATTTCTCTCACCCCAAAATGTTTTATGGAATTACGGTTTGTTGGCTGATTCAATTGCAAACCCAACAATAGTGAGCAAGAGTAATGGCGTGTTTTTGTAGGCACTTACTCCACCATGGCTCGTTGGCCAAAGTCTATAGGGAAATGAATGACGTTTTTGTAGGGTTTTTGGATAATCGCAGAAAATAAGGTCTGTGGTAAACACAGGCTTAGGAGATCGTATACATTTAGTTCTACAATATCATCTTAATTGGTTAACATATAACTTTCTGTGAAAGTACATTAAAAAAGCACAAAGCACATAAAGGATTCATAATTAATAAAGGTCATGTTAACTGACTGATATCTCATATAACAAAATGTATAAGATCTCAAAAGTCTGCATTATCCAGACCTTATTTTCATAATTTATCCCAAAGCCCTATTATTTCCCCATTAATATTCTCCATAGAAATGGCTGCACAAACCAGAGGTAACTCCTTACCTGTTCGTATGCCTACAAGCTGGCAAACTCTATAACCCCTTGAATACAGTACACAGAGTACCTCCGGTATTCTTTAAAGGCAACCCGCTTGGTATTCAGCTTCCAATGGCATAGCTGACTGAAGGTCACTCAGGCTAGCATGTATAGCGTAGTGTTTGTGAGGGTATCGATCAGCTGATCTAATCGTACATCACAGTGGTTAGAGATGGCTAATAAGAGGAGATTGTCAGAGAAAGCCTCTGTCCTCTCCTACATATAGTACAAGTGGGTATATAATTGGTAAAGGAGCTCAATGGAGAGTGGGTGAAAACCGTGTACAGTATCTCCTTCCTATTCCAAGTTAATGTTATGCAGTATTGTAGCAGTGATGTGGAGATGTAGAGATGATTACCTTGGGTAGTCAAATAAATTGTTATAGTTGCATCACAATGTGTCCATCACAGGTGTAGTATAACCACAACTACCAGAAACCATCTTTAAGATATATTTAATATAGATTAGTATACCAAACATTAGGAAGAGATGGCGACGGAGGGGATGGCTTCCATTTTATTGGTTTTATTGGCTCTTAACCAACAGTGATATTTTTTTTTCTTCATTGTTTATAACTTATTTTGTAAATAATGTTGCTGCTACTGTCTCTTATGACCGAAAATAGCTTCTGGACATCAGAACAGTGATTACTCACCTCGAATTGGACAAATAATTTTTCTTTAATGAGTCGGACAGGAAAGAAATACACCAAACACCCGAACAGGCCCTGATCCCAATCATTCGCTGGCCAAAGAAAGAGATCGGGTGCCTTGTGAGGATCAGGCGACGAGTGGCTAATCTGCCTTTGCCATCTGTACTGTTAGCTAACGTTCAATCACTGGAAAATAAATGAATGAACTGAAAGCACGCATATCCTACCAACGTGACATTAAAAACTGTAATATCTTATGTTTCGCTGAACGATGACATTAATAACATACAGCTGGCGGGTTATACAGCAGGATAGAACGGCAGCCTCTGGTAAGACACGGGGCGGGGGCCTATACATATTTGTAAACAGCTGGTGCACGATATCTAAGGAAGTCTACGGCTTATCTCATGATAAGTTATAGACCACACTATCTACCTAGAGAGTTTTCATCTGTATCTTTCGAAGTTGTCTACATACCACCACAGACCGATGCTGGCACTAAAATCACACTCAATGAGCTGTATACCGCCATAAGCAAACAGGAAAACGCTCATCCAGAGAGGCGTCACTCCTAGTGGCCGAGGACTTTAAATCACTTAAATCAGTTTTGCCTAAATTCTATCAGCATGTTTTAAATGTGAAACCAGAGGGAAAACAACTCTAGACCCCCTTTACTCCACACACAGAGACGCTCACAGAGCTCTCCCTCGCCTGACCATAATTATATCCTCCTGATTCCTGCTTACAAGCAAAAATTAAAGCAGGAAGCAGTGACTCGGTCCATAAAAAGTGGTCAGATGAAGCAGATGCTAAACTACAGGACTGTTTTCCTAGCACAGACTGGATTATGTCCTGGGAATCTTCCAAAGGCATTGAGGAGTACACCACATCAGTCACTGGCTTCATCAATAAGTGCATTGAAGATGTCATCCCCACAGTGACTGTACGTACATACTACAACCAGAAGCCATGGATTACAGGCAACATTCATACTGAGCTAAAGGGTAGAACTGCCGCTTTCCAGTAGCGGGACTCTAACACGGAAGCTTATAAGATATCCTGCTATGCCCTCCGACGAACCATCAAACAGGCAAGGCGTCAATACAGGACAAAGATCGAATCATACTACAATGGCTCCAATGCTCGTCGGATGTGGCAGGACTTGCAAACTATAACAGACTACAAAGGGAAGCAGAGCCGAGAGCTGCCCAGTGACACAAGCCTACCAGACGAGCTAAATAACTTCTATGCTAACTTCGAGGCACGTAACACTGAAACATGCATGAGAGCATCAGCTGTTCCAGATGACAGTGTGATCACGCTCTCTGCAGCCGATGTGAGTAAGACTTTTAAACAGGTCAACATTCACAAGGCAGCAGGGCCAGAAGGATTACCAGGACATGTACTTCGAGCATACGCTTACCATTCTGGCAAGTGTCTTCACTGATATTTTCAACCTCTACCTATCTGAGTCTGTAATACCAACATGTTTCAAGAAGACCACCATAGTCCCTGTGCCTAAGAACACTAATGTAACCTGCCTAAACGACTACCGACCCATAACATTCATGTCTGTAGCCATGAAATGCTTTGAAAGGCTGGTCATGACTACCGACCTGTAGCACTCACGTTTGTAGCCATGAAATGCTTTGAAAGGCTGGTCATGGCTCACATCAACATCATTATTCCAAGAACCCTAGACCCACTCCAATTTGCATACTGCCCCAAAAGATCCACAGATGATGCAATCTCTATTACACTCCACACTGCCCTTTCACACCTGGACATAAGGAACACCTATGTGAGAGTGCTATTCATTGACTACAGCTCAGCGTTCAACACCATAGTGCCCTCAAAGCTCATCACTAACCTAAGGACCCTGGGACTAAACACCTCCCTCTGAAACTGAATCCTGGACTTCCTGACAGGCCGCCCCCAGCTGGTGAAGCTAGGTAGCAACACATCTGCCACGCTGATACTCAACATGGGGGCCCCTCAGGGGTGCATGCTCAGTCCCCTCCTGTACTCCCTGTTCACTCATGACTCATGGCCAGGCACGACTCCAACACCATCATTAAGTTTGATGATGACACAATAGTCGTAGGCCTGATCACCGACAATGATGAGACAGCTTATAGGGAGGAGGTCAGAGACCTGACCATGTGGTGCAAGGACACCAACCTCTCCCTCAACGTGATCAAGACAAAGGAGACGATTGTGGACAACAGGAAAAGGAGGACCGAGCACGCCCCCATTCTCATTGACGAGGCTGTAGTGGAGCAGGTTGAGAGCTTCAAGTTCCTTGTCGTCCACATCACCAACAAACTAACATGGTCCAAGCACACCAAGACAGTCGTGAAGAAGGCATGACAAAACCTATTCCCTCTCAGGAGACTGAAAAGATTTGGCATGGGTTCTCAGATCCGTCAAAGGTTTTACAGCTGCACCATCGAGAGCATCCTGACGGGTTGCATCACTGCCTGGTATGGCAACTGCTCGGCCTCTGACCATAAGGCACATGTGATCAAAAACAAGCTACATGTGGACAGTACCAAAACAAATGATCTCATGATTCTGTCTCTTCGCAGTAAATTCTGCAGAGCTGGGATGATTGTATTCCCCACATATATATGGGGCTCCCGAGTGGCGCAGCGGTCGGAAGTACCACTGCATCTCAGTGCTAGAGGTGTCGCTACACACCCTGGTTCAATTCCAGGCTGAATCACAACCACTGTCCCATAGGGTGGTGAACAATTAGCCCAGCATTGTCCGGGTTTGGCCTTCATTGTAAATGAGAATTTGTTCTTATTAACTGACTTGCCTAAACTAAAGGGAAAAAAACACACTACCGGTCAAAAGTTATATTACATCTACTCATTCAAGTTTCTTTCTTTATTTGTACTATTTTCAACATTGTATAATAATAGTGAAGACATATAACCTATGAAACAACACATATGGAATCATGTAGTACCCCAAAAAGTGTTAACCCTAACCCTATTTGAGAAGTAGCCACCATTTGCCTTGATGACAGCTTTGCACACTCTTGGCCTTCTCTCAACTAGCTTCAGTTCTGTTGTGACAAGGTAGGGGTGGTATACAGAAAATAGCCCTATTTGGTAAAAGACCAAGTCCATATTTTGTCAAGAACAGCTCAAATAAGCAAAGTGAAATGACAGTCCATCATACTTTAACATATGAAGGTCAGTCAATCCGGAACATTTCAAGAACTTAGAAAGTTTCTTCAAGTGCAGTCACAAAAACCATCAAGCGCTTTGATGAAACTGGCTCTCATAAGGACTACCACAGGAACGGAAGACCCAGAGTAAACTCTGCTGCAGAGGATAAGTTCATTAGTTACCAGCCTCAGAAATTGCAGCCCAAATAAATGCTTCACAGAGATCAAGTAACAGACACATCACAACATTAACTGTTCAAAGGAGTCTGCATGTTGTTGCAAAGAAACCACTACTAAAGCACACCAAAAATAAGAAGACACTGTGATTTATTTAGAATTCACATCTTGCTGTGATTGGGAGTTCCATAGGGTGGCGCACAATTGGCCCAGCATCGTCTGGGTTTGGCCAGGGTAGGCAGTCATTGTAAATAAGAATGTGTTCTTTACATACTTGCCTAGTTATCAAATCAAATCGAATTTTATTTGTCACATACACATGGTTAGTAGATGTTAATGCGAGTGTAGCGAAATGCTTGTGCTTCTAGTTCCGACAATGCAGTAATAACCAACAAGTAATCTAACTAACAATTCCAAAACTACTGTCTTATACACACAAGTGTAAGGGGATAAAGAATATGTACATAAAGATATATGAATGAGTGATGGTACAGAGCGGCATAGACAAGATACAGTAGATGGTATCGAGTACAGTATATACATATGAGATGAGTATGTAAACAAAGTGGCATAGTTAAAGTGGCTAGTGATACATGTATTACATAAAGATGCAGTAGATTATATAGAGTACAGTATATACATATGCATATGAATAATGTAGGGTATGTAAACATTATATTAGGTAGCATTGTTTAAAGTGGCTAGTGATATATTTTACATCATTTCCCATCATTTCCCATTATTAAAGTGGCTGGAGTTGAGTCAGTGTGTTGGCAGCAGCCACTCAATGTTAGTGGTGGCTGTTTAACAGTCTGATGGCCTGTTTTTCAGTCTCTCGGTCCCAGCTTTGATGCACCTGTACTGACCTCGCCTTCTGGATGATAGCGGTGTGAACAGGCAGTGGCTCGGGTGGTTGATGTCCTTGATGATCTTTATGGCCTTCCTGTAACATCGGGTGGTGTAGGTGTCCTGGAGGGCAGGTAGTTTGTCCCCGGTGATGCGTTGTGCAGACCTCACTACCCTCTGGAGAGCCTTACGGTTGTGGGCGGAGCAGTTGCCGTACCAGGCGGTGATACAGCCCGCCAGGATGCTCTCGATTGTGCATCTGTAGAAGTTTGTGAGTGCTTTTGGTGACAAGCCAAATTTCTTCAGCCTCCTGAGGTTGAAGAGGCACTGCTGCGCCTTCTTCACGATGCTGTCTGTGTGGGTGGACCAATTCAGTTTGTCTGTGATGTGTATGCCGAGGAACTTAAAACTTGCCACCCTCTCCACTACTGTTCCATCGATGTGGATAGGGGGGTGTTCCCTCTGCTGTTTCCTGAAGTCCACAATCATCTCCTTAGTTTTGTTGACGTTGAGTGTGAGGTTATTTTCCTGACACCACACACCGAGGGCCCTCACCTCCTCCCTGTATTGCCGTCTCGTCGTTGTTGGTAATCAAGCCTACCACTGTTGTGTCGTCTGCAAACTTGATGATTGAGTTGGAGGCGTGCGTGGCCACGCAGTCGTGGTTGAACAGGGAGTACAGGAGAGGGCTCAGAACGCACCCTTGTGGGGCCCCAGTGTTGAGGATCAGCGGGGTGGAGATGTTGCCTACCCTCACCACCTGGGGGCGGCCCGTCAGGAAGTCCAGTACCCAGTTGCACAGGGCGGGGTCGAGACCCAGGGTCTTAATGACGAGCTTGGAGGGTACTATGGTGTTAAATGCTGAGCTGTAGTCGATGAACAGCATTCTCACATAGGTATTCCTCTTGTCCAGGTGGGTTAGGGCAGTGTGGTTGAGATTGCATCGTCTGTGGACCTATTTGGGCGGTAAGCAAATTGGAGTGGGTCTAGGGTGTCAGGTAGGGTGGAGGTGATATGGTCCTTGACTAGTCTCTCAAAGCACTTCATGATGACGGAAGTGAGTGCTACGGGGCGGTAGTCGTTTAGCTCAGTTACCTTAGCTTTCTTGGGAACAGGAACAATAGTTAAAAGGTTAAATAAAAAATGCATTAAAAAAAATAGAATTTGTTTTTAACAGGACAATGACCCAACACACCTCCAGGCTGTGTAAGGGCTATTTGACCAAGAAGGAGAGTGAGAATGCTGCATCAGATGACCCAACCTCAACCCAATCGAGATGGTTTGGGATGAGTTGGACCGCAGAGTGAAGGAAAAGCAGCCAACAAGTGCTTAGCATATGTGAGAACTCCTTCAAGACTGTTGGAAAAGCCTTCCAGATTAAGCTGGTTGAGAGAATGCCAAGAATGTCAACAAGGCAAAGGGTGGCTACTTTGAAGAATCTCAAATATAAAATGTATTTTGGTTAGTTTAACATTTTTTTGGTTACTACACGATTCCATGTGTTATTTTATAGTCGGTGTTTTCACTATTCTTCTAGAATGTAGAAAATAGTAAAAATAAAGAAAAACCCTGTGAAAAAGACGGGTATTGTATATTGTGGTGTCATTGGAAGGTCCCAAAAAATAGTCAAAGACTCCAGCCACCAAAGTCATAGACTGTATTCTCTGCTACCACACGGCAAGTGGTAACAGAGCGCCAAATCTAGGTCCAAACAGCTTCTACCCCCAAGCCATAAGACTGCTGAACAATTAATCAAATGCCACCCAATTAATCAAATGCCAAGGCTGCTACTCGCTGTTTATTATCTATGAATATTCACTTTAGCCCTACCTACATGTACAAATGACTTCGATTAACATGTACCCCTACACC
Organism: Oncorhynchus tshawytscha; assembly: GCF_018296145.1. Classification (NCBI taxonomy): domain Eukaryota; kingdom Metazoa; phylum Chordata; class Actinopteri; order Salmoniformes; family Salmonidae; genus Oncorhynchus; species Oncorhynchus tshawytscha. The sequence goes on from NC_056461.1 coordinate 23,809,394, forward strand.
GGTACACCCTGTACAGTGGCTTGCGAAAGTATTCACCCCACTTGGCATTTTTCCTATTTTGTTGCCTTATAACATGGAATTAAAATGGATTTTTGGGGGGTTTGTATCTTTTGATTTACACAACATGCCTACCACTTTGAAGATGCAAAATATGTTTTATTGGGAAATAAGACAAAAAAACAGAAAAATTGAGCGTGCATAACTATTCTACCCCCCAAAGTCAATACTTTGTAGAGCCACCTTTTGCAGCAATTTCAGCTGCAAGTCTCTTGGGGTATGTCTCTACAAGCTTGGCACATCTAGCCACTGGGATTTTTGCCCATTCTTCAAGGCAAAACTGCTCCAGCTCCAAGATGGAGGGGTTCCGCTGGTGTACAGCAATCTTTAAGTCATACCACAGAATCTCAATTGGATTGAGGTCTCGGCTTTGACAAGGTCATTCCAAGACATTTAAATGTTCCCCTTAAACCACTCAAGTGTTGCTTTAGCAGTATGCTTAGGGTCATTGTCCTGCTGGAAGGTGAACCTCCGTCCAAGCCTCAAATCTCTGGAAGACAGAAACAGGTTTTCCTCAAGAATTTCCCTGTATTTAGCACCATCCATCATTCCTTCAATTCTGACCAGTTTCCCAGTCAGTGCTGATGAAAAACATCCGCACAGCATGATGCTGCCACCACCATGCTTCAATGTGGGGTGGGTGTACTCAGGGAGATGAGAGGTGTTGGGTTTGCACCAGACATAGCATTTGCCTTGATGGCCAAAAAGCTACATTTTAGTCTCATCTGACCAGAGTACCTTCTTCCATATGTTTGGGGTGTCTCCCACATGCCTTTTGGCGAACACCAAACGTGTTTGCTTATTTTTTCTTTAAGCAGTGGCTTTTTTCTGGCCACTCGTCCATAAAGCCCAGCTCTGTGGAGTGTATGGCTTTAAGTGGTCCTATGGACAGATACTCCAATCTCCGCTGTGGAGCTTTGCAGCTCCATCAGGGTTATCTTTGGTCTCTTTGTTGTCTCTCTGATTAATGCCCTCCTTGCCTGGTCCGTGAGTTTTGGTGGGCGACCATCTCTTGGCAGGTTTGTTGTGGTGCCTTACTCTTTTCATGATTTAATAATGGATTTAATGGTCCTTCGTGGGATGTTCAAAGTTTTGGATATTTGTTTATAACCCAACCCTGATCTGTTTCTCCACAACTTTGTCCCTGACCTGTTTGGTCTTCATAGTGGCGCTTGCTTGGTGGTGCCCCATGCTTAGTGGTGTTGCAGACTCTGGGGCCTTTCAGAACAGGTGTATATATACTGAGATCATGTGACAGATCATGTGACACTTAAATAAAGTCCATCTGTGTGCAATCTAACAAATTATGTGACTTCTGAAGGTAATTGGTTGCACTAGATCTTATTTAGGGGCTTCATAGCAAAGGGGGTGAATACATATGCACCCACCACTTTTCAGTTTTAAAAAATGTTATTTTTTTTCATTTCACTTCACCAATTTGGACTACTTTGTGATCTTATTCTCAAGTGACTGGACATTTGCCAATAGAAAGGAGGGGAGTGCTGGTCGATATTCTCTTTGTTAAAATTTCACCCGGATGCCGGCATGTCTCCCGTGTCTACACCTGAGCTGTTTTGGGAGCCAATGAAATAAAGAAATGGGGTGTGGTGTATTTCATTCAGAGAAGGATTCTCCCCCACAATTGATTACCATCTGGTTTTAAATGCCAGGTCCTTCTCCCCAGGATATAAGTGGCTTCTGGGACTTAATTAATCCAGACCAGAAGTGTAGGGCCTCCCGAGTGGCGCAGTGGTCTAACACATTGCATCACAAGTGCTAGCTGTGCCACTAGAAACCCTGGTTTGAGTCCAGGCTCTGTCACAGCTGACTGCAACTGGGAGACCCATGGGGCGGTGCACAGTTGGCCAAGCATCGTCTGGGTTTGGCCGGCAGGGATGTTTTTGTCCCATCTCGCACTAGCGACTCCTGTGGTGGGCTGGGCGCAATGCACACTGACACGGTCGACAGGTGTACCGTGCTTCCTCCAACACATTGGTGCTGCTGTTTTCAGTGTTAAGCGGCATTGGGTCAAGAAGCAGTGCGGCTTGGCTGGGTTGCGTTTCGGAGGACGCACAGCTCTCGACCGTCGCCTCTCCCAAGTCTGTACGGGAGTTGCAATGATGGGACAAGACTTTAACTACCAATTGGATACCACGAAATTGGGGAGAAAAAGGGGCAAAAAAATATTACAAAACAGACCAGCAATTTAAAACGCTTCAGAGACCACCCGTCAAATTAATATTTATTCACTTTTTAACTCATAACATTTCTCATAGCCGCTCCGAAACATTGGGAAGAAATAGAATTAACTCATTAGCTAATCATTCATTAGAGCAAGGCTCCTCTGCTCTTTAAAATCGCTACAAGAGAGAACAGGATTAATGAAAAGTAGCTGGGTGTACTTTCCATTATGACTAGTCATCTGTTTGCATTGTAGTCTTATCCATAGTTTGTACTGCATTAATATTGTAGTCATTTAGTACTTAGGCCTCAAGTAATTTCTACCTGGATTGTGATATTTCCACAGTATCTTTTTCACATGGTCAAATAAAACCAAAGAATAAACAAAGACACGAGTTCGACTGAATTCCATTCAGCCTTGGAGTCTTGGAGCAATGTCTCAATGCTCCACATCAATACATCCATCCTGACTATCACGGCGGACTGACGCAGTCACTGACTCTCGGAGAGCATCAGTGGGTAGCTCGGCACTACAGGAATTTGCCCCAACCAAAACACTTTGCATAATTATCAGACTCCATTATTCATGAGGTCTGACAGACACTTCCCCGTGTTGCAGGAACTCATCATTAGCCCGATACAATAACTCATTAGATTTATTCTGCAGAAACTCAATCTAATCACTCATACAATGATACATTCCCTTCGTTAATGTTCTCAAAAGTTATTATGTAGTTCCTGGTGTGATGTTAAATAGTAATTAAGACTGATTAATCATTCAGTATGCCTGCGCTCCCAGCGGAAGAAAACAATCACTGCTACAGCTCAGTTGGTTGGGTTTGTTTTACCCCTTACACTCCTGAGTGAAAATGGGCCTATACGGATATGGCCAAATTGAAATGTTTTTAACAGAAGAACTATAAAAAGCATATGCATGACCATGGCAGCAATTGAAAGAGAACACTTTGGAGATTATGGGGAAATTATCAGACCTAAGGTGAGGACACAACAGTTCACCTGACACAAGACTGAATCCAAACTTTGCACGGTTGATTTTACGTGCATTTTACATTTACTGTACTTCTGGATACATTCAGTAATATAACATAATATATTTATGAATATTCATTGAAATTTTAGAGTAGGTACACGATAATGAAAAATGATTACAGGGTTAGGGTTACATGGGTTTGAGTGAGGTCTAACTGGTGTCTCCAAGTGGCAACACACCTCTCCAAACTGTGCAGAGTGACAAAGTAATTTCAAGGCACTTTTATGACTCAAAGAAAGAGCCTTCAACTATGTGATTTTTTTAAATGAGCTTTCCTAGTTTTGTGATTGAGGAACTGAAGCAAGGACACTTTCGTTTGGAACAGCCTCCATCACCATTACACAATCCAAAAATGTTCCATTATAAATCTCAATCTGGGTCAGGTGGGCATAATTTGATAGCTAGCCATGTCATAAAATATGATCTTACAGTGTTAGGCTTTCAAAAGGCACTTCTGACAAACAAATGGTCATTTTGGTGTGGATAGAAATGGACTCATGAGTGCACTCAAGTATGCAGCTGCAAAGTTTCTTCACAATATGACAAACATAAGCTCATTCTGTTCAGGACAACCCAGGGTATAACGCATGTCATCCTTGTAACTGTGGATCATAAACGTTGATACTGTAAATGAAATTAGTTTTAGTGAAGTGAAGCACACATTTGGACTACACAGGTGTGTAGTTTGCTTGTTGACGTCAAAGAGGTATTTATTATAATCCTCAAAGTCTCATCCTTCAGAACACATCAACTGCTCTCGATGTACAGCATTTCCCTCACTTAGACAACAACAAATATGCAATTAGCGGGAGGGATAGGGGCATCTTTTCCTGTGCGGTGCTCAAGTTTATAACAACTGTCAGTCAAAAACCCATACAGAGCTGTGAAGCGGAGAACCTGAGCTTTGACGTCATGAATAGCATGTTACTATACAGCCACTGCGTTCCAATTTTGCCGCTTATCAATGACAAAATCTGCCATTTTCAACCCGTATATGGAATGACAGGGGCTGTGAGTGGAAAGGGCTACAGCAGAATGATCTATTTTTCACTGAATAACATTAATAGACATCCTTCCACAGCAGAGTTGCTTTATCATAATATACGAAGGAGATACAGTACTGCGGCAATGTCTACAATAAGTATCTGTTTAAAAACAGAGAAAAGATCTTTAGTGGATCATTATTCCTTCCTGGTCATACAGTGTTCATTGTTCACTATGCGCAGACTGTGGTCTCAAGTCAAAGTTTTCAAGAGTAGGTAACTAGAGCATGAAGGGCATTTTCATGTGCCTGCAACAGGAGTTAATTTGCTGGGCCCAGATGTCCATTCACGCAGCTGACAGCTATATTAGTGAGGAGAGATTAGACATGCTTGTTTTTCACACTCACACACACACACACAAAGACCTTCACAAGACGCATACAGTCACCTCAAAAATAATTTTGGCTACCCTCGCTATGCCCCCAAAGGATGACTATGCCCCCAACCACAGGCGTTGAGTGGTCACTGAATGGTTAGATGAGCAGGTAAACGATGTAAACCATATGACATTGCCGTAACAGTCATCTTAACCCAACTGAACACTTAAGGAGATTCTGGAGTGGCACCGAAGACAACGTCATCCACCACCATCAACAAAACACCAAATTATGAAGAATGGTCCCTCCAATAGAGTTCCAGACACTTGTAGAATCTATGCCGAGGTGCATTGAAGTTGTCCTGGCTCGTGGTGGCCCAACACCCTTCTTAGGGATCCAAATTAAAGCTTTACTTCTTGTTAATCCAGCCACCATGTCAGAGTTCAAAAAGGCTTTACGGCAAAAGCAAACCATACTATTATCTGAGGACTGCACCCCATCAAACAAACACATGACAATCTTATTTCAACCCGCCAGGGGCGACACAAAACTCTTTTGAAATATAATATTTATAAATATATATAAATATATAAATATAATTATTTGGCCACGCAAGCCACCTTTGGGGCTGGCGTCGAAATAAAGGATGCATTTATAGAAAATAACATTATACCTACTGTAAATGATGGTGGTGGATATTTGATGTTATGGGGCTGTTTTGCTTCCACTGGTCCTGTGACCCTTGTTAAGGTCAACAGCATCATGAACTCTACCAAGAACCAGGACATTTTAGCCAAAAACCTGATTGCCTCAGCTAGGAGCAGGGCCATAGCCAGGATCAGAGTTTTAGTGAGGAGGGGGGTTAATAAAGTTGAAGCTCATTTACTGAATTTCTATAAAATGTAAAAACTCTAAATGTTGTTTGGAGAACATCAAAAACAAGCAAAAATGTCCCCAGACATTATCACATTGGTTGCTGTAGCTTCATTCACCTTGATCTACAAACAAATAGCCTAGTAGCTATACAAATAGCCACTACACACTGCATCACATTAACTCAGCACTGGGACCAAAAACCATAATTTAATACTTACAGAGGGATCTGTTAGTAGTAACAGTATTTTATAAACAAAAGGTAAAGAAATAAGTTCGCTTTAGAGAACACATTTTTGAAGAGAATGCAGTTTAAAGCAAATTTACAGCAATTCTACACATTTTGCCATGTTAATATGATATCTGAGTGAGAGTGACTTAACAAAATACATGAGGGACCCCTGGAGGTGCGTGCCCGGTCGGTAATTTGGCCATGATTAATACAAGTTTACTGTAGATAGCTGGCTAGACTAACTAGACTAATTTAATCATCTAAAAATGTTTTACTTGCATGGGCTAACTGAGTGACAGTGAGTGATATACAGGTAACTGCCAAAATAAAGGAACCACCAACATAAAGTGTCCTAATAAGGTGTTGGACCAACATGAGCTAGAACTGCTTCTGGAACTCTATCGTGACACCATTCTTCCATGAGAAATTCCATAATTTGTTATTTTGTTGATGGTGGTGAAAAAGCTGCCTCAAGTGTTAAATTGGGTTGAGATCTGGTGACTGAGATGGCCATGGCTTATATAGTTTTCATGCTCCTCAACCCTGTGGACGGGGGCATTGTCAAACTATGGGGGAAAAGCCATGTTAGACACAATAATGCCCTGCCCAGCATTTTTATACACGACCCTAAGCATGATGGGATGCTAATTGCTTAATTAACCCAGGAACCACACCTGTTTTCACCAGCCTTGCGCATGGTGTCCCCGGTTCGCCAGCACAGCCCAGTGCGGGCTATTCCACCTCGCCGCACTGGCATGGCGATCGGGAGCATTCAACCAGGTAAGGTTGGGCAGGCTCGGTGCTCAAGAGCTCCAGTGCGCCTGCACGGTCCGGTCTATCCTGTACCACCTCCACGCACCAGCCCTCCGGTGGCAGCCCCCGCACCAGGCTGTCTCTCTGTCTTCTGCCTACAGGGTCTCCCAACCAGCCTTCCTCCTCTCCAGCGCCGCTAGAGTCTCCCGTCTGTCCAGAGCCGCTAGAGTCTCCCGTCTGTCCAGAGCCGCTAGAGTCTCCCGTCTGTCCTGAGCCGCTAGAGTCTCCCGTCTGTCCTGAGCCGCTAGAGTCTCCCGTCTGTCCTGAGCCGCTAGAGTCTCCCGTCTGTCCTGAGCCGCTAGAGTCTCCCGTCTGTCCTGAGCCGCTAGAGTCTCCCGTCTGTCCTGAGCCGCTAGAGTCTCCCGTCTGTCCTGGGCCGCTAGAGTCTCCCGTCTGTCCTGGGCCGCTAGAGTCTCCCGTCTGTCCTGAGCCACCAGTCTGTCCTGAGCCGCTCAGCCAGCCAGGAGCCGCCGGAGTCTCCCGTCAGCCAGCCAGGAGCTCGCTGGGGCCGCTAGCCGTCTGCCAGCCAGGAGCCACCAGTCTGTCCTGAGCCGTCAGCCAGCCAGGAGCCGCCGGAGCCGTCAGCCAGCCAGGAGCCGCCGGAGCCGTCAGCCAGCCAGGAGCCGCCGGAGCCGTCAGCCAGCCAGGAGCCGCCGAAGCCGTCAGCCTGCCAGGAGCCGCCGGAGCCGTCAGCCAGCCAGGAGCCGCCGGAGCCATCAGCCAGCCAGGAGCCGCCCTTCAGTCCGGAGCCTCAGTCCTGAGCTGCCCTTCAGTCCGGAGCTGCCCTTCAGTCCGGAGCTGCCCCTAAGTCCAGTGGGGCCCTTTAGTAGGGTTGCCAGTCCTAGGTCAGTGGCGAGGGTCGCCGCTTTAAAGAGGCCACGGAGGCGGGCGAAGAGGCGCACTAGAACTTTGGTGAAGTGGGGTCCACGTAGTTTGCTTAGTTTGCTTTGTATGTTTCTATGTTTTGTTTGGTCAGGGTGTGTTCTGAGTGGGCATTCTATGTTGTATGTCTAGTTTGTCTGTCTCTGTGTTCGGCCTGATATGGTTATCAATCAGAGGCAGGTGTTAGTCGTTGTCTCTGATTGGAAACCATATTTAGGTAGCCTGTTTTGTCATTTTGGGTTGTGGGTGATTGTCTATGTTAGTTGCTTGTGTCAGCACATTTCGTATATAGCTTCACAGTCGTTGTTCACTTATTGATTTGTTCAGTTTACTTCATGTTTTCGTCATCCATTTAAATAATGCATTCACACCACACTGCGCTTTGGTCCGCTTCTTACGATGATCGTGACATGCTGATGCTCTAGATACTCAACTAGTCTAAAGAAGGCCAGTTTTATTGCTTCTTTTATCAGAACAACAGTTTTCAGCTGTGCTAACATAATTGAAAAAGGGTTTTCTAATGATCAATTTGCCTTTTAAAATGATAACCTTGGATTAGCTAACACAACGTGACATTGGAACACAGGAGTGATGGTTGTTGATAATGGGCCTCTGTATACCTATGGAGATATTCCATTAAAAATCAGCCTAATCCAGCTACAATAGTCATTTACAACATGAACAATATCTACACTGTATTTCTGATCAATTTGATGTTATTTTAATGGCCATTTTTTAAACATTTTCTTTCAAATAACAGGACATTTCTAAGTGACCCCAAACTTTTGAACGGTAGTGTCATTTGCTTCCCTCATTTACTCAAGTACTTCCATTATTTTGTCAGTTACCTGTATATGAGGAAAACTGCTGATGAACAACCATGTTTTGAAATTGCACCTTGTGTATTCTACTATTCTAACTCATCAGTCAGTTGAGACCCCGAAGTTTCGAAAAAAACAATGATCATGATAATTATCGAGGTCCGGACCTCGGTGTTCTCATATGTAGCTAAGGCCCTGGCCAGAAGGCTGAAACTTGTTCAGAAGTGAATCTTCGAGCAAGACAATGACCCCAAGCACACATCAAATCCACAAAGAAATGGTAAATTGACAACAAAATAAAAATTTGCCATGGCCATCTCAGTCTCCGGACTTGAATCCCATTGAAAATGTAGTTTGAATTGAAGACCACAGTCCATAAGAGCACTCTGAAGGATATTAAGGATCTGGAAAGATTATGTATGGAGGAATGGTCTAAGATCCCTCCTAATGTGTTCTCCATTCTCAAAACGTTAAAGAAAAAGGCTCAGTGTCATTATTCTCGCAAGGTGAGGGTGCACAAAGTAGCTAATCTTTTTGTTAAACAAAATCTCTCTCTCAGCAAGGGCCCGATTTCGTCTTAGGAAATGTAAGCCTTTCCTAAGCACACCTTTCCTAAGCACACCTTTCCTACCCACTTCTCAGTAGTTGGTTTTACCTTATGCAGGTTCGTAAACAGGCTTTGCAGGCGTGGTTCTCTTGCACACGCTGAATACATGTAATTAAACCGCTGAAAACCATCCCACTTGCTGGCCTACGGACTTTTGTGTGGAGTTTTCATTCAATAAGTGTTTCAGTACATTTATCTTAACCCTTCCCTTTAAATACGGCATTCCTTTAATTGCAATTTTGGAGTTAGGAAAGTATGTATGAATCACAAAAAAAAATGTTTGTGGAGCTTTTACACGTACAATATATTGATGAATAAAAAATAAAGTTGTTTGATTCATCCTGAAAGTTGTCATATTCAGGTGCAATCCATGACATATTGGAACAATTTTAAATAAGGGTTGAACAATCATACAAATCTACCCTTTCCCTCACTAGTTATGGAACTGTATGACAAAGGTCCAGTCATTGTGAACCGTGCGCCAGGCTCCAGGTTTAACTTCATAGGTGTGGTCTGAGTTCTGTACTGATTCAAATAGGCTACATGTCCCAAATTATTGCACAGCGTTGGCCTAATATGATCCACTAATGCCAGTGACCCTTAGGAACAACTACACTGATGTGACAGAGGAAAGGCAAGTAAACGGAATGAAATGATGCAGAGCCCCCACCTGTTTTGAGCTCCACATTTTATTATGAAATGAAATAACAAAAATGGGGTGGGGGTGGTTGCCTGTTTTGCATGTTATTTTGGCGTTAATACGTGTCTCATATCAGTTCCCAAACAATGTCAAACTAAGTTTAAATATTTTTTTTGTTAATAAAGCCTCCATACAAACATGGTCTCTTTTTTCCCTTTCTTGAGTAAAGCAGCTCCAAAATGCAGGTGTTTCAGCCTAGCTCAGTGCTTTCTGTGGTGGTGGGGCAGCCAGCGGGAAATATGGAGCGTAGGGGTTGGTAATGTTCTCTAGTGGTGCCGTGATTGGCTCAATGTTCTGTCAATCATGGAGACACTATGTCACTGCCAAATCTAAGGGCAGAGCTAAAAAATTCACGCCCCTTGGGTGCTGCCATAGGGTTACATTAGAAGTGCGTATCCAAGAAGGCTCAAGGTCATTGGCCACAGATAAAATATGTAAAATCACATTATATCTACAGTAGCTTTGATTGGGCCAATCATGTCAACATCATACTTTCAAAATCTTAGCTAGCACTCATCATGAATCAAGTCGACAATCTACTGGCAAATCCTTATCATATGATGAGAAATAATGAAGTGAATTTATAGATACGTTGTATCAGTGCTCATCGGCTATTGGATATAAACATTACACTCATTCAACAATGAGTGGTTGGAAAGGAATCAGTGGCTATCTGTAAACATTTCAAAGCAATCACTAGCCTTCTATTAGTGGAGTGGGTGTGTGGGTCTCTTTTTCCAAGCGTAAAATGATAAACATTTATCATTGGCACTGTCAATCCTGCATGAACTCAGAACTGGGAAATCTGACTTGAGTGAGATCAAGACAACTGGCAACTCAGGAAAAAAAATGTAGCTCCGACTGGGAAACTACATTTTGAACGGTCATCCAACTGGGAGTTGTATGTCGTGAACTCAGGCCTCTTTCTAGAGCTACGACCTGATGATCACTGAAGTCATTATGATTGGACCTTGTATTTATCCGAGTCTTGAAAGAAACATATATCCAGAGAATGCCAGACTTTGATGACAAACCACCGCGACACCTTCCTGTTCAAGTGAGCACAGCACAACATGGTGAGTCCAAATGTCTTGTATGCTGCTGCATAAATTCTGTAATATGTCAGGGAGATATGTATACTGTAGCTAAGAAAGTAATATGAAGTGTAAGTTGTGTTGTAAACTTTTAGTAGCCCTTGTGCCTCACCCTAATAATTTGCTCTATTTTCCACTCTTAATTTTGCCTACTGTTCTGACTTGGTGGTGCACATGTAGCCTATAACCTGTTTTAGAGAAATGTAATCATTGAATACTGTAAGAGCTTCATTGCTTATAGGCCCCCTTTATTTATCCTACGGTTCTGACTTGGTGTACAGGGAAAACACTTTAAGAATGGCCCATGTTCTGAATTATGTCGCTATACATTTCAGAAGTGCTAAACAAATATTTATATTGACTATGTCCGTCCTAGCTTGCTCATTTAAATTTTCATCGAAATTGCCTCTTATCGTCCCCCTATGCCATAGTACAGTATATACATCTCAATTGTCTGAAGAAACCACATTTGTTTAAGCAAGTCAGCCATATCCGCTATGTTTTTTTAAAGGCAGTAGATTAGGCTGAATGAACTGTTTCGCTGCCAGACAAGGCTCCGCTGATAGCCAGGTGTAGCATTGGTAAGGTGTTCGGACTGCTGTTGGTACTTTGCTTTTGGGACAGATTTTTGTGGGCACCGTTTGTCACCGTTATTGTGCAATTAATGTATTGTTTAGTGTTGTGTATGTAGTGGCTTTACTGGCATGCATCCACCAAGATTTACATGCAAAAATTGCAACTGGTCATGTTGATATGATTTTCAGTTTGCTTCCATATGACTGGTTTCACATTGGTCTCATAAGGGAAAATGATCTAAATTGCAATATCTATTTACAATTTACCTGGCTCTTATCAATAGCTCTTATCAACTTATAAATTACAGGGACCGGAAGGTTCGCGCGACCTTATTCATGGTTTCCTCATGGTGGAATTAAGTCAAGGTCAGAATTGGGCGTATCGGTAAACATACCTCCGCTACACTTTAATTTCTTAGATCTGCACCCGAACGAATAGCGGGTGAATAGCATGCTATTCAAGGTCAGAATACGCATAGAGAGAAAAGTGGATAAAAAGGGAATTCATGGATTTTTTTGCATTCAATTTATCTCAGTATTTGTATTATTTATTGTTTACAGTATTTTTTGGTTATCTTTATTAATGGTGCCAGTCATTTTAGAGGATATTGTACATGCATGCCACATGCACACACACACAGAGCCCACACAGCCCGCACACAGTCCCTCTGAGAGTCACAGTCTTCTGAAATGATGCCACCGGAATTGAGCAGGGAACATGTACTGTCCTTTCATAAAGGCATGTTGGCTCCGAGATGAATTGCTGTAACCCAAATGGCTGTAGCCTCTCTACTGTGCAGCCACAATGGCAAGTTCCCACTGTCACGCCCTGATCTGTTTCACATGTCCCTATGATTGTCTCCAACCCTTCCAGGTGTCGCTTATTTTCCCCAATGTATTTATCCCTGTGTTTCCTGTCTCTCTGTGCCAGTTCGTCATGTATGTTTCTAAGTCAACCAGCGGTTTTCCCATTCTCCTGCTTTTTGCATTCTCCTTTATCTTGTCCTCACGGTTTTGACCTTTGCCCGTTTCTGGATTTTGTACCTGCCTGCCTGACCATTCTGCCTGCCTTGACCACAAGCCTGTCTGCCTGACCATTCTGCCTGCCTTGACCATTCTGCCTGCCTTGACCACAAGCATGTCTGCCTGACCATTCTGCCTGCCTTGACCATTCTGCCTGCCTTGACCATTCTGCCTGCCTTGACCATTCTGCCTGCCTTGACCATTCTGCCTGCCTTGACCATTCTGCCTGCCTTGACCACAAGCCTGTCTGCTACTCTGTACCTCCTGGACTCTGATCTGGTTTTGACATTTTTGCCTGTCCACGACCATTCTCTTGCCCACCCCTTTGGATGAATAAACATTGTAAGACTCCAACCATCTCCCTCCTGTGTCTGAATTTGGGTCTCGCCTTGTGCCTTGATACCCACTTCATTTTATCTGGTCAATTTGGTGTTCTACTTCGGAACCAGAATTCAACTTGTAATTAAATCTATTCATCACCAGACCACTACTGAGTGATAGGCCGTCAAGATATAGAAACCGCACTATGGAGTAATTACCTTTTTTTCCCCAGTTAAAAATAAAGAAAAATATCGCCTAGCAGCACCAGCTTTCTAAAACGACCAATACAAATCATCCCTCTACCTATTTGTTCATAGGTTCGATAATGCCTCTTAAGGCCTCTTGCTAGGCTGTCTTTGTAAATAGAATATGTTCTTAATGGACTTGCCCGGTTAAATAAGGTATGATCAAGTGTTTGGTGAATGTAGCTTCCTGAGAAAGGTTCTGAAAGAACATTATTCAATATTAACTGTAAGGCACGGTAAGTGACACTGCTATAGAACTCAACATTATTCTCCACATTCTCCTCAGTTCAAGCTGATTCAAACGCATGTCCTAAATAATTGGCATTGTTATAGTAATCTTATTTCTGGGATAGAAACTTTGCAGTAGTAAGCACAGATGTACACTATTGCCAAGGGAGTGATCGACTCTCAATTAGGCATCTCCGCCAGAATAACAAATTAATTTCTACCTGTCGCCATGTTACATCCATGTGTTAATGTTGTGACAATTAGTACATGTACTGTATCACTTATGGACCACACACTAAAGTAGTTTTCAAACAATTATAAAACAAGAAATTGTTGGAAAGTGGCTTTTATCAATGTTGCCTGCCTATGCACTATTATGGAATATACAACGGGTGGGTCTAATCCTTGCTGTCTATCTCTCCGACATTTGCAACATTGTTTCAATATTCAAATTCAATATCTAGCTGTCCCATAGTAATTGTAATGACCCTGGGTTTATAAGTGCGGATATCGACTCTGCCACTCGAGCAGGCTTTTGGGGCACAGTCGATAGCGCGCTGGACTTCGGGCTAGAAGGTCGAGGGTTCGAGGCCTGCTCCCTGCCTGTTTTATTACATAATGAACGTGTCGGGACGAGACAGACTTGCAGCGTTTCATAGCCAGTCTAAATCATTTATAGGCTGGCATAATTTTTCTGGATATATACAAAGAAATGTCAATTGAAAAAAGGTACAGCCATCTTTCCAACTTCAGTTTGAAGTGATTGTGTTAGCTGTGTTGTTGGCTAACTCCTCTGAACAACAATTCTGACGAGAGAGCACATTTTCAATGCCAGGCTAAATCACGACTCATTAGCTCATTGTTATGGATATATCCAAATAAATGTATCTAGAAAACAGCTTATGCAAATGCAGCTACTTTGCTGTTATTCTGTCTGACGTGACTAAGTTAGCCGTAGATGGGATAAGAACGTTGCTAACCAGTATGGCAATGGAACATTTAGAATGAAAGACTAGGTCGAGTTCATAGACTGAACGACTGTGTCACGTCTCTGGCAACCGAACCAATAGAACAAATGACCAGCCGACTTGGGTAGCTACACTAGATTTGTGTGGGGACTATATCTTGTGGAAGGATGAAATAGTATGAATAAATTCATCAAAATAACGTTTTTAAAGAAAATATGTCAATCACTATTTGAATATGTTGGTAACCCGTTGTTTAAAGTGATAATGCCATCGAATCCAGTGTTTGGAAGATATATTGGCACGGTATACCGGCCCTTGACTTCAGCTCGGGCCTTACAACACCCGTGCCAATATATTCCCCAAACACTGGCTTCTCGAGCAGTATCACTTAAATATACAGTGTGTCAGACCGTGTTAGATTGAATGCATAACCATATCTATCCTTCAACAACCACTTAGTTATTGACATAATTTGCTGAGGTCAGTGACGGTATTTGTGCTGTGGCTAGCAGTTCTCTGTTGTGAGATGACAGGTTACATCTACAATGCTATGCACACTAACATGACCCAAGTGACACCTGGACATGAACGTTTTGAATGTGAAATAACGTGTGTGTCTATCAATCATGTTGTAATTCCAGAATGAAAAGTAAATGGTAAGACTCCTTATGGAAATTGGGAAAGAATGATAGACAAATTGCATTTGAGTTGTTTGCTAATGGAAGAATTTGCCATAAACCAGAGATCTGACATTTCAACAAACAAATACAGAGATGCTTTTAGAAGTAAACTGACCTTAGATCAGGTCTCAGGAAAGAAATATCCGCCCACACATAGGTATCTTTAAAGGTAAACTGACCTGACGTCCCCAGGGTCCTCTGTCACCAGCACGTCAGTCTTGCAGCTGGCGATGGGGTTGATTGACAGCTCCACCGGTGGCACCACAAAGCTCTTACTCACTGGCAGCCACAGACCCTGACCCAGGCTGTAGGATGACCTGCGTTGGCACAGAGACAACGAGATGCTTAAGTGTCAAAAAAGACGACAACGTGCTCAGCCTCCATACTAAACAGTAAGCTAAATATAAATCAGTCAGCATTGTGACAGCAGGTAAGAGCTTGTCCTTTTGACGTAGAGCCAGTGTCATATTTTACAGTTTTGCTTTGTTGTCAATGCCACCTGGATCGATAGCAATGTGAAGGTGGCACCAAAATGCATATAATTAAATACTGTTTAGAATTAAACTAAAACGCTAGTGCTTACATGAGGAAAATTGAGATAAGATGTTGATCCATGCTACTGTGCACAATGTTAAATAACATTCTGACCACCTGACCAATGCTATGAGAGTTCCATCAGTATCATCCGTCACTCAAAAGTGCTACAGCAGTCGTGCTAGTCAGCAGTTCTACCACGGAAATGAACGTTATACCATTATTACACAATTGTCATTAAACATTTTACATCCAGTTTATGACTGTTAATCTCTGTGTGTAAACTCTAAGTGTGCAGTTTGATTGCTGATCAAACACAAAATGTTCTCTGAAAAACGTGGGTCATTAGCTAGAGCTGCAAATGATTCTTTCTACTAATGGACCTGGGAATATGAAGTGAAAATGTACTAAATTGTGGGCTCAATCAAAACTGCATTTCCATTCATTATCGGTGAATAAGAACCACAACCATGAATAAGGAAAAAACGTCTTGAATACAAAGGTAATAACTACATTTCAGAGAATTGTATTAAAATCTAATGGATATTGTGTATCATTATCAAAGACTGAAATATATCTACTATGAATCATAACATCTGCTAATGGTTTACTCAGCGTCGCTTAGGGTGGCTGTCATGGGCCTTATGACTGACGTTAAACCCTTGCCATCCCAGAATTATGATATGGGGACTTCAGCCAATATCTAATTTTATAAGCTCTTTGTCAGTAGTCCTTTAGAGAGGTGCTCGGAGGAGTGGGCAGCGTGCCACCGGCCTTGACCTGGGATATAGACAGGAACACAATGATTCAGGCCTGATCAATAGTCATATCCACTCATAAATAAGACACTGACGGCCAGTCCCCCGCTCCCTCCGACCTCTCACTCTGGAGCCCATTGATCGGCCCCTGCTCCTCTCCCCATCCATCACACACACCGGTAGGCTTTACCAAAGATGTGTGTATGTTTGTATGTGTGCTGAGTGTGTGTGTCTGTGTTGGTGGTGCTAGTGTGTGCATGCAGAAGAGAAGCAGAAAATGATAACATCTCAGGTAAGTAAAATGAATATGAATTATTCTCAAGGTCCCCCCTAAACGTCCACACCAGGCATTTGATGACATCAGGGAAAACAGCTTCTACATGAAAAGTTGCGTATAGATCTGTAGGGATTCTGACAACAGTGTGACTGAAAGGCGAGATGTGAAATATAATGATGCATCTCATCTGCAAGGCAGTGGCTCCGAGCGACAAATTCATCATAGGATTTACGATTATTCTGCAGTGCCATAATAACCCACAGTCTCATTTCAAAGTACTTACTCTTTCACCCTTACCACACTTAGTCTAGTTTTTTGTTGTTGTAAAACACCTACTCTGGCACCTCTTTCTGAAGTGATCATGACCTTCCCAATTAGAACACACCCAGAAGGGACAAAGAAGAAGTGGAAAGTAGAAAGCAGGGTTTTGTAGCCCTTGAAAGGCTCTAGTGACTGGCACGGCTGCATCTACCTGTGTGGTGCTTTGGTGTTAACACTACTCAGGAAAATGTCAGAGAGAATGTCCCTGTCAGGAGAAGCCCTGGCACAAAGACGGGCACTAAAAGCACTTGAAAGCACTGTCCATAACATTCCCTCTGGCTATTTCTTAACAGGGCATCACACTGTACATACAGCTGCCTCTGGGGCAGCTGTGTGTATGCGTGCGTATGTGTGTGTGTTTGTGTGCATTTGTACACGTGCATCTGTGTATTTGTGTGTGAACTATTGTGCTCAGAACAGGCACAGAGGCAGGTGTATGGAGAAGACAATTGCATGGTCCCAGTTCCCATAGTGTGTTGATGGCTGGTAGTGTATACATCCCTGGTTCCCTGACTTCAGTGTAGTTGACTGGAAATACATTATTTTGGCAGACCACCAGCTAAGCATGCAGGCGAGGGTGCTTGGATTTACATGTGTCCTCACCTGAAGATCTTTTCTGGAGCTTGCTCCCCTGTGACGAGGTCATAACCCTTCTCCAGGTTGGTGTAAGGCCAGGGACTGGGGAGAGAGCAGGGAAGCACATGTATACAGTATACACTGAACAATGCACATTTATTAACACACTCCTTATACATTCATGCAAGAACAAAACATGCAAAAAGTTAAGTTGATGCAATTCTCTACATTTCTAAAAGTCAGAGGCAGGAAAATGCTAATACACCATGCAAAACATGTTACTACATAAGTGAGTTGATATACCTGCACAGTACAAACCAGTTGCAAGGTCATGCTTTACAATTTTGTCTGGCTTAATACCAAAGATTATCCTCCATTGCTCCTGAATTGGTGAAGAGGGATTGGATCTGTGATTGGCAGGTAAGGACTGAGTCCAACTGATGATGGGGGATTTACATAGCTAATAGGGGCTGGTATTTTATTTGCCCAGCTGTTGAGCTAGTTGAGTTCATTTGCATGCAGTCCGAGTCAGGAAGAGGGCTTGCACTTGACTGGGCACATGGCGAGGTGATGGAGGCCTCATCTCTCTCTTTCTCCCGCTCTCTTTCTCTCCTTATACTCACCATCATACCCTCTCCCTCGTGCTATCTCCTTCCCTTCCCCTCTCACCCTATGTTTCCCTCCCTCGCTCTCTCACTCTTCCTCTCCTGTCCTCTTCTCCTTTTGTCTCATCAGTGAGGTGACAGTCCGTGTGCAGGGCAGAGCCGGCTGGACTTACCCTTCGTTGCGGCCCCAGTCGCTGCGAACACAGAGGTGTTTATGCACTGGGTCGGGAGAATAGCCCTCGTGACAGCTGCATTCTCCTGCAGGAAGGGAGGGAACAAAGTGACAAATATTTTAATTTATCCACGTGTCTTCCAGGGCCTCCCTGCTCATCCATCAGCAGACAGGCCCTGTCCAATAATCAGTTGGCACCGGACATAGTTTGGCAGCTACTGCTCAACCTCCCGTCCCTTCTCTAATTATAGCTAGCCTCACCTCAATCTCCACCTCAGACATGCCGGAACTCTAAACTGAAGTCAATACGCCCACCTAAAACCTTAAGACTTCCTTGTCCACCCTGCCATGTTCTGATTAACTTTAAAAAAGTCATAGTCTTACCATTCTAGAGACAGTTTGACTTTTTAATTTTTTTTTATGACAAAACAACAGTTTAAAACATCAAAAAATCCACTCAGAGGCCGTGACTACACTTGACACTTACATGTGACTTCTGCTATAAGAATATGTATATCGAATTGAAAACCAAGGTCTAGACCAAAGGGGGGAAAGTAAGGCCCATGGACTGTATCCGGCCTGAGAGATTTTTTTTTGTTGCCCTATTTTCTCCCCAATTTGGTGGTATCCAATTAGTAGTTACAGTATTGTCCCACTTCCAGCCGTCATACCGCTAAGGAAGGAGACGCGTTCTGTCTACTAGAGATGAATGTACTTTGGTGCGAAAAGTGCAAATAAATCCCAGAACAACAGCAAAGGACCTTGTGAAGATGCTGGAGGAAACAGGTACAAAATGATCTATATCCACAGCAAAACAAATCCTGTATCGGCATAACCTGAAACGGCGCTCAGCAAGGAAGAATCCACTGCTCCCAAACCGCCATAAAAAAGCCAGACTACGGTTTGCAACTGCACATGGGGACAAAGATCATACTTTTTGGAGAAATGTCCTCTGGTCTGATGAAACAAAAATAGAACTGTTTGGTCATAATGACCATCGTTTTGTTTGGAGGAAAAAGGGGGAGGCTTGCAAGCCGAGGAACACCATCCCAACTGTGAAGCATGGGGGTGGCAGCATCATGTTGTGGGGGTGCTTTGCTGCAGGAGAGACTGGTGCACTTAGACTGGTGCACAAAATAGATGACATCATGTGGAAGGAAAATTAGGTGGATATATTGAAGCAACATCTCAAGACATCAGTCACGAAGTTAAAGCTTGGTCGCAAATGGGTCATCCAAATGGACCATGACCCCAAGCATACTTCCAAGTTGTGGCAAAATGGCTGAAGGACAACAAAGTAAGTCAAGGTATTGGAGTGGCCATCACAAAGCCCTGACCTCAATCCTATAGACAATTTGTGGGCAGAACTGCAAAAGCGTGTGCAAGCAAGGAGACCTACAACCTGACTCAGTTACACCAGCTCTGTCATGGGCCATAATGGGCCAAAATTCACCCAACTTATTGTGGGAAGATTGTGGAAGGTTACCCAAAACGTTTGACCCAAGTTAAACAATTTAAAGGCAAAGCTACCAAATACTAATTGAGTGTATGTAAACTTCTGACCCACTGGGAATGTGATGAAAGAAATAAAAGCTGAAATAAATCATTATCTCTGCTATTATTCTGACATTTCACATTCTTAAATAAAGTGGTGATCCTAACTGACCTAAAACAGGGAATTTTTACCACGATTAAATGTCAAGAATTGTGAAAAACTGAGTTTAAATGTATTTGGCTAAGGAGTATGTAAACTTCTGACCTCAACTTATTATACTGAGATCATGTGACAGATCATGTGACACTTAGATTGCACACAGGTGGACTTTATCAGCAAAGGGGGTGAATACACCACTTTTCAGGTTTTTTTTATTTTAAATTTTAAACAAGTTATTTTTTTCATTTCACTTCACCAATTTGGACTATTTTGTGTATGTCCATTACATGAAATCCAAATAAATGTTTTAAATTACAGGTTGTAATGCAACAAAATAAAAAAAACGTCAAGGGTGTGAATACTTTTGCAAGGCACTGTATGTTGAAGTATCCTGCCATTCTTAGGAGATTGTCTATCCTTTACAAGGCCACGTACATTTACAGCTGCAACTCGAAGGTCTTGGATGTATCACTTCTTCTTTAGTGCATATTAGTTAACAGTTCATACCAAGTTGCCATAATCAACTCGTGGTGTATTCTGGCTGGTCTAGTCGAAATTCATCATTCCAGCGTGGTGATCGTCATCTCCACGTTGAAATTCGCCCTTCTAAACGTTAGAACAGCAGTCCTCACATTTATGGAACTAAACGTTAATGATCGTTACGGGGGCTTTTGTACTGGGGAGGAGAAGGAGTGTGTTTCATCCTTCTAACCAATGTCTGTGCTCCCGTGGGTGGGGCTACTGATTGAACATAAGTTTACTTATGAAATCACTCATTTAGAAGCTAAAATCAAATTTTATCTTCTCACAAATAGTTTCATGTTTAATCACATTTTGATGTAAATCTGACAACTAGAATGTGTAGACTTTCAAAGATAGAATTCTGTTGTCCTATCATCAGTCATAATCTACCAAAACAATGACTGATCTGACATCATATTCTTTAAGTACCGGCAGGTAGCCTAGTGTTAGTGTTGGGCCAGTAACCGAACGGTTGCTAGATCGAATCCCTGAAATGACAAGGTAAAAATCTGTCGTTTTGCCCCTGAACAGTTCCTAGGCAGTCATTGTAAATAAGAATTTGTTCTTAACTGACTTGCCTAGTCAAATAAAGGTTAAATAAAAGTATCAACGGACCCTTCCATTACAGAAAAATGGTCTCATTGTTCAACTTTCTGAAGTTACCATCCTGTAGAGTCTTTCTCTGTGGTAACAAAAGGGCTTTCCAAGAGTGGAGAGAGTTTCGGTATTTATGGTAGGCCATAAACCGGGGGGGGGGTTATGACCCTCACCCAACAGGGCAAAGTCATGACACATAACATAATTTATCCAATAGATACTCTTGTTTGTAACTTTTGGACTAATGATTACAACCTAGATCAGCTAGATGCAGGCAAGATTGTGCAGAGTGTTATTGAATGTGTCAATGTCTGTCACCTTGATTACTAACATTTCTCTTGACCTGTGCACCTACGTTGTAAACTTTAATTCATAGGCAAGGTTGTAGCAACTTCATGATGGGAATAGGGAAAATGTGAGTATGTAGTAGCCTAAACCTCTCAATGTTACATTGAGTTGGGTGAATAGAATATGAATGACAGTCATCTAATCTGCTGTAATAGAAATAAGGCCATGCTCATAAAAATAATAATTGTCCTCCATCTTAAACGGCACCGGCCGGCACTGATCTGTAGGAAGTTAAGGATTGTGGTACCATTATAAAGAACTATGTAACCTTTTATTGTGGTATATCTGGGATTTATTGATTTGATGTATACTTGAAATGGCCGGACTACCCTTTTCTGATTCATCCCTCTACTATAAACATCCATTACAATTTCACTTTGGACCCGACATTTTCAAAGGCAGAAAGAAACCATTCAATGTATAGCTTGTATGTTATGACAAAATCATTGATATGGTGACAACAGAGCCTTTGTCAACATAGATTCAATGACATAGACTGACCAGGTGAATCCAGGTGAAAACTATGATCCCTTATTGATGTCACTTGTTAAATCCACTTCAATCAGTGTAGATGAAGGGGAGGAGTCAGGTTAAAGAAGGATGTTTAAGCCTTGAGACAATTGAGACATGGACTGTGTATGTGTGTCCTTCAGAGGGTGATTGGGCAAGACACAATATTTAAATGCCTTTGAACGAGGTATGGTAGTAGGTGCCAGACGCACAGGTTTTTCACACTCAACAGTTCACCTGTGTGTATCAAGATTGGTCCACAACCCAAAGGACATCCAGCCAACTTGACACAACTGTGGGAGCATTGGAGTCAAAATGGGCCAACAGCCCCGTGGAATGTTTTCGACATCTTATAGAGTCCAAGCCCCAATGAATTGAGGCCGTTCGGAGGGCAAAAAGGGGTGCAACTCAATATTAGAAAGGTGTTCCTAATATTTTGTACACTCAGTGTATATGCCAAGGATAAGGGGGTGGTATATTTAAACAACATAGCATAAACAGTGCAAAGGTGTAAAGCATAAAGTATAAATCCGCAAACACTGTATCTACAAAACTCAACAACAAAAAACAAAGAAGTAACAGTCTTAAAAAAATGGGAGAAGTGTCAAAGGAGGCTAATTATATTCATTGTATTCTCTTCCCCCCCTTTTCATTTCCCACCCTCCATGTTTTTAATCCATACAGAATCAAAGCAGTGTCAAAGCGCCAGGGGTTTTCTGCCCATGCCTCAGGGTGCTGATTTATGATCTGTCAGAAGATATGAGGCGGCAGATTCATAAAACACAAAAACAAATAGAAAAAAGCAAACATTGAATGAGGGGAAAGCTCCCTCTGTGTCTCCTGCCATGAAGGCATTATCGCTGCTCTGTGGTTTACCTCTCACCCCGACCCAGCCGTGAGTTTACTGCAGAACATTGTGTTTGTGAACGCTCCTCCGTCCTTACAGAAATAAATTGTTTTCTATGTGCCTATGGAACATTCTGAGCAGCGGAGAGAGGAAAGAAATGCAGGCATTATCGCTGCTTCACTTCTTACTTGTTGAAATTAATTCGGGATATTCACTACAATTTCCCTTATTCAATACTATTTTCTTCATTTAACCTCATCTAAGTTGTATGGCAATGTTCAAATGGTAGTCCGAGTAAAACAGAAGACTAAACAACAGTTCTTACTCAGTAGCTTATTAATGGTTGTTTTTCAGGATAGAAACAATGATGCAGTGAACTTGATGTGTGCCATTATTGCATTGGTGCAACAACATTGGAAATACAACTGCAAGGAATTCGAACAAAAGTGATATCAGGTTATGAAACTAAAACATTTCAGAAGTAAATTGTAAACAGCATGGGTTCATTCAGGATGTAAATTGTGCATTCATTTAAATGTGGATTGCCCAGTCCACCTGGAATATGACAGTAATTATTCAGCCGTCTGCATTCCCACTTGGGACAAACATTGGAATTCAATGCCAACAACTCATATAGCTTGACGTTTCATTTCCAGCTAGTTTGTCTAAATGAAGCATTTCTTACGATACTTTCATAAGGGACAGTGAGCCAACGGAGGGCTAAAATACTCAACTTGGTTGTTTGAAACAATCGGAACAATGGAAGATTGAGTCTTTAGCCATTACTGCCACACAGAGTCAACTGTAGGCAACAAGTCAAATGAAAAATGATTAGTCACACATCAACTGGGAATATGATATGTATTTATGGCACTGCCGGTATCTACAGAAGCATAACAAGAATGTGACCTCAAACTTTCTCTCCATAATCAAAAGAGTTTTGATCCTATTAGTCCTATCAGCATAAAACAATATATTGACCTGAGCATTCACGTTTGCTGTTCAAAGCCCTTTACAGACGACCTATTCCCTTCACAACTAAATTCACAGATCAATGAATTCATGGTCACCATTGATTTTACATGGTCAAACTGCATTTATGGAGCTTTGTGCAGGGTTCAAATGCATTGCCCCATTAGCGCCACTAGTGTGAAAAGCTTATAAAATGCATAGTCATTGTGGGTTAGAGTCAGCCATAACATTAGCATTGCACAGAGTAACCCTCCTGTTGACTGGTCCCTATGGTCCCTCAGAGGGGCATAACATTGGAAGAAACATATTAACTGGAGTCATGAAATGCCATTCACATTTTATCACCAAGTCCTTAATAATTAATTAAGTGAGTTTATGAGCCGGGGACATAGCACACCGGCTAGCAGGGAACAGCTACTGCCTTAATAATGTGTGAATGTGCTACCTGATGAAAGGGAAATTGAAAGCAATTATCTCTCGCGTTTCACAATTATTTATCTTAAGAGCTAAATTAAATATCACTTCAAAAGTTTGTATTTTCGACGAATGCCTTTTTTTTTACGATGTTGGCATCGAGTCATAAAAGTCAAACTAATAGAAACACTGCTTTTTTAGTAACAATACCAGTTGGTTTTATTGTAAGATGGTGCACGCACCATGGAGAGGAAAGAGATGATGCTATCCTTCCTACAGCTAACAGCTCAGAAACTCCTTGCTACTTACAGCTCCCAGCTCCTGTTAACCAAACAGCAGATAGTCAAATCAGCCCTCTCAGCCAGAATAGGCCTTCATCTTCACACATTCCACTTTCTCGCCAATTCAGCCACCCCTTGCTGTTAAACATACATCGCTCCTGCATCGCTCTCTCACTGGATCTCTTGCTATCTCTCGCTCTCTTTTCTCACACACATGCACACACCCGCCGCACACACAATTTGGCCCAGCATTTCTCACTCGCTCATTTAATCTCCCACACCAAACCTCTAAACAAAATCTTCACCAACAAACCATATCACAAACGCTATTGGCAACAAAAATCCCTCATCATCAGCACATTTCTTGTTTCCTCTTTTCTTGTTTTCTAAATGAAAGCCAAAATGAGAAAAAAGAAGTAACAGCGGGAGCGTCCACTTGAAACCAGTAACTAATCATCTCCCTCCTCCTCTTTCCCTGCAGCCGACCCGAAGTGATGAATGACACGTTTCATTAGAATGCTATTCCTATCTTGCACAGGCCATGTGGGCAATTTTCACATTTCAAGGTTCACAGCATTGGCAGGGGAAAGAGATATTGTTGTCTTGATGCATATTTCTACTGTTACACCATTCCAGGGGGGCACTTCTGTTTCGGGACCTTGAGGAGATTCATCATCGACACCATGTCCTGGGAGGGCAGGTGGGGCGGTGGGTTGGAGAAATAGGGCTGATAAAGCCGGAACAACCCAGACATTTCAGCACCTATTAGTTGCGGTAGGAACCTGGGAGAATTCATTATTGGCGGGGAGAAAACGAAGGGCGGAAAGGAGGTTGGGCTTGGCTTTATATGAAGTCGTGAGCGAGAGTGATCGTGTTATTTCCCATGTATCCTCCCCGTGCTCAGATGTGCTAACATGGCCGATGGCTGGAAGAGGAGGTGTTGTGGCCTTGCTGATAAGCCGGTGGGAGTGTGTGTGTTTGACTGTGTGGGTGGGTAGGTGGGTACGTGTGCGTATGCCTTTGTGTGTGTGTGTGTGTGTGTGTGTACAGGTGCCTGTGTGTGATTGAGCTGGCTCCGGCCCAAACTCATTCACACACTACTGGGGCTCAAGGAGAGATCCGTATACACGGGGCCAGTGGAGGTCCTTCATCCATTGACTTCCACTGTGATACCTCACATGAGAGGAGGATGATAGTTAAGGCACGGAGGAGGAGGAGAATTAAGGAAGAGGAGGAGGCCAGGAGATTGTTTAACAAGCCAGGGTGACACAATGTTGTGTTAATGACCGTGATGGTAAGCTGGATGGCATTAGGGGGTGGTGGAGTGAGACAGAGACAGTGTTCGAGGTACCTGAGTAAAACGACTGCAGCTGGCCTTGCTGGTGATAACACAGAGGGGATGTAAAGTGAAATGTGTGTTCTTGTAGGTGCATAGGAGTATCCTTCTAATTGCCACTTGCACCCCTCGTTGGGTAAATAAAACATTTTGAAAGGACTTTAGTTGTTTGTTGATTGACGTGACAAGTTATTCCACGCAATTCTGATTGTCAAAATTAGACTTGCACATCACCAACTAAAATGTAATGCATCATTAAAACAGTCATTTCTAACTGCATTTGAGAAGTCCAAACACTGGCCCTCTCTTATCAGGTTTCCATTGAAGCCTCATCACCACAAATATTGACTTTTGCTTTGAGGCATGCGTTTGGAACCACCGCCTCAGATAATGCCGCTGCGTAGCGTTTTCATAATAGATGTGTTATCACGTGGCGTTTGTTTGCTTCCTTCACAAAGTCTCTGAGCTTTTATCTCCCTCTCAGGCATTTGACTTTCATTCGGTGCAGAGACAAGTTCACAGGGGCAGGAAATTAATTTAGATCCGCTTGCTCGCTTTCTTTTTTTTCCATGACAGCTTGCTTATCTGGCGCTCCTCTTTCTCCAGCAGTGGTTAAGTTTACAACACTGCACATTGCACCGATTATTTCCCAGACCTTACCGTGAGCCAGTAAAGACAAGTTGGCAAGAAAATGAGTGAGCACAAATGATGTTGAGGATAGGGTTGGGGGGACTTTTTTTGGTTTAGTGTAGTGTGCATTTTTACGTTATGGAAGGAGTGGTACTATAGGTGGATGAAGGCAGGTGTTTAGCAAGGGAACGTTGAAGTGAGACTTTGTACAAAGACCAAGGGGGCTCTATTTTGACAAACCTGAAGCAATGGTAAACCTTAGCATTAAAGGTTTGGGGTTGTCAGAAATATTTTTCCTATTTTCACAAACGGAATTATGGGCACAGTAGCTGGAGGTGTTTTGCGAAAGGGCTGGATACATACATTGTGGGAGTGTCGAGGCTTTTCCCCTCACTGACCAATCAGAAGGTACTCCATGGCTAAATATGTGGTTGCTTCAAGTTGTACATTTAAGGTCTTTTATGTATTGCGTTGTCATCAACTCCATTTGAATGTTAGTCCGTTTATAACCCACGGTGCCTTCAGAATGTATTCATACCCCTTGATTATTTCACATTTTGTTATGTTGCAGCCTGAATTCCAAATGGATTAAATATATTTGCTCACACATCTGCACACAATACCCCATAATGATGAAGTTTATAACATGTTTAGACATTTTTGCAAATTTATAGAAAATTAAATACAGAAACATTTTTTTCCCACAAGTATTCACACCAGAGTCAAAACTTTGTAGAAGCACCTTTGGCAGCAACTACAGATGTGAGTGTTTCTGGGTAAGCCTCTAAGAGCTTTGCACGCCTGGATTATTCAACATTTGCTCATTATTCTTTTAAAAATTATTCAAGCTCTGTCAAATTGGTTGTTGATCATTGCTAGACAACAATTTCCAGGTCTTGACAGATTTTCAAGTATATTTAAGTCAAATCTGTAACTCAGCCACTCAGGAACATTCACTGTCTTCTTGGTAAGAAACTCCATTGTAGATTTGGCCTCGTGTTTTAGGTTATTGTCCTGGTGAAAGGTGAATTAATCTCCCAGTGTCCGGTGGAAAGCACACTGAACCAGGTTTTCCTCTAGGATTTTGCTTGTGCTTAGCTCCCAATCATTTATTTCTATCCTGAAAAACTCCCCAGTCCTTAACGATTGCAAGCATACCCATAACATGGTGAAGCCACCATTATGCTTGAAAATAAGGAGAGTTGTACTCAGTAATGTGTTGTATTGGATTTGCCCCAAACATAACACTTTGTACTCGGGACATTTTTTTTTTGCACTATTACTTTATCGACTTGTTGCTAACAGGATGCATGTTTTGGAATATTTTTATTCTGTACAGGCTCCCTTCTTTTCACTCTGTCAATTAGGTTAGTATTGTGGAGTAACTACAACATTATTGGATCCATCATTAGTTTTCTCCTGTCTCAATAAGTGTTTCATTGTCACCACTGGCCTCATGGCAGGTCCCTGAGCAGTTTCCACTCGCCGGCAACTGATTTAGGAAAGACCCCTGTATCTTTCTAGTGGCTGGGTGTATTGATACACCATCCAAAGGGTTATTAAGAACTTCACCATGCTCAAAAGGATTTTCAATGTCTGCTTTTTGTATTTTTACCCATCTACCAATAAGTGCCCTTCTTTGCGAGGAATTGGAAAACCTCCCTGGTCTTTGTGGTTGAATCTGTGTCTGAAATTCACTCCTTAACTGAGGGAGTTTACAGATTATTGTACAGTATGTGTGGGGTACAGAGATGAGGCAGTCATGAAAAGATTATTGCACACAAAGTGAGCCCATGCAACTTCTTATGTTACTTGCTAAGTAAATGTTTACTCCTGAACCTATTTAGGCCTGCCATAACAAAGGGGTTGAATACTTATTGACAGACATTTCAGCTTTTCATTTTTAACAAATTTGTAAAACATAATTTCACTTTAACATTACGGGGTATTGTGCGTAGTGACAATCATTTTTTTTTAAATGGGAAAATGCGGAAAAAGACTTGGGGTTTGAATACTTTCTGAAGACACTGTAGTTAGTTAATTAGCCTGCCCCATATTTTCTCAATATTTTTAACATGTTTGCAGTCCACATTGTTTCAATTGCATGGTGTCATGACTGTCCTGTGAGGATCCAAAATGGGTCAGATCAGCTTGGCAACTTCTATAAGTAGTGGGTGGAGGAGTCAGGCGCAGAGAGCAGGGTAGTTCAAAAGATGTGGATCTTTATTTTCCAAAAAAAACCAGAGACGGTCACGCCACACACACACACACACACACACACACACACACACACACACACACACACACACACACACACACACACAAGGGCGCGTAAAGACCCAGTCCAAATAAACAGGACGAAACTGATCGGAAAAATGAATACCACAAAATAATCACACACCATAAAACAGAAAAACAAGCCTGCACAAAAGCCGGCGGGCCTACTGGGTTTAAATAGCCCACAACCAAAACCTAAACACGAAACAGGTGCAACTAATCAGACAACTAAATGAAACAGAAAAGGGGATCGGTGGCAGCTAGTAGGCCGGCGACGACGAGCGCCGAGCGCCGCCCGAACAGGAACCATCTTCGGCGGGATTCGTGACACAATGGATGACAGTAAGCAGACCCTCTCTCACCCACAGAGGGGAGGAGGGAGCTGCTGGAGGATTGACATTTCACACCCTGTTGTAAATTGAAGGAGGGAGAACATCCCACTCCAAATTTCACAAAGAAATGTGCGTTGTCTACACAGAGGTTTCCCGCCGAAACTCTAACACGTTCTAAAGCGAATACTGGAACAATATTGTTAACATAAGAATGTGGGGAATGGTCAGTGGTGAGCTATAGAATACTAATGTCATGTTGGTTTTTATTTTGTGATGTCATTAAAAGTGTTATAAAATAAATACTGTAACTTGGAAAGTATATACACTACATGTACAAAGTCTCCATCCTCTACATTGCATATGACAAATGATGAAAGTATGTTTTGTTAAGATAAGACTGTGATTTAGGAGGCACAAGATAATTGCATAGACGATTCTCGCAGTCTCCTTTGAACAGTTGATGTTGAGATTTGTCTGTTACTTGAACTCTGTGAAGCATTTATTTGGGCTGCAATCTGAGGTGCAGTTAACTCTAATGAAGTTATCTTCTGCAGCAGAGGTAACTCTTGGTCTTCCTTTCCTGTGGCGGTCCTCATGAGAGCCAATTTCATCATAGCACTTGATGGTTCTTGAAATATTCCGTACTGACTGACCTTCATGTCTTAAAGTAATGATGGAATGCCGTTTGTCTTTGCTTAGTTGAGCTGTTCTTGCTATAATATGGATTTGGTATTTTATGGCACACCTGTATACCATGCCTACCTTGTCACAACACAACTGATTGGCTCAAACGCATTAAGAAGGAAAGCAATTCCTCAACTGTACTTTTATCATGGCACCCCTGTTAATTTAAATGCATTCCAGGTGACTACCACATAAAGATGGTTGAGAGAATGCCAAGAGTGTGCAAAGCTGTCATCAAGGCAAAGGCTGGCTACTTTGAAGAATCTCAAATAAAAAATATATTTAAATTTGTTTAACACTTTTTTGGTTACTACATGATTCCATAAGTGTTATTTCATAGTTCTGATGTCTTCACTACTATTCTACAATGTAGAAAATAGTACAAATAAAGGAAAACCCTGGAATGAGTAGGTGTGTACAAACTTTTTACTGGCACTGTATATATCCTCAGAGTTCTCTCTCACACATGCTCAGCTGCTTGTGTATCAAAAAGGGGGCTAGCTGGCTGAAAGCTATCATTTCAATTGTCAACACATCTCCTTCTCTTTCTCCCATCTCCATTTTCTCCCCTTCCTTCTCTGTGCCACAATTACGCTTTTGTGGACACACTCTCACAGACACACACACACAGAACGTCATCCAGGTTCTAGGCCCAGACGAGCGGAACAAAGACACACTTTGAGAGCAAAACAGCATAAAGAAAGTGTGTCTCCATTTCCTCTCTGCTGGGTCTACTTGTGCGCTGGATAACGCAGATGAAAACATGAGAATGTGCTCTTTTGAGGAACGACTTTAAATTCCCTCTAGGAAGAGATGAGAAGCCTCCAAAGAGACATTTGTTGCCAATTACTGACTCGAACAGTCCTTTTCCTTTTGAGGGAGAGAGCGAGAGAAAGAGTGAGAGCGAGCAAGAGAAAATGCTCTGTGCAGTGTACCTAACCATAGTAAAAACATTGGCTTGTAAATTGCAGAGGAAAAACAGCAGATAAATTGAAGCATGCTATTTCGGTACGCTGAAT
The DNA here is from genome assembly GCF_018296145.1 of Oncorhynchus tshawytscha. Taxonomy (NCBI): domain Eukaryota; kingdom Metazoa; phylum Chordata; class Actinopteri; order Salmoniformes; family Salmonidae; genus Oncorhynchus; species Oncorhynchus tshawytscha. Next base: position 23,839,771 of record NC_056461.1, read on the forward strand.
GTCTGGGTAATAGAACAGCATACAGGAAATGGAAAGCTAATATTTCATAACCATATTATTAATAACAGCACAAGAAAACAGCATGCCAAGAACATCACATACAGGTCAGATTATAGTTCAGATTATCTGAAAAAGTAATTGTCTAAAATACTAACCTTTAAAATATGTCGACAGTATGTTTCCCAATTTAGCAGAATAGTCATTTAGGTACTGTACAGTGCCTTCAGAAAGTATTCATAACCCTTCACTTTTTCCACATTTTGTTGTGTAACAGCCTGCATTTAAAATGGCTAAATGTTTTTGTGTCACTGGCCTACACACAATATCCCATAATCTCAAAGTGAAACTGTGTTTTCAGACATTTTTACCAATTAATAGAAAATGAAAAGCTGAAATGTCTTGAGTCAATAAGCATTCAACCCATTAGCTATGGCAAGGCTAAATAAGTTCAGGAGTAAATATTTGCTTAACAAGTCACATAAGATGCATGGTCTGTAAACAGTTACAGAGTTTAATGGCTGTGATAGGAGAAAACTGAGGATGGAGCAACAACTTTGTAGTTACTCCACAATACTAACCTAATTGATTGAAAAGAAAGAAGCCTGTACAAAATAGCAAATATTCCAAAATATACATTGTGTTTGTAACATGGCACTAAAGTAATACTGCAAAAACTGTGGCAACGCAATTAACATTTTGTTATGTTTGGGGAAAATCCAATACAACAAATTACTGAGTACCACTCTCCATATTTCCAATCTCCATCATTTCCACCAATGTGGTGGCTGCAGCATGTTATGTGTGTGCTTGTAATCGTGAAGGACTGGTATAAATGCAATGGACCTAAGCACAGGCAAAATCTTAGAGAAAAACCTGGTTCAGTCTGCTTTCCACCAGACACTGGGAGATGAATTCACCTTTCAGCAGGACAATAACCTAAAACACAAGGCCAAATATATACTGATATATACTGGAGTTGCTTACCAAGAGGACATTGAATGCTCCTGAGCGGCTTAGTTTAGCTTAAATTGACTTGAAAATCTATGGTAAGACTTGAGACTTGAAAATTGTTGTCTAGCAATGATCAACAACCAAATTGACAGAGCTTGAAGAATTTTTTTTAATGATAAAGAATTATTGTACAATCCATGTCTGCAAAGCTCTTAGAGACTTGTGTGGTTAGTTATGTCAATTAGACATATTTCTGTATTTAATTTTCAATAAGTCTGCTAACATTTCTAAAAACATGTTTTCACTTTGTCATTATGGGGTATTGTGTGTAGATGGGTGAGATATTTTTTAATATTTCATCCATTTTTGAATTCAGGCTGTAACACAACAAAATGTGGAATAAGTCAAGGAGTATGAATACTTTCTGATGGCACTGTATGTGCAGGACATAGTATAGGGATTTGCCGGTCCAGATTTGAATAAAAAAGTTGGCCTTCTTACCAACTGACACAGATAGAGGGTGCTGCCAGTGTTAAGTTCATCAGTTCATGTCTGGCATGTTGAGTGGCCTCCTACTATATTCCATTATGCATCAGCCCTCAACATGCCCTTGTCTGGGGTGATATAAATTGCACATACAATATGGCATGTAATTCATTTTAATAAGCTTAGACTGGCTCTACTACATTATGACAGGGGGAAGTATCCCACCCAGGGGACAGAACATGTTCCACCATCTGGACTTTTACGGTCTTATTTAAAATAAAATATATATACATATAATAATTGGGGACTGGGTCAGCATAAAAAAGTTCATTTGAGGAATAGCTTAATGAAAACTTAGTACTAAACTGCTTTTGTGTTGTGGGTTTCACGTGGTTTTAAATACACTGTGGAACAGAACAAGATGTTCAACTTCATTTCCTCAGATGTCTTTCTTTAATATAAAGAGAAAGATCACTTTAAGCCCGTTTTGACTGAAGGTCTTTACAACTTCAACCAGACATCATCTGGTTTACTGATGCTCCAGACAACAATATCCTACAGACCGGCCCCCCATGGACCAGGCGCTGACAGACTGTTACAAACATCCTATTATAACCCACCTACATGTTGGTTAGGCCCCCCACCCAGGACTCCACAGGCCTGTGGTGGAATATGTCCTCCTTAATCTGATATCAGACAACTTCCTTTCCGAGACACAGCATCCAGATTGATGATTATAACACAAAGTGATGGTTCTGAAGTGATGGTTTTCCACCCCGGTGAGAAGATTTGTCTACCTGGCTGAGTTTCTATACTACAGGGGCTTGGACAATGCAAAGCCTCTCTCTGCTCACTCTGTGAGAACTAGATTTAAAAACTAAAGTAACACTTCACATTTACATGACACTGGCCCTTCAACGCACACTAGTCACTAAGTGGGGGTAATTGATGAAGAAAAATAGAGGAACGAATCAACAAAACACATCTGGCAGATCTGTGATTCTGCACCATGACTCTAACTAGTGAGGGATAGGGTTTTGATAGCGTTCCAACCTATTGACTCTAATATTCATTACCAAGGGGTCTTCTACCTTTTTGTTGGCTGATGGCGATTAAAGCCCATAAATACAGGAGCATGAGCCATTAGGTTGGACCACAGCGGCCCATGTTGAATGATTTAATAAGGGAGAGCAATTGTTCAAATTAGAATCCTACTACAGTTGGCCAGGCATCTGCCCCATGTGCGGTTGGCTGTGTGAGTGAGTGATGGAGTGGTTATGCTAAATATGTGTGTTTTTCTTCACAGACATTTATCCATTGAAAAACGGCAAGTGATTGTTTCAACGGTGGAGGTGTCAAGTAGTTTAAACACACAATGTGTAGTAATGTTGAACGGCTCTCGATGCTGACTTGTTCCTACGGCACCAGATATATAGTTCATGCAACCGTGCAAGGCGAGTTTATAGTCAAGTTATAGTTATTACTAGGGCCCTGTTTTTCCCGATCCTGTCAAGATGCCAGGAAAAACTCTAGGCCCTTAATTATAATCAAAACAGAGACTTCAAGTCAACCCGCCATAAAAATGACATCACCATTCCCGTCTAGTCTCAAACCATTATTGCAATCATTCTTGAGCCCCTGCCATCTCGCAAAGAGACCACTTGCCCTCCTAGACCCCCCAGATATTCCTCAGATATCCCTGATGCAGCATTCAATAGCCCTATTCTATAGATCTCAGCAGAGTTCCAGGGTTTCTGCGAACGCAGCATAAACCAGTGGAGTGTGACACCCCATTTCCTTGCCTCACCTTCACTTTTATTAACCTTTACTGTTTACTTAGCTTAGCCGCAGCGCTAATTCATCATCCTTCATAATACCTCACGTCAGACAACACCTTTTAGGGTCTCAGGTGGCTCCTTTGAGACATTTAAGGTTGAAGGAAAGTTGTTTAAAAGTCTATAGACTTCAGTATTGGTGTGAAAAGGGGTCTGCGATAGAGAGTATCAAAGCTATCAGACAGCAAGTCTAAATGTCAAGCCCAAAGCTCGACTAAAAGCACATTGAGATGATGTGAAGAGGAGGGTAATATTCTCCACACAGTACTCTGTGACATTGGCCACTCTTATCTGTTTGATTCTTAACAGGGGCTGGCAGGGGTTGAATGAGACCCAGAGCCTGAGATTAGCACTGAAGGTCAAGAGCAAATAAATGTATTTGCAGAAGAGATCCCATCAGCGGGTAACCCTGATGTGTTATATACCACCGAATCTTGAGACAATGTTCTGTTCCAAGGGAACTGTCTGGGGATTGCAGCAGGGACATATACGTGGCTCTCTCTCTGTGTGTGTGTCACTAACCTGTCTCTTGGTCACACAGCTGTTCGCAGGGCTCAGTGGTCCTCTGTCCACAGTAGTCTCTGACCCACTGGGTGGAGGAGTTCGTCTGGTAATAAAGGGTCAGTTTGGCAGGGTTCAGCCAGTTAGACACATCCAGGAAGCTGCCCATGCTCACCACAAAACTGCTTCCTGGAACCAAAAGAGAACAGAAGACACTTTTACTCATCACATTTATCTCAGCAGATCATGTAGTGTGAAGTACTACAGGATCATCCATCATTCACTGCTCAGTGTAACATATCCAGGTTTATTAGAGTGAAGATTTTTCTACTGCTAACAACCTGGCTGTTCTCTTCTTACTACAGTAGCTGGATATACCATATAATTGAATATCCAGTTTGAATATCCAGTTCTGCATTAGTTATAATTTGAAAATAATGAGCCTTAAAAAATATCAATATTACAAGTCTCGTCTTTTGAAGATTTCATTGAAACATTTTCATTGAAATGTATCTACAGCACAATTAGCAACCTTAATGAAGTTATTGATGCTACTTCCTCTGTAGACTATCTAGTATATTTGCTTATTCTGTCAGCATGTATTCCCTGATGCAGTTTTGACACAGTGGGCATGTTTATGAGAGAGCGAGAGAGAGAGTTGATGGGGGATACTGACCGTCGGCGACAAAGTGTTCAGGCACGTGGAGAGTGACCTTGACAGTGAGAGAGCAGGAGAGCTGTGTGCCGTAAACCACAGCCAGGACACACGTAGTGATGGTGATCAACGTCAGAGTGGCTTTGTTCATCGGACTGTGTGGACAACCTGAGGGCAGGGGAAAAAAACTCAGGGAAAATGCAGAGAAAACATGCAAAATATGACTTCAGCTGTTAAGACACAACAAGAAATGTACTCAAACGCACACAAAAAACTGGAACATGAAGGCTTCTCTTTTCTGAAAATGCCTCTTTGCACCATGGCTTAAAAGGATCACCAACATGTCAAAACTGCTGTAGTTGGACTAAAACTATCAAACAGTTTACTTTCACACACAATCTTCTTAACACCAAAAATGTACTTTGTTACACAAACGCTGGACGCTACAGAGGGTAATGCGTACGGCCCCCAGTACATCACTGGGGCCAAGCTTCCTGCCATCCAGGACCTATATAATAGGCGGTGTCAGAGGAAAGCCCATAAAATTGTCAGAGACTCCGGTCACCCGCACGACAAGTGGTACCGGGGCGCCAAGTCTAGGACCAAAAGGCTCCTCAACAGCTTCTACCCCCAAGCCATAAGACAGCAGAACAATTAATAAAATCGCCACCGGATCATTTACATTGACCCCTCCCCCATCCCTTTTGTACACTGCTGCTACTCGCTGTTTATTATCTATGCATAGTCACTTCACCCCCACCTACATGTACAAATTACCTCAATTAACCTGAAGCCCTGCACACTGACTCGGTACCGGTGCCCCATGTATATAGCCTCGTTATTGTTATTCTTATTGTATTACTTTTTATTATAACTTTTTATTTTATTCTACTTGGTAAATATTTTCTTAACTCTTCATGAACTACACTGTTGGTTAAGGGCTTGTAAGTAAGCATTTCACGGTAAAGTCTACACCTGTTGTGTTCGGTGACGTGACAAATAAAGTTTGATTTGATTCATTCTAGCTTTGTGAAAAACAAACAAGCTAAAAACACAGCAGATAATCCCGTTAGCTTCCGGTTCCTGTAGATGTACAACGTTAGGTTGAGTTGTTGTGTTTTGATTGGAGTTTTGGCCATGAGCTCTGAACCATCCTGGGTTCTTTCTAAACTGATTTATGAACAGTACAATGGCTGGAGTCCAGCAGAGGCAATTCATTGCCATGATAAAAGATGAGTTAAGAAGGCCCAGCCTCTTTCCACCAGTACAACATCTAGTGTCGCTGATAAATGACACCATCACCTCTGACAGTGTTAGAGATGGCTTGTTTTGGATGCACTTTGGGTTTCTGTAAACTTCTCTCCACATTGGGGAGAAAGGGAGCTGAAATGAGCTCCTATCTCCCATAGAGTGACATTTATCCTAGCAGGTAGGTGTCATACTAAGTGCTATCTTACCAGTCACCAAGGTGAGGGCAGAGCTGTTATTGAGAGTCAATTAACTGCCTGCTCTTTGCTTCTCAATGACGTGTAATGACACCACTTTACCTTTCCTTCCAGTTAAAGAATAGCTTGTTACCTTGAAATATACCTAATTTCAACTCCTGAAATCACATTTCTGAAAACATCCTTACACATATGGCTCATACAGTGCTTGTGTTACATTACAGTAGCTGCTATTTCCAGCAAATGGGGGAATGGTTGCTATGGAAGTGCTGGAGATTTTCACCTTAATTTCATAGGAAAAGATGGGAAAGTAAGGTGAAACATGATTCAGAACACCCACTAATGAGAATCTCAGTACAGTGGGGGAGTGGAGAAGTTAGACAAGGGGGATCTATGGATCTGATGCTGTGAGGCTCTTAGACTGAGCCTGATAAAAAACCACTTCAATCACTTGGGTGGATGGACAGTAATGATCCCCACTGCCTACATTCACTGGACTGTGTGTGTGTGTGAAGAGAGCCAGAGAAACAAGACAAGAGGGAAAGAGAGAGAGAGAGAGAGAGAGAGAGGGACAGAAATTGAGAGATCTGGATCTATCTAATGACCCTGCCATCTCAGCTGGACTGGAGCAGTAGGTGTCTATGACAACAGCTCCCCGGCAACTAATCTCATCTGTGCGAACACTCAGGAATGATTAGGTCTGTGAGGAGGCCCTCAATTACTGTAAAACCCCACAAAGTACACTAACAGATGCACACACACGCCCACACGCCCACACAAGGGATGATAGGTTGGGAACATATATATGGACGCTCACACACTCATACACACACAAAACTGCATAAAGGGAAGCAACCACACATACACACTAGCCAACTGCAAACATAACTACATAATGCTAAATGCACAGTAGGTACGCACACACACAAACAATCTGAATTTCTACCACACTCAATCAACTCCCTCTCTCTCTCTCTCTTTCACTCTGACTCGAGTCCCTCCCTCTGTCTGCCCTTCACACTTGTGTGCCTCCAGCTAATGCATTTTAACAAGTGTCCTTTTATAGAGGAGTCTGTAGTGCAGCCAACAGCTAAGATAAGCTTACAGGCATAATACTAGCAACGCACATGCTCCACCCACCTGAGGTCCTTTTCCGCCATCTATTTCCTGTGTTCGAGTGGTGCAGAATCCACTTGTCACTTAAATGTGGCTGTATTGATTGCTTTCATGTTACGCCTGCGACTCTTTCATACTCTTGGTTGTGCCTGACGCTTTTTCCCCCGTTAGCGTAACAACCACGGAAATGTTTTTAATGACCTGTCAAACACACTCCAGTAATGGCTGAAATGGACTCAATGGGACACATTGTTTTACCATTGAATCTATAAGAACGCTAAAGCTTTGTCGTGTATTTAACATATCATCTTGCCACTTACAACACAAGAAAGAGAAGAAAGAACTTTATTTTGATGGGTATTCATTTCTAAAGGAATCATTTACTACAGTTGAAATATTTGCAAATTGGATGCTCTGAAATGAGAGCAACCTCCAAAAATGAACACTCGGATTATAGTGATATTATGAATGATCTCACAAACAGTGTAATGTATGTATAGATAGGTGTAATCTGAGGGTATCCTGCTTTTGACACACTTGCTGAATTACGCAAGAGAACAGTATTTAATGAGGTGTAATTGTTTGGTGGTTGCAGCCCTATTCCACCCATTTATGTAAATGTGTTCATTCATATATGCAAATATAGCACGGTGTATTAATCAAATGTTGCATACAAATATAAACCAAATACCTGGTACAATAAACAAATGTATATATGATTGCATAAAAAAAATTACATTTTACAATAAATTGAATACCTGAAATACCACCAAAATCCCTGAACTCCATTAATTATTTGTCTGTGCTAGTAAAATGTTGTGTGTGCTATAATTAAATCAATATCAATTATAAATTCAAAAAGTTTGGAGTATCTGCATCCATTGTCCAACTGTTGCATTTATTATAATTGTTTTTAAAAACTTTTAACAATTTCAATGACCGTTGCTAATTATAAGGATAATAATTAACAATCTTAATTTGATCACTCTTTTGTTGCTGAGAATTTCCCTGCACAGTGAGAAATGCAAACTTGTAGTGATTTTGAGGTTTGATTTGACCTAATGAAAAATGGATCAACCCCTACAAAAATGGTCCATTCCTTATAATGCAAAGGCACACACTCACAAACATACAAAAAAAAGAAAGGCGTGCACATTCACAAGGACATTCAAAAACACAAAACACACACACAGGCACAAAGGCACACACACAATACTATCAAATGGCAGTTTGGTTATGCAGACTAAATCATGGCATCCATTAAGGCATCTTATTCAGCTTGCTTATCATTCAGACTCCATTTTCTTCAGCTCATGCATCTGCTGAGTGTCATGATGGTGCTAGAGATCCATCTTAACACCACTCTGGGGATAACAATGTCTTCACTGCTTCCAGCTACACAAACAAATCCAAATATATATATATTTCTACTTCAGTCGACTTAGTCCCTGCCATGCTCCCCAACAGTCGCATTGCATTTTAACATCTCCTTCGCTGTCAGAAACAATCAATTGATCTGTCAGCCATATTTGCAGTTGCACTGTTATTTTTGCTGTTACTAAATTGTTCTGTTTTTAAAGTAGATTTGGAGTTCACCCAATGGTGAAAGATTCTATGGTGGTAGGATTTTGCTTGTTCAATGGCTTTGGCTGCTTCAGTGGGGTAGCTGAACGTTGACAGAAGTCCCGAATGTACCTACCAGGTACAACCCCAAATCAGTAAACACGGGCACCCTCATAGATGTCAACCTAACTAACTCGCCCTCCAAATACACCTCTGCTGTTTTCAATCAAGATCTCAGCGATCCCTGCCTCATTGCCTGAATCCGTAATGGGTCTGCGACCAAACGACCACCCCTCATCACTGTCAAACGCCCCCTTGAAAAACTTCTAATCGATCTGGCCGGGGTATCCTGGAATGACATTGACCTCATCCCGTCAGTAGATGATGCCTGGCTATAGATGATGCCTGGCTATTCTTTAAAATGCCTTCCTCACCATCTTAAACAAGCATGCCCCTCTCAAAAAATGTTGAATTAGGAATAGATATGGTTGGTTCACTCCAGACCTGTCTGCCCTTGACCAGCACAAAAACATCCTGTGGTGTTCTGCATTAGCATCGAATAGCCCCCGTGATATGCAACTTTTCAGAGAAGTTAGGAACAAATATACACAGGCAGTTAGAAAAGCTAAGGCAAGCTTTTTCAAACAGAAATTTGCATCCTGTAGTACCAACTCAAAAAAGTTCTGGGACACTGTAAAGTCCATGGAGAATAAGAGTACCTCCTCCCAGCTGCCCACTGTCACCATCGATAAATCCACTATAATTGAGAATTTCAATAAGCATTGCTCTACGGCTGGCCATGCTTTCCACATGGCTACCACTACCCCGCTCAACTGCCCGGCACCCTCCACAGCACACCGCCAAAGCCCGCACCATTTCTCCTTTACCCAAATCCAGATAGCTGATGTTCTGAAAGAGCTGCAAAATCTGGACCCCTACAAATCAGCCGGGCTAGACAATCTGGACCCCCTCTTTCTAAAATGATCTGCTGAAATTGTTGCAAACCCTATTACTAGCCTGTTCAACCTCACTTTCGTATCGTCTGAGATTACCAAAGATTCGAAAGCTGCCGCGGTCATCCCCCTCTTCAAAGGGGGTGACACTCTAGACCCAACCTGCTACAGACCTATATCTATCCTACCCTGTCTTTCTAATGTCTTCGAAAGCCAAGTTAACAAACAGATAACTGACCATTTTGAATCGCACCATACCTTCACCGCTATGCAATCTGGTTTCAGAGCTGGTCATGGGTGCACCTCAGCCATGCTCAAGATTCTAAACGACATCATAACCGCCATCGATAAGAGACATTACTGTGCAGCCATATTCATCGACCTGGCCAAGGCTTTCGTCTCTGTCAATCACAACATTCTTATTGGCTGACTCGACAGCCTTGGATTCTCAAATGATTGCCTCGCCTGGTTTACCAACTACTTCTCTGATAGAGTTCAGTGTGTCAAATCGGAGGGCCTGTTGTCTGGACCTCTGACAGCCTCTATGGGTGTGCCACAGGGTTAAATTCTCGGGCCGACTCTCTTTTCTGCTCAATGCCATACAACTCTCCTTCTGTGGCCTCCAACTGCTCTTAAATGCAAGTAAAACTAAATGCATGCTATTCAATCGATCACTGCCCACACCTGCTCGCCCGTCCAGCATCACTACTCTGGACGGCTCTGACTTAGAATAAGTGGACAACTACAAATACCTGGGTGTCTGGTTAGATTGCAAACTCTCCTTCCAGACTCGCATTAAGCATCTCCAATCCAAAATTAAATCTATATCGCAACCAAACATCCTTCACTCATGCTGCCAAACATACCATCGTAAAACTGACCATCCTACCGATTCTCGTATTCGGTGATGTCATCTCTCCAACACTCTACTCAACAAACTGGATGCAGTCCCATACACTACCCACCATTGCGACCTGTACAATCTCGTTGGTTGGCCCACGCTTCATACTCGTCACCAAACCCACTGGCAACAGGTTATCTACAAGTCTCTGCTAGGTAAAGTCCCGCCTTATCTCAGCTCACTGGTCACCACAGCAGCACCCACTCGTAGCACGAACTCCAGCAGGTATATCTCACTGGTCACCCCCAAAGCCAATTCCTCATTTGGGCGTCTTTCCTTCCAGTTCTCTGCTGCCTATGACTGGAACGAATTGCAAAAATCTCTGAAGCTGGAGACTCACATCTCCCTCACTAGCTTTAAGCACCAGCTGTCAGATCAGCTTACAGATCACTGCACCTGTACATAGCCCATCTGTAAACAGCCCATCTATCTACCTACCTCATCCCCATACTGGTATTTATTTATTTTGCTCCTTTGCACCCCAGTATCTCTAACTGCACGTTCATCTTCTTCTGATCTACCATTCCAGTGTTTAATTGCTATATTGTAATTTCTTCGCCACCATGGCCTATTTATTTCCTTAACTTACCTCAGTTGCACTTACTGTATATACACTTTGTGTTTTCTTTTCTTCTATTGACTATGTTTTGTTTATTCCATGTGTAACTCTGTGTTGTTGTATGTGTCAAATTGCTACGCTTTATCTTGGCCAGGTCGCAGTTGCAAATGAGAACTTGTTCTCAACTATCCGACCTGGTTAAATAAAGGTTAAATAAAATAAATAAATAAAAATGATTCCGGGGTACAAAATGTCCCGGGCTGGAACCCAGGAACATTCCTCAGGCCCGTAACCCTCCCAGTCCACGGGATACTGAGTCACTCACCGGAACTGACGACTGGAGAGGATCCATCACACCATGTAGGCTGGTTGTCCCGCTATCATGCGAGGAGGAGGCCGAGTGGCCAGAACCAGAGGACTGAACACCACAGGCTTGAGTCTGGAGATGTGGAAGGTGGGATGAACCCTCATGGACCGGGGAAGATGAAGACGACAGGCCACCTTGAACCTGTTTGGCCCAATGTACCGGGGAGCCAACTTCCTAGATTCCACATGTAGAGACAGATCCCTAGTAGACAACCAGACCATCTGGCCTGGATGCAGCAGGGGACCCGGGTGGCGATGATGGTTGGCCTGTCATTGAACCCGAGCTGAGGACCTCAAGTATGCTGACCGAGCCCTCTTCCAGGTCCAGCGGCAATGAGAGATGAGGCGTTGAGCGGAAGGAACCGTCACTTCAATCTCCTGATCTGGAAACAGGGTGGGCTGATAACTGTACAACACCTGGAATGGTGACAGGCCAGTGGACGAACACTCAAGAGTGTTGTGTGCATACCCCACCCAAGGAAGGTGCTGACTCCAAGTGGCGGGGTTGGTGTACACACAGCACCGTAAGGCAGTTTCCAGATCCTGGTTCACCTGCTCAGTTTAACCGTTGGCCTGAGGGTGATAACCCGAGGACAGACTGGTTGATGACCCCAGAAGAGTACAGAATGCCCTCCAAAATCTGGAGGCAAACTGGGGGCCCCGGTCAATGACTATGTCCAGAGGAAGTCCATGAAGGCGGAAAACATGCTGAATGACTAGCTGAGCAGTCTCATGTGCAGATGGAAGCTTAGGCAGGGGAATGAAATATGCCATCTTGGAAAAGCGGTCCGCAATGACCAGGATGGCCGTGTGTCTCTCTGAGGATGGAAGGCCCATGATGAAATCCATAGAGAGATGGGACCAGGTTCGAGAAGTTGTTGTCTGTGGATGAAGAATCCCCAGAGGCTGCTGACAAAGAGTCTTGTTCCGGGCGCATGTCGGACAGGCAGCCACAAAGGTCCGAGTGTCCACCTCCGCCAAGGGACACCAAAACCTCCACCTCAAACTCTAATATTCGCTGCCCTCCCGAATGAGAGGTGGGACGCGACGAGTGAGTGGACCATGCCCCAAGAGGAACAGAAAGTCTGTTAGGTGGACAGCCATCTGGAACTGCCTCCCTACCTTGTGCATCCTTCACTACAGTCTCTATACCCCAGGAAACAGGCGCGAGGATGAGCGACCTGGGGATGATGGATTCAAGCGGCCGATCCTCACTGGAGCTGTGGAACCTGCGAGAAAGGGCATTCGGCTTCACGTTCTTAGACCCCGGACGGTAAGATAACATGAATCTGAACAGAGTGAAGAAGAGAGCCCTACGAGCCCTATGTAGGCCAGGTTCTTGTGGTCAGTCCAAACCGTAAAGGGATGTTCCGAGCCCTCCAACCAGTGCCGCCACTCCTCCAAAGCCAGTTTGACCGCAAGAAGCTCCCGATTGCCCGACGCTGGAGTGAGACGCCTGGAGGAGAAGGCACAGGGATGAAGCTTTTGGTCTTTTGCCGAGTGCTGAGACAGAAACGCCCCACGCCAACATCAGAGGCATCCACTTTTACCACGAAGGGAAGAGAAGGATCTGCATGAACGAGAATGGGTGCAGGAGAAAACAGACATTTCAGGTCCTGGAATGCCTTCTCAGCATCAGGGGTCCAGCATACATGCCCAGCCGAGCCCTTGGTGAGCATTGTCAATGGCGCCGCCACAGCACTAAAGTTTCTCACAAATCTCCGGTAGAAATGAGTAAAACCCAAAAAACTCTGAACTTGCTTGACCGTGCTGGGTCATGGCCAGTTGCCAAGGCTCCTACCTTTTGGGAGTCCATCAGTACATAGCCCTGGGACACGATGTACCCGAGGAAGGAGATCTGAGGAACGTGAAACTCACACTTTTCGGCCTTCAGGAACAAGTGATGAGCGAGGAGTGTTTGAAGAACCTGGAGGACATGTTCAACCATGGACTTGGAGAAGATGAGGATGTCATCTAGGTATACAAACACTAACTGGAAAAGGAAGTCACGCGGCACATCATTAACCAAGGCCTGGAAAACGTCTGGAGCATTAGTAAGTACAAACGGCATGACCAGGTACTCATAATGTCCATTAGGAGTGTTGAACACTCTCTTCCATTCATCCCCCTGTCTGATGCGCACCAGATTGTAAGCATTCCGTAAATCCAATTTAGAGGAAACCGTAGCTCCCTGGAGTCTCTCAAAAGCTGATGACATAAGAGGAAGGGGGTAACGGTTCTTGATGGTAATGTTATTTAAACACTGGTAATCGATACAGGGACGTAATCCCACATCCTTCTTCCCAACAAAGAAAAAACCAGCTACTGCAGGGAAACGTTGATGCCTGCAGTTCGAAGACCAGCGAACATTGGAGCAGGAACCCATGACACCTCCCAGCATGCCTCTCATAGCGCTCCAGTGCCGGGAGATGAGGCTCCCGGGGGGAGGAAGACGATGAGCTGGTAGGAAGCGGAGGGTTAGAAACCGCCACCGGTGCAGCAGCAGCTGCTCCTGTCTGTCCTGTCTGTAGAGTGAACACAAGAGTTCCTAAATCCTCCGACAATGTCTTCAGGCACGCCTCATGGCAACCAATCACTGCGCGCCTCATGGCAACCAATCAAGTGGTGGAGCTCGGAGTGTCCCGCGGACAACGGAGAAATCTCTGCTGGGTCCATTTTGCTCAGGTCTACTGTGACATTCATGCTAGTACGAACTCGGACCAAGGCACAGAGAAACACAGCAGGTAGAGGTAAGGGTAAATCCAGAATATTTACTTAAGGTCTTCATAGCAAAACAACAAAGCAAGGGCACGCGAGAACACTGAACAAAACATGAGACCTGAGCAACTGGCCCAGTCCACAGAGGAACCTGGTGATCCCAATAAGGCCAATCAGGGTCACCTGGAAACTAGAAGTAACCAGTGGCAACCTCAGATAGTACACTCAAGGGAGAACCTGAGTTGTGACTAAAGGTCCCCATCAGAAGCCAGTGCTGCCCCTATTTCAAAGTAATTCCTGTCCTATAGTGGAAATGTTAATTTAGCTTTCACCTCTGAAAAATGATCCAGGCTGCTAATAAATATTCACGAATTTGGGGTGGGAACATTGTGGTGATTTCCACATCACAACAAATAACAAGAAATAACAAGAAATAGGGCACTGAAAGCTGTCAGTGTAGCTAGCTAGCATGCTAACCTTATCTAGATAGCTAATGTTATCTGTTGTTGCTACACCGTATTCAAAAGATTAGCCAGCTGGCTGGGCTATGGCTGGTTCTGGAGCTGGATTTGTCATAATCATTTAGGGAAAACTTTGCCACAGATGTATAGGGGAAACCAGTATCTTTGACTTTGTCATACATTGTGGCCGCAAATCTGCTTTCTGATTAATAAACAATGTCATGTTGGTGGGTGGTAACATTCAAATAAAACCCAGCCCTGAAAAAAAAAAACACACTGAAAACTATTAGCATGTCAAATCACAGGGAAAACACTGCACTGGCACGGAAATTATATGAAGTTACCATTTCTGAGTTCCCACTTCAACCTCAAATATATCATACAGTAACTTGACTTAAATCATTATGCAACATCGTGGGTAAGCTATGGGCATTGTCTTTCAGTTGAAAAAAAGTGCATTTACACTCTTGTGGGTGTCTTAAGAAAGCACATAGCAGAAAATGGGAAATTACTCTTGAAATCCACTTTGATTGAATTATAGCCGTAGTCATCGCTTTCCACACACATCTATGAACAATGACACACACATGCGTGTTCACAAACACACACGTTAACGCACGCACACACGTTAACGCACGCACACACGTTAACGCACGCACACACATACAGACACACCCAGGCTTTCTCCAGTCTCACCTCTGCTGCGTCGGCGTCCCCTGTGCTGCTCTGTGTAGAACTTCAGCTGGGTCTCATCATCACCCTCTGACCCAGAGTCTCCTTGGCGACCAAACACACTACCAGCCACTGGAAGAGGAGGGGAAGAGGGAGAAAAAGAGGAGGATGAACAGTGTGGAGGACTATATTGTTTCAAAAATGTATTGTGTGCCAACACTGACAAGAGGCTTCAATATAATCTAAAAGCAGGACATCATTGGGAAACACATTCTTTACATCACTGGGAAAGAATATGAGGCTCTTGACATTATTTCAATGACAATTCACTGTCTTTCATAAATTCTCAAGTTCAGTTATTTTCACCATTGAAAAGAGCAGTGACGTGGTAATGGAGAATGGTTGAGAAGTAATATGATGTTTTGATATGTGGGTTATCCATTCCGGGGGGGGGAGGAGAATGAGGTGAACTAAGGACAGAGGTGAACAGACTGAAATTTGAATACCCAGACACCTGTTCAAAACCATTGGCTGTGCCACGACTGAAACTGCCATTACAGTGTCTGTCTGGAATGGACTCACACAATGTATTTTTGTTTGACAGCTAGTTTCAATCAATAACACACCACATTAAACCAATTTTCTTTCAATGTTCCCTCTTCCTTCTTCCCTCAGCCACCAACTAAGCTTATACAATACTCCCTGACCCATCGAGATCCACATATCCAAAACAAATGGTAGACTACAATAAAGCAAACATAATTCTTTAGTTTTAAATTACCCTGAATTTCCCACGCACAACATTTAAGTTATTTAGCAGATGCTCTTATACAGGACCAAGTAGGGTTAAGTGCATTGCTCAAGGGCACATCAACAGATGTTTCAACTAGTAGGCTCAGGGATTTGAACCAGCGGCCCTTCGTTAACTGGCCCTACTCACTCCACCGCTAAGCTACCTGCAGGCCACTGAAAGTAAACTGCATTAAAACGCTACTAAGTGTTTACTCTAAGGCCTATTCAAAGTTTCTCAACTCATCCTAAAAGCATTTTACTTAAATCTAATCTCTCAAGGACTACAAACACAATCTCACCGTAAAGAAGAAAGGCTGTGAGAAACTAAACGCACAATTACCACAAAATGCCTAGGCTTACCTGTCTTTGGGGCAAGCCATTTCATGTTGTGTTGTGAATTAGTAAATCTACTTGAAACATCGGATTAAATGTGCCAATTTGCCGCCACGCGGAAAAGCGCTCCAAGGAGACAGGAGCGCATCGAGCTTTCACAAGCGGGTCCTTGGAATTAATTACATTTAGGGAAAACAAAATTAGCCTTTCCATCATTTAGGAATTTGATGGCAAGGTTTTCTTAGATGTCTCACTTTGTGAAATGTTCAGGCTGGCAGGACAATTGAACGCTTTGGAATAGACAAGCTGTTTGCCTGATTGCATGGGCTCGATTGGTGCACACTTCAAGGTGTGTTATGGAGCGGAGCACTTGAAAGGCATGCTCCCCTTTAACCACTGAATAAAGCTATTGCAGCACACAAAAAATACATGATGAACTGCAGAATCAGAATGCAGCAGGAAGCCTTAGGACAATAAGAGACCAAACCTTCACCATAACAAAGAGAAACAATATACACAAAGTATACCAAACATTAAGAACCAGGGTAAGTCATGCCAGGGTAAGTCTACATGAAACAGCCCTTATTTTAAGTGTTTATAAAATCCCCTAAAGGAAAAAAATATGGTACAAAAACGATTGGAACCATTTCCCTCTTTGACCGCTAGGTTGTATGGGTATTATAACTCATACTGTGGTACTCTCTGATGGAAAAAGTTGTGTGTGTCAACTGTAGGGTTCCCATGTTGCTGGGGATCGGAGGTGTCCGGTGCGAGAAAGGCAGGTTGTGGTGGCCAGGGTCAGAGAGGCAGGTTGAGGTGGCTAGGGTCAGAGAGGCCGGTAGTGCAGAAGATGTCGTATTCTGAGGCAGTGAAGAAGGGAGGGGAGGGTGGATCAAGTGTGAGGGATTTGGAGAGTATCAACAGTATGTGAATAGTAGATCTGTGCCAGAACAGGGAGACAGGCAACTGAGTGAAATACAGGACCAGTCAATAGTTTGGACACACCTACTCATTCAAGGGTTTATCTTTATTTTTACTATTTTCTACATTGTAGAATAATAGTGAAGACATCAAAACTATAAAATAACACATGGTAACCAAAAAAATGTTAAACAAATCAAAATATATTTTAGATTCTTCAAAGTAGCCTCCCTTTGCCTTGATGACAGCTTTGCACACTCTTGGCATTCTCTCAACCAGCTTCATGAGGTCTAGGCTACTACATGATACTCAAACCTTCCCTATATCCATCATGAGGTTGCTACAACCTAGCCTATGAATGAAAGTACAGTACAGGACCAGTGAATAGTTTGGACACACCTAGTCATTCAAGGGTTTATCTTTATTTTTATTATTTTCTACATTGTAGAATAGTAGTGAAGACATCAAAACTATGAAATAACACAAAAAAGTGTAATTTTAGATTATTCAAAGTAGCCACCCTTTGCCTTGATGACAGCTTTGCACACCCTTTTGGAATTCACTCAACCAGCTTCATGAGGTAGTCACCTGGAATGCATTTCAATTAACAGGTGTGCCTTGTTAAAAGTTCATTAGTGGAATTGATTTCCTTCGTAATGCCTTTGAGCCAATCAGTTGTGTTGTGACAAGGTAGGGGGGTATAGAGAAGATAGCCCTATTTGTTAAAAGACCAAGTCCATATTATGGCAAAAACAGCTCAAATAAGCAAAGAGAAACAGTCCATCATTACTTTAAGACATGAAGGTCAGTCAATCCGGAACATTTCAAGAACTTTGAAAGTTTCTTCAGATGCAGTTGCAAAAACCACCACGCGCTATGATGAAACGGGCTCTCATGAGGACTACCACAGGAATGGAAGACCAAGAGTTACCTCTGCTGCTGACGATGAAGGCACACTTAACAGATCACCGCACCTGTACATAGCCCATCTGTAAATAGTTCAAGTCCATGTTAGGGCAACCCCCTGAATTCATTACAGTATAATACAGTAGGCTATATCCCACTGTTCAACATTAGCAGGAAGCCAAGTTAAATGATTGTGATACAAAGTTAGAAAACAATTCAAGACAACAAAAAACCAAAGGGTCCAAAATCTAAAGGATTAGACTTACAGTAAGTAGGCATTCCATGACCAATTCTGTATTTGGCAAAATCGACCAATTGTCTTCACACAGGTATATATTCACCTCCCCATGGCCTTGTAAACACCTTGGAGCATTCCAAAATGGCCCACAATCTAGCGGGATTGAATTATTTACAGTTAAAAGATAGGCAAAACACCTTTGTGAATCATAACAATGCCTAAGGCAGACATAACACTGGGTAAACACATATACCGATCATACAGTATATATACCGATCATACAGTACATATACCGATCACACAGTACATATACCGATCATACAGTACATATACCGATCATACAGTATACATACCAATCACACAGTACATATACCGATCACACAGTACATATACCGATCATACAGTACATATACCGATCATACAGTACATATACCGATCATACAGTACATATACCGACCATACAGTACATATACCGATCATACAGTATACATACCGACCATACAGTATACATACCGACCATACAGTATACATACCGACCATACAGTATATATACCGATCATACAGTACATATACCGACCATACAGTACATATACCGACCATACAGTACATATACCGACCATACAGTACATATACCGATCATACAGTACATATACCGATCATACAGTATACATACCGATCATACAGCATATATACCGATCATACAGTATGCATACCGATCATACAGTATACATACCGATCATACAGTATACATACCGATCATACAGTACATATACCGATCATACAGTATACATACCGGTCATACAGTATATATACCGATCATACAGTATACATACCGATCATACAGTATACATACCGATCATACAGTATATATACCGAGCATACAGTATACATACCGATCACACAGTACACATACCGATCATACAGTACATATACCGATCATACAGTATACATACCGATCATACAGTATACATACCGATCATACAGTATATATACCGATCATACAGTATACATACCGATCATACAGTATATATGCCGATCATACAGTATACATACCGATCATACAGTATACATACCGATCATACAGTATATATACCGATCATACAGTATACATACCGATCATACAGTATATATACCGATCATACAGTATACATACCGATCATACAGTATACATACCGATCATACAGTATATATACCGATCATACAGTGGAGTACTTGTATCAACAACATATTCACTAAGCAGGAGACAGGACAGACCAGTGAAGCACGGCAACGTAAACAAAAGAAAATAACTATATGAAAATGAAAAGAGATGAAATGAAATATAGAAAACATCGACCTTGTCAGTAGGCTATTGGTGAATGTTTTTGAGCTCCTAAACACTGCATCTGCTCCACTACAGGATAGGAACGAAACCTTTTAGGTAGAAATTTGAGTCTGCCTAAACCATAGGCATGTTCCCTCATTCTCTGAACATTTGTTTCTCGTTCTCTCCATCCCACAGTGTTCATGTTTAACACACCGTATTCTAACATGATGCATACATTTATACCCAATTTTACAGCACATTGAGTCCTTTCCCAAATAAACCAGTTTGTAGGCAACAAAGCAAAATAATGACTGAAACTTTTCCCGAAAAACTTTTAACTACAAGTCAAATCTTTATGAGGCAGACAGTCCTTCACGAGTTATGGCTTGTAATATTCATGCAGTCAATAAAATAAGGTATTTAATCTACCTTTGCTTGACGTTTGCCAAGAAAAAAAGGTTTGGGTAAGACTTAGTGATAAAATACCTCTCCATCATTGGCAATAAAACCAGCGACGCTTTCGAGGAACAGTAGGGCATATTTCAGATCAGGAGAAACACAATTTCCTACGTGTCTGTCCAACTGTGACATCTGACAACAGAAATAGGTAACTTTTGTCAGTGTGATGTTTTATCTTTTGCGTTATTACACCAATACAGAATTGTGCTCCCTTTCTCAAAATAGTTGAGAAAAACAAATAACCTACAGCAGTGGGCAAAATAGATGATAATAGAATATTCAAACAGTAAATGTTGGTGGAACATTTAGAGGGGTGTTCCTGAAGAACTCAAATGCCATGCTTTTTTCTGGCCTTAGTTACATAATGTGAGTGGAGATTCATCACCCTGAGCTGCTTAATTCAGTTTGAGACCAATACCTTCTTTTTCCTTAAGCACCATCTGCCGCCTGCATTTCGATTTCTGTCACGTACAATTAGGGGGAGGATTGATGAGGGCTTTAATTGTTTCATTGTGAGTATCCAGGGAATGGAAAGGATAGCTGAGGCCAGACCTATAAGTTGTTACCTCTGATGGAATGGGAAATGTCATAGAGCCATTATCCATTATCCTATATATCACATGTCTCAGGGGCCTTATGCATGTCCTAGTACTGTCTTGGCATCCTGAAATGCTAGCTCATTCACCTGTTTCTCTTGTCTTTATGAGTGGCGGCCCCTTTTGAAGGCCCTCAGATACACCTCAGCCTATCTCTCCACTTACTGTTGCAAGCAATTTCGATTTTGTTAGTCAGTCTCACTCAGATATCATGTTAAAAATTGCAAACATTTCTCTCCACCCTATGGCAAATGTGTAGAATTGCATGAAATGACTAATACAATTGCGCCCCTACCCCCATCAAAGTTGCTCATCCCTACTCTAGGTACTCCAATAGCCCTCCAGGACAATCTAAAGTATTTCTGCGGTTTAGTTCACAGCAGACAAAACACAATCAGAGGCCAAATTATTTGGAAAGCTCTCGAAGGGCCATTGACTGGCTTCTGTTGGGACCCACTGGGCACAAAATGGTTGAAACAATGTTGTTTCCATGACATTGAACCAATGTGGAATAGATGTTGAATTGGCGTCTGTGCCCAATGGGGAGTCCCTCCATTGGCGGAGAAGAGAAATTTATTTTAATTACATTTTTTACAAATCAGAACGATTAAGAGACTGAATCACCATGATCCCTAGGATCAAACAAGCCAAACATCCATAAAGCTCAAGAGGAAACTAAGATGGAGACCAGTGTTTCCCCTATGCATTTAGCAGTGGTAATAAAAACAGTGCAATAAAAACAGACACTGCAATAAAAAACAGACACTGCAATAAAAACATAAATAATAATGATAATGTAGATGTATAGATGTAAGCTAACTCTGCCCCTGCTGCTGAAAGAACACAGACGCATACAAGCCATGTCCTTTCGGTATTTGAAGACGATGAGGATGTATAAGCCTTCAGTACTGGAAAAAAACAATAGTGTGACTATATAAAAGAAGTAGCCCACCGTTATCTGATGTAACTCTCTGAGGTGTGAGATGTAATGACGGTGAATTATCTCTGGGTTAGGTTTATAACTGAACTGAGATCACGTTAGACTTCTGGCAAAGCACACGTTTAGAATGTGCCTTTAAAACAGGTGTTGGAGGATTCTCATCTCGTCACAGTTTTTGCTCTCGAGGGTGGTTTAGTTGACTTAGTTTAAATGGCACTATTTCTAGGCGGCTTTATCCTGTAGCGGCTATAAATCCCTTCATTATGCATTTTGTTTTTCAATCTCCACGCATTTATCAGGGCTTTAATGTCATGGTGGCACGGCAGTACTGAGGAGAGGTGTTCAGTCACGCAAGCACACAGACACACACGCACGCACACACATACACACGCACCCCGGAACGCATGTACAGACCACACACACGCACACACATACCATCTCCCTCACACACACACACACACACACACACACACACACTGGGGTCGTGTTCAAGTTTGATTTGCAAATTGAGCTCAAGAGACGACCGCCGAAACAGCATGGACGCTTGATCAAACGGTGAAAGTGGAGAGAGGAGACAAGAAAGAAAAATAGATGGAAGGAGGGAGAAATAT
Source organism: Oncorhynchus tshawytscha (assembly GCF_018296145.1). NCBI lineage: Eukaryota > Metazoa > Chordata > Actinopteri > Salmoniformes > Salmonidae > Oncorhynchus > Oncorhynchus tshawytscha. The sequence continues at coordinate 23,862,055 of NC_056461.1, forward strand.
CACTCCATTAACATGCTGAGATATTCATGCAGATATATGGGCAAGTGGAGCGACTTCCAAGGGCGAGTAAAACAAGTCAGTAGGCAAACATGTGCATCAAAAGTTTAAAGGCTGCAGTCTCGTGTTACAAATGAGGTGGTAAAACAGAGGCCACTAGCGCCTAACAAGCCTGTCAGGAAAAACACTGCACTTCCACACACACACACACACACAAGCTCACACGCAAAAACATACACGCTCAGTGCATGTATTTCTATTGTAGGTGTTGTACCAGACAGACAGGACATGGTTGTGACAAAGAACAGAGGTTTTTCGGACCTCTTATTGAAATGTGTCAACTCTGTCTCTCCTCCCCCTCACTCCCCATGTCTCTCTCTCCCCCTCTCTCTCGCTCTCTCTCACACACACACATACCCACACTCCCTCCATCACTGTGAAATGCATCACCTCCCTCTCCTGTCGTCATTATGCCTGCTCTCTCTTCCATGTCAAGGGCACTACTGGTGTCTCACACACTTCCATAAAAAGCATTGACTCTGGAGGCTGAAGCTAAACTATAGAGCGAAGACGGTAAAGTTTTTCATTAGTCCGGCTGCCTGCCTATCTGAGTTGTGTCACACCTTCAACCCCTCTCCATCTCTCCATCTGCCTCTCTCTCCTAAACAGTGTGTGTCTGTGTGTGTGTGTGTGTGTGTGTGTGCAGTAGATTCACACCCTTCCTAACTAAAATATGCTGTTCAAAATAAAACATGTACCAATTCAAATTCTCCCTGAATTTTGAAATGGTTCAATCAACACCTTTACCAAATAATTAGACTTGAACGCTTGTCTTTGCACGTCACATTGACTTGCACCAACACTGAGCTCAACGTGGACGTAGTAGTTTCAATAATGCATTGTTACTCGCAGCAGAAGAGTCATTCATACTTCATTGACAAAGTCCCAGATGGATCGCGTCTGCAGCAAGTGACAAGGCATGATGGAGGAATATGAGGTATGAAACAGAGAGAGAGAGAGAGAGAGACAATCGGAGAGAGACAATCGGAGAGAGAACGACAAGCGGAGAGAGTGCTGGAGGACATAGTGAGAGGAAGTGAGGATGTAATGAGAGGGAGTGAGGAAGAGAGAGGGAGACCAAGAGTGACGTTGGGTGGAGAGGGAGAAAGTGAGGAACAGAGGTTAAAAAGAAAGGGCGGTGAGGAAGAGAGAGAGGGATGATACAGTGGTAGAGAGAGAGAGAGAGAGAGAGAGAGAAGGGCTATAGCGAGAGAGGATAGGGAGGATAGGGTGGGGGGAAAGGTTACATGGAGAAAGAAAGCGGGAGCTGCTTTTCAATCTGCCCTGTGATGGGAGTGATTAAGGTGGTGCAGACACTGGGAGGCGAGGCAGCGATGAGTTCATTCTGCACTATAAAAGCTAATCATTTTTCTGTCGGGGAGCACAGATCACCCTCTGCTTCTGCCACGCACGCCATCACATCAACACAGTACAACACCTAATGGACTTCAGCTCAGGTGGGCTAGTGTGAGTGATGGTGTGTATGAGAGAGAGAGAGAGAGAGGTATTCATGCACCTGTATGTATGTGTGCTCTTCATGTGTTTGTATGAAAGCAGGGAAGGGAATTACTGAGAACACAACTAACAAGACCGTGACTATTTGCCAAGGCCAATTTTGTTGCCTGTGTTTGTAGGGATGAGATAGAGTGAACATGTGAATGAATGAGTCAGTATGTGCAAAGACGTGTGGTAGTTTGTATATAGTTTGTATCTATATGACTGTGTGTGCGTGCGTGTCTGTGAGGAACAGCATAAATTATCTATTGCTGCCCCTACCCGTGACCGCATCTGCATCTGTTTAAACCTGAAAGGTTAAGTGTGGTTTACCCAAAATAATACAGGCTGTAATTATACAGAGATGTGGGTAAACAAACGCCTTCTCCGTACTTCAGCAGTGAAAGCACCAGGGAGATGCAGTAAATACAACATGGCATGACAAGCGGATGAGTACAGCTAACACACTCAACGTATGTTTGCGTGTGTGTGTGTGTGTGTGTGTGTGTGTGTGTGTATGCGCATATGCCTGTGTGTGTGTACAGTAAGTGCATGATTGCTGGTCTTATCCTGCTCTGCCAATGGTAATCAAATTCAGGCTGCATTCAAGCTGTGGCTGAGCGACTGCCCCTAAAAAGCTACTTCTTGTTTTGAAAATGGCCCATGTGGGGGGATTGAACGAGATGGCCGCGTGAACTAAGAGCTCTGCACAAGTAGTTTCCAATTCCTAATCTTACCTCCACTTCAAGTTTAAACTCCTTTAGCTTTAGTAAAAAAAAGTAATGGCGGCTACAAAAGGCAGGTGACATTTTTAACCGGACTAGAGCATTAGCGACGGAAAAAGCCTCCAATTAGAAGCTAGCTTCAGAAAAAGCTAGCACCATTAGCCAGGAGCAAGAAGACCCGTTCCACCCCGAGGCCCAACGAATGCCAACCTCGCACTCTGTCGAAGACATCCTTTCTGAGTTGAGATCCCAATGTACAGAACTCAACATTAAGTTAGATGCCATTAACTCTCAGCTCAGTGCGATAGGGGCCAAGGTGACAATCCTGGAAAATGCTTTGCCTGACATCAACAACAAGATAACCATAAATGCGGGGCGCCTGGACGAGGCAGACGGGCGAATCCTATCCATGGAAAACTTATTGACAGATGCCATGGAAACAATAGCATATGCTAAAAAGAAAATCGAGCATCTGGAAGAGAAAACAGAGGACCTGGAATACAGGGGGCGAAGGAATAATTGTGTTCTATTAAATCTGGGCGAAAAAGAAGAGGGAAACATGCCACTGATCCGCTACCTGCAAGACAAACTTCCTGAGTGGCTCCACCTGTCCACCGACAGGCCCATAGAACTTGACAGAGCTCACCGAGCACTGAGGCCCCCACCAGCAGCCAGACAACCACCGCGCCCAATCACCATACGTTTCCTGAGATTCACCGACAAGGAACGAGTCCTACAGGCGGCGAAAATCAACACCATCACAGTGGGAAACGCCAAACTCACTTTACACCAGGACCTGTCAGTTGGAATACGCCGAAAGCGCGAGAGTTTGACGAGGTGAAGAAATACTCCATTGACCGAGGCATCTTCAGGGGATTCAAATACCCAAACGAGCTCAGGATTCTTCACCAAGGAGCCCTGCGACACTTCAAAACATTTTTTGAAAGACAATCCTGGTCAATGAGAAACTGACTAATGCTATTACTAAAGGAGGTAAGACAACATATAGCCGATATCCAAAGACCCACCCTCCCCGTTAAAGGTTATTATAGCCGTCCAATCTATATTTATTTTCCTTTAGGGATAGGCTCTATAGCCTAATCTAGACCTATTAACGTTTCACCCTACTTTTATTTCCCCCTTTTTTTCCTTCTTTTTTTCCCCCTCTTTTTTTGTTGTTGCTATTATTACTTGTGGTTCCCTATGTCCCTTGGGGGAGGTATATGTAGGCTGGGCTATTGATTTTATTTTCTCCCCCTTTTAATGTGGTCTGGACGGTGGCTACGTTGTCATTTACTCAATGCGGGGTGGAGAGGATGAGGCATTTCTTTGGTGGGGAGGGGGAGACGTTGTGCGTTGCTAACTGTTCCCGTTTTTTTTTTCTCGGAACACAGAATTGAGTGGGAGCTCGGCTGGGGTGTTCAGAGATTGTTATTTTATGTACACGATTTAGTTTCCTTTCATGTGAACGCAGCTGTAACTATTATTCACTTACCCAGAGCTGACTTTCACTAAAGTTCGATTACTGTTCGATGACTAGTACCTTAAATCTATTGACATGGAACTGCCATGGTCTAGGGCATGCAATAAAACGGAAAAAGATTCTATGTGCTCTAAAAAAGGAAAAAGCAGACATCGCGCTATTACAAGAGACACACCTCTGTGATGCCGAACGTGCCAAACTCCGCAGAGCTTGTGTGGGACAGGTGTATTTCTCATCTTTCATATCAAACAGTACAGCCATACTTATCCATAAGAATGTTCCATTCATAATTGACAAAAACATATCTGATCAGGAGGGGAGATTTATTTTGATAACTGGGTCACTGTATGGTCAACCAATTACTGTCTTAAATACACTGCTCAAAAAAATAAAGGGAACACTTAAACAACACAATGTAACTCCAAGTCAATCACACTTCTGTGAAATCAAACTGTCCACTTAGGAAGCAACACTGATTGACAATACATTTCACATGCTGTTGTGCAAATGGAATAGACAACAGGTGGACATTATAGGGAATTAGCAAGACACCCCCAATACAGAAGTGGTTCTGCAGGTGGTGACCACAGACCACTTCTCAGTTCCTAGGCTGATGTTTTGGTCACTTTTGAATGCTGGCGGTGCTTTCACTCTAGTGGTAGCATGAGACGGAGTCTACAACCCACACAAGTGGCTCAGGTAGTGCAGCTCATCCAGGATGGCACATCAATGTGAGCTGTGGCAAGAAGGTTTGCTGTGTCTGTCAGCGTAGTGTCCAAAGCATGGAGGCGCTACCAGGAGACAGGCAAGTACATCAGGAGACGTGGAGGAGGCCGTAGGAGGGCAACAACCCAGCAGCAGGACCGCTACCTCCACCTTTGTGCAAGGAGGAGGAGAACTGCCAGAGCCCTGCAAAATGACCTCCAGCAGGCCACAAATGTGCATGTGTCTGCTCAAACGGTCAGAAACAGACTCCATGAGGGTGGTATGAGGGCCCGACGTCCACAGGTGGGGGTTGTGCTTACAGCCCAACACCAAGATTGGCAATTTCGCCACTGGCGCCCTGTGCTCTTCACAGATGAAAACAGGTTCACACTGAGCACATGTGACAGACGTGACAGAGTCTGGAGACGCCGTGGAGAACGTTCTGCTGCAGGCAACATCCTCCAGCATGACCGGTTTGGCGGTGGGTCAGTCATGGTGTGGGGTGGCATTTTGTTGGGGGACCGCACAGCCCTCCATGTGCTCGCCAGAGGTAGCCTGACTGCCATTAGGTACCGAGATGAGATCATCAAATCAAATCAAATTTTATTTGTCACATACACATGGTTAGCAGATGTTAATGCGAGTGTAGCGAAATGCTTGTGCTTCTAGTTCTGACAATGCAGTAATAACGAACAAGTAATCTAACTAACAATTCCAAAAAACGACTGTCTTATACACAGTGTAAGGGGATAAAGAATATGTACATAAGGATATATGAATGAGTGATGGTACAGAGCAGCATAGGCAAGATACAGTAGATGATATCGAGTACAGTATATACATATGAGATGAGTATGTAAACCAAGTGGCGTAGTTAAAGTGGCTAGTGATACATGTATTACATAAGGATGCAGTCGATGATATAGAGTACAGTATATACATATGCATATGAGATGAATAATGTAGGGTAAGTAACATTATATAAGGTAGCATTGTTTAAAGTGGCTAGTGATATATTTACATCATTTCCCATCAATTCCCATTATTAAAGTGGCTGGAGTTGAGTCAGTGTCAGTGTCAGTGTGTTGGCAGCAGCCACTCAATGTTAGTGGTGGCTGTTTAACAGTCTGATGGCCTTGAGATAGAAGCTGTTTTTCAGTCTCTCGGTCCCAGCTTTGATGCACCTGTACTGACCTCGCCTTCTGGATGACAGCGGGGTGAACAGGCAGTGGCTCGGGTGGTTGATGTCCTTGATGATCTTTATGGCCTTCCTGTAACATCGGGTGGTGTAGGTGTCCTGGAGGGCAGGTAGTTTGCCCCGGTGATGCGTTGTGCAGACCTCACTACCCTCTGGAGAGCCTTACGGTTGAGGGCGGTGCAGTTGCCATACCAGGCGGTGATACAGCCCGCCAGGATGCTCTCGATTGTGCATCTGTAGAAGTTTGTGAGTGCTTTTGGTGACAAGCCGAATTTCTTCAGCCTCCTGAGGTTGAAGAGGCGCTGCTGCGCCTTCTTCACGATGCTGTCTGTGTGAGTGGACCAATTCAGTTTGTCTGTGATGTGTATGCCGAGGAACTTAAAACTTGCTACCCTCTCCACTACTGTTCCATCGATGTGGATAGGGGGTGTTCCCTCTGCTGTTTCCTGAAGTCCACAATCATCTCCTTAGTTTTGTTGACGTTGAGTGTGAGGTTATTTTCCTGACACCACACTCCGAGGGCCCTCACCTCCTCCCTGTAGGCCGTCTCGTTGTTGTTGGTAATCAAGCCTACCGCTGTTGTGTCGTCCGCAAACTTGATGATTGAGTTGGAGGCGTGCGTGGCCACGCAGTCGTGGGTGAACAGGGAGTACAGGAGAGGGCTCAGAACGCACCCTTGTGGGGCCCCAGTGTTGAGGATCAGCGGGGAGGAGATGTTGTTGCCTACCCTCACCACCTGGGGGCGGCCCGTCAGGAAGTCCAGTACCCAGTTGCACAGGGCGGGGTCGAGACCCAGGGTCTCGAGCTTGATGACGAGCTTGGAGGGTACTACGGTGTTGACAACACTCCTTCCGTGGCCTCCAACTGCTCTTAAACGCAGGTAAAACTAAATGCATGCTTTTCAACCGATAGCTGCCTGCATCCGTCCGCTCGACTAGCATCACTACTCTGGACGGTTCTGAATTAGAATATGTGGACAACTACAAATACCTAGGTGTCTGTCTAGACTGAAAACTCTCATTCCAGACTCATATTAAACATCTCCAATCCAAAATTAAATCCAAAATCAGCTTTCTATTTCACAACAAAGCCTCCTTCACTCATGCCTCCAAACATACCCTAGTAAAACTGACTATCCTACCGATCCTCGACTTCGGCGATGTCATTTTCAAAATAGCCTTCAACACTCTACTCAGCAAACCGGATGCAGTCTATCACAGTGCCATCCGTTTTGTCACCAAAGCCCCATATACCACCCACCACTGCGACCTGTATACTCTAATCGGCTGGCCCTCGCTACATATTCATCGCCAGACCCACTGGCTCCAGGTCATCTATAAGTCTATGCTAGGTAAAGCTCCGCCTTACCTCAGCTCACTGGTCACGATAACACCCATTACTTGCTACTATGGCCTATCTCCTCACGCCATTTGCACACGGTGTATATAGACTTTCTTTTTTTCTATTTGTGTTATTGGCTGTACGCTTGTTTATTCCATGTGTAACTCTGTGTTGTTGTTTGTGTCGCACTGCTTTGCTTCATCTTGGCCAGGTCGCAGTTGTAAATGAGAACTTGTTCTCAACTGGCCTACCTGGTTAAAAAAGGTGAAATAAAAAAAGTAAAAAAATAATCCTCTTTAAAATCTGTTTGTGTACTTGTCTCTATCCTCATGTCAATAAATATGACAGACAGTGTTGTAGTGGTGAAAAAAGAGGGGTAAACTATAAACTCCAGTGGGCGATCGAGATAAGATGAACAACCAGCGATATAAACCATATGATATTCGAACTTTAAGAACTGTATTGTTTAATTGCACTAATTGTCTTTTTTTAAGTGTAGGTTTTGCTTTACTGTCCTTGGATGGCCTCTCCATCTGCTTGCTTTGTCCCTCTCTCGGGCCTTCTCTGCCTCCTGCATTGCAGCCTGCCTCAGCCTCACCACTGTCTGCTCATCACTGTCTGGCTCACTAATCTCTGTAAAGCTAGCTAGCCACCTGACTGAAATATCAGCGACTATTTACCAGTTGTAGACTAATTCTCCCAGATCCTTTTTTGTGTGTGTGTGTGGGGGGGGGGATGTCTCGGCCGTAGCCGTGGGAGGAGTTCGCTGTTGGACAGAGTGGTGAATGAATGAGAACTAACAAGGCAAATCTGGGGTGAGTAGGAGAACATAATGAGCGTATCTGAATCCTGAATCATGATTCCACTCGTTCTCAGAGAGGCAGGTACGATTAGAGCTCAGATCAAGATTATTAGCGTTCTGAGCATTGATCAACGCTGGGAACGCAATAAGTGGGTAAACGATAATGAACTAAATAAAAAGGTGAGTAAATACTATTTCACAAAAAGGTGCATAAACACCTTTTATGTGTGTTTCCCCTCCACTACATCCCTGATCACAAGTGTGATGCTTCAAGCTGCCTGTTTGACAGAAATCCTAGCAGAAATGACCTCTGAGATTGAGATTTCGAATGTTTCTGGAGGAGCACTAGCTCTCGATATTAGGCATAGTCAATAGTGTTATCTAATAGTAAAAGCCTGCAATCCAAGACAGTGATGGTACTACTATGGAGACAGATATACAGTACATGTCCTTTCAGAAACTATAACGGGGACCAGATTAAAAAAACAACACACTGCTCGTTATAGTCTCCAAGGGTACTTCTACTACTCTACAATGGTGATTCCAGAGTGAAGTTTGCTGATAAACATGCTTTCTAGTGTGGTAGGACTGATGTGAATAAGACTGAATTGTTGATTACTAAGAAGTCTTATGCTTGATCTTGATATTTCATTGTGATAACAGTGAACCAGGTGATTTACCTGCGATAACACATTCTCAAAGCTTGTTGAATTGAAAACGTCATGATGTTAATTTGGACGTGCGATAAAAGTTCATGTAGGCCTAGTCTAGAAAATTGAATGAATAGAATGTTTTTAATATATACAGTATTCTAGCAAAATGAATGTGTGTGGGCAGCAGCACTATATTATATTCCACCATGCTTCATTCTAACTGGCTTTTGTTTGCAGTCTGGCCTTGGCAGGAAATCATGGCAGGCTGATTAGGTGGAATGAAGTCCAAGCGGGGTGAGAGAGTAGTGGAAGTGCCAGACGCCCATGCCATAGTGCCCCAGGCAGCCCACTTCTAGCCAAGTGCACATCAGGAAGAAGCACCTCTTCAGTGGCTCCACTGATCCCTGACCAGCCCTAGATCCCCCAGGCGGGTGCCCCTCTCTCCTCACTCATGCAGAATTGAGCTCAGGGAAGACAAATCTACAGTCGGTCCAATACTGGTCCAAGGTACGTCGATGTGTATCTGTGTGAATCACTTCTTTGTTTCTGTCTCCGCCCTCTATCAGAGTCTTTCTGTTTATGTCTGCCTGTGGCTCCCCCCTCTCTCTCTCTCAAGTTCTCTGTCTCTGTCTCTCTCACTCACTCCATCTCTCTCTACCCTATCTGCATCCAATTAAATATCCAACCACTTGGTATAGGGTTTTGAAACTGGCAAACAGGTGGCAGCACAGTTGCATTTTACAATACAACAATCGAACAGATTCCAATCATCTCTGAGTTTATGGAACCTGAAGGCTTTCAAAACAAGACTCTTCTAAAATTGCAGGGCCTTAAAGAAATTGCTGACAGCATCACAATATAAGCACCCACAGCCCAAATTCGTGTCCTCATATATCTGTGACACAGGTCAGGGTAAAATATTGGAACAGGTGGGAGTTTTAATGGTCACCACTCCCACCCAAGTGGCCTTACTGTCTACCTCTATCTCCCCTGGACGTTTATTCACATATTCCATTTTGATTAATGGATCGTTTAGACTAATGAGCATACAAATGGCACACACAGCACTCCGGGTGTAATCGGCAAATGGCTGGGACAGGGAAAGAGTACTTTGGCAAATGTGATCCCATAGGGTATGACTGATGACTGGCTGAAAAGGGGGCTCAAATTCAGAACCCTTAGCACCATGGCTCCTTTGGGTTATTAACACCAGCCACACAGGGTTTCATTCCTCCATCTTGGATAATTGTTGCACCTCCCCTATGATTGCCTCCATCCACCCTGTACGATTGACAGTGAGGCTGGGGACACCATGGGTTGTTAGGGCCATCTAAAATGGATGTTTCATGCCTAAGACCAGGAGGTGTCAATTGAATCCTATTCCTGTAAGATTACCAACCAGTGAGACAGAATATATGGCACATTAATAACTGTTGTAGGGCTACGCAGTCAGGCTGACATATGAGATACATGACATATGATGAGTAGCTATCATGTTCCTCTGGTCTGGAGAAACGGTCAGTGTCAGACTGTGCAGTAATTACATTGATGGTTAGAAACACGTTGCTCGACTTTCAGTTAAGCATGAGTCCATTGATGTAATATCCTGGACAGCATACGCACACCAGTGGAGACTCCTGAGAGGAGGAAGCGGAGGACCATCCTCCTCAGTGAATTTCATAAAAATGTAAATGGTAAAACATTGAAAAAGTTACACTTTGTATGTTAAACTATACTAAATGTATTCACTTGTCACCAAATAATTAACTAAAACACACTGGTTTTGCAATGAAAGTCTATAGTCGCCTCAACAGCACTCTGTAGGGTTTATTAATTTATTGCCACCTGGGCCCGCCAGAGTAACTGCTTACTGTCGATACACTGTAATGTTACTGCATGATTGTAGTGGGTTTACTAACACAGTAGTTCTATTAGCTATTTTGACTAAGACATTACTTTAGCTAATATGGGGACAATGATGTAGACTGTGTGTAGCGGTTATGACATGGTTTGGCTTGTTTTTTTTTTGTTGCCTGGTCACATACAGCTGATGTGTTGTTCATTGAAGTCCACAAACAAAGGGAAAATGTGAAAGGAGGAGAGTGTATAGATGCGAGAAGGAACACGACATGGTTGCTATGAAAGTGAACTGTGTTTGCGCATGATCAGCCTTGTATTCTGGGATGCATTCGGGGTGGTGTTCTGTTGAAAAACGTTTCTAATACTTAAGCAAATGAACCAGAGATAAAAAAACGGAATTTGTCCAATAGAAACTCTCGTTTACAACTGTTGGACTAATGATTACCCCCCCGATAAGCTAGAAGTAGGCAAGAGTGTGCAAGGTGGGTTTGAATGTGTCACTGTCTGTCCATGTGTCACTGTCTGTCATCTCAAATTTTTCATTCGACCTGTGTGCACCTACAGTACCAGTCAAAAGTTTGGACACACATACTCATTCAAGGGATTTTCTTTATTTATTATTTATTTATGTAAAAAAAAATGTTTTACCCCCTTTTCTCCCCAATTTCGTGGTATCCAATTGTTAGTAGTTACTATTTTGTCTCAACTCCCGTACGGGCTCGGGAGAGACGAAGGTCGAAAGCCATGCGTCCTCCGAAACACAACCCAACCAAGCCGCACTGCTTCTTAACAAAGCGCGCATCCAACCCGGAAGCCAGCTGCACCAATGGGAAAAGGTGAAAGGAGGAGAGTGTATAGATGCGAGAAGGAACACAACATGGTTGCTATGAAAGTGAACTGTGTTTGAGCATGATCAGGGTTGTATTCTGGGATTCATTCAGGGTGGTATTCTGTTGAAAAATGTTTCTCTAACGTAAGCAAATGAACCAGGGATAAAAAATGTGCGCCCGGCCCGCCACAGGGGTCGCTAGTGCGCGATGAGACAAGGATAGCCCTACCGGCCAAACCCTCCCTAACCCTGACGATGCTACGCCAATTGTACATCACCCCATGGACCTCCCGCTTCCACCGAAGTCGGCTCCTCTCCTTGTTCGGGCGGCATTCGGCGATCGATGTCACCGGCCTTCTAGCCATCGCCACTCCATTTCTTATATGTCCATTTGTTTTGTCTTGTTCCATTACACACCTGGTTTTCATTCCATAATGTATTTAGTCCTCTGTTCCCTACCATGTCTTTGTGTGTAATTGTTTATTGTTATGTGGATTTTGTCAGGCGCTTTACTTTTGCTATGTTCCGTGTTTTTGTCACGTTATTGTTCTTATGTGTTGTCATTTTTGGACCAGAATTAAAGTGTGCCTGTTTATTACACTCTGCTCTCCTGCACCTGACTTCGCCTCCCGTACACACCCCTGACAGGTGCAGTTAACTCCAATGAAGTTATCCTCTGCAGCAGAGGTAACTCTTGGTCTTCCTTTCCTGTGGCGGTCCTCATGAGAGCCAGTTTCTTCACAGCACTTGATAGTTTTTGCAACTGCAATTTGAAGAAACTTTCAAAGTTCTTCAAATGTTCCGGATTGACTGACCTTCATGTCTTAAAGTAATGATGGATTCTCGTTTCTCTTTGCTTATTTGAGCTGTTCTTGCCATAATATGGACTTGGTCTTTTACCAAATAGGGCTATCTTCTGTGTACCACCCTACCTTGTCACAACACAACTGATTGGCTCAAAGGCATTGCGAAGGAAATCAATTCCACAAATTAACTTTTAACAAGGCACCCGTTAATTTAAATTCATTCCAGGTGATTACCTCATGAAGCTGGCTGAGTGAATGCCAAAAGAGTGTGCAAAGCTGTCATCAAGGCAAATGAATAATCTAAAATGACACTTTTTTGTGTTATTTCATAGTTTTGATGTCTTCACTATTATTCTACAATGTAGAAAATAGTAAAAATAAAGATAAACCCTTGAATGAGTAGGTGTGTCCAAACTATTCACTGGTCCTGTACTGTACTTTCATTCATAGGCTAGGTTGTAGCAACCTCATGATGGGTATAGGGAAAGTTTGAGTATTATGTAGTAGCCTAGACCTATCGATGTTAAATGGAACTGGGTGAATGGAATATGAATGACAGTCATCCAACATGCTGTAATAGAAATAAGGCCATGCTCATTAAAAAAATAGTGTCCTTCCTCATCATAAACGGCACTGAGTGCCACTGATGTACACACGCATGCAAACAAGCATACACAGACACGCACAAACACACACATTGTTGTCTGGCTGTAGATCACCTGGCCTGTTATAGATAACCTAAGGATTAGGGTCAGGGCTGCAATCATGGTGTATTATCTAGAGGGAAGATTGAATGGTGCTGAAAGTGCAGCAAAGCATAGAATACATTCACCAGCCATCAACACTCCCTGAATCACACACACACACACACACACACACACACACACACACACACACACACACACACACACACACACACACACACACACACACACACACACACACACACACACACACACACACACACACACACACACACAGGTCAGGGTAAGTAACAGGCTTTGCTAATTCAGCCAACACCATTTTTTTCTGTCTCCACATCCTGTTTCTTCATTTAGGGAATCTACTGAGTAGAGAAAGACACAATACTGAAAACTTTCATCTGTAACTTCAAAGCATCAATTTATATCAGATAAGTGGGATAATAGAAACAAGGTTAGGCTGTCATAGTGGGCCAAATATGAGTTCTGACACATAAAAACAGTTCCATAGCCCCTAAGTAGCACATCAAACATTATTACAGTGGGAATCGCAGTGCACAAAGGTGTATGCACATACAGTGGGGACAGAATACATAAACCAGAAACTCAATTTGAGGCTAAACTTCATTGTGAAAAGACTTCAAAGTGTGTCTTTGAATGGTGGCTTGGGCAGAATGTTAACTAGCCCAATCTTGGAGCCCTCAAAAACGGCATGGTGAAATAGAGACAACAGACAATGAAATATGAAATTCTGAACTTGAAGGGGAGAGATTTGTGTCTTGCGTGCTGATGTCGTTGTGTGTTTGTGTGTGTTTGTGTGTGCACGAGCATGCGTATTTGTGTGTGTTTGACATGTAGAAAGATAATAGAATAAAGAAGAAGAGAGAGAGTAGTGGGAGAGTGGAGAGAGCACTTCTCTCCATTTCAGCGCCAAGGTCAGCGCTCTATTTGTTGAGTCTCACTGAATCAAACAGGACACTTCAACAGACCGTCTGCTCCGGAGAAACTTTACCAACTTGTTCTCACTCAGACTAGATTCACTCATAATCTCTAATAGTGTCTCTCTTTTCAGACTCTATTCTACAATAGCAGAGACACTGTCTTTGGTGCTGAAGTGGGGTACAGCAGTCTCTATCGCTTTCTCTACTCTGTCGCTCTCTCACCCTCTACTCAGTCGCTCTCTACACTGTCGTTCTCTTTCTCAAACACAAGCGTACTCACAAAGAAGAAAGGAAACATAACTACTTGAACAAATGGATCCCACAACTAGAACCGTTCCCCCTCAGTTCTCCCCACAATCTAAATCTAAGAAATGTATGCCCCTATCATTAGTTTCACTCATCAGCAAGACTCTTAATAAACTACACAGATGGTGTTCTCTCCCCCTTGCCTGTCTTGTGTTACTGAGACGCCCCTGCGCAGCATGGGGCCTCGTGCCACTGTGCCACCGTGCCAAAGGGCCTGTCTCCGCCATGGCCTCTCATTACAATGCAAAAGTAATCAGCAACAACAACAACGGGGGAAATAAAGAGAACTTCACAGCTGCACTCACACTTAATCTGTTTAAAAACTGGCATCCATGTAAAACACATGTTCAGTGGGGCTCGTGGAAATGTGGAGAGATGGCAGAAAAGGGAAGTAATTTACGGCATAAAACGCTGTTTCAAGCCAGCCCAAATGAAATAGAAAAGTCTGTCATAGCCTCCCTCTAGTCTCGTACATTCCCAGTTCCTGCCTTCTCCATCTTGTGTATAATTTGACTGCGCATTCATTTCCTTGCGTGGCCTAATCTCAGAGCCTAGCCGTCGAACTCCCTTTCCCTTTCCCTCTCTCGATTTTCCCTTACGTAAAAGCGCTAGTCCAATTAGCATGTTTGTTATCCTGGATTGGGTCCCTCTTTGTGCTGAGAAAAACTATTTCAACTGTAGGTCCCGAAAAGAGTTTATTTTCTCTCCGAGTCACAGAGAGGAAATCTCCCGCCAGCGACTTGCACTGAGATTCTTTAGAATTTGAAAGTTGGACCACTGAAAGGATTTGATTTCACAGAGCCGACATTCACTGACAAAGCTAATTCCTGGGCTATTCGCTCAGGGTCTTTCAATTACAAAAACTTCTAACTTGTGGGTTAACAGAAAATACAAAAACACTTTTTTCAAACACAAAGACATAGCCTTCCTGTTAGTTACGGTGGTTGGACACCTAACCCTAACCCCCCCCCCAGCCAATTGTTAGGGCCTGCTCTACAGTATCTCACAGCTAGGCTCTGTGTAATACACTACATTACTTAGCATATAGAGCAGGCGGCATGAGGGGGTGATGAAGTGTGTAGTCAAGGGCATGGGGTAAGCTGTCCAAGGTTAATGTCTCATTTCCACAGTGGCCACTCAGTCTCTTCCAGTAGTGGGTAATGTCAAATTGATGGGTCTTTTACTGTCATATATGATTTGAGTGCATGGAAATGGCCAAGGTCTGAATTTATGGTCCTGAGGACTGAGGTCATGGATGTGACTACAATCTAGACATTGTAGTGAGACGCTGCATCACACACACAAGCCTCCAGAAAGTAAAGGGATACAGCATACTAGAATAACAAGCCAAATTATCA
The DNA here is from genome assembly GCF_018296145.1 of Oncorhynchus tshawytscha. Lineage (NCBI taxonomy): Eukaryota > Metazoa > Chordata > Actinopteri > Salmoniformes > Salmonidae > Oncorhynchus > Oncorhynchus tshawytscha. Next base: position 23,877,314 of record NC_056461.1, read on the forward strand.
TCAGCATGTACTTGTACATTATATATATATATATATTATATACCACCTCGGACAGTTACGTCGGCAGACCTGTCATAAAGGATCGGCAGGGCTCCGTGTCGCTAGTAAAGGGTCCAGGCCAGGCCAATTGGCAAAAGAGGTATTGTAGCCCAAGGATTGGCTGGTGGACCTCTTTGGCTGGCTAGGAGATGGGCCTAGCTCGGGGCTAACTCCAGGGTAACTGGTGCTTGCTTCGGGACAGAGACTTAGCCAGGAGTTGCCCCCCGGATAGCAGCTAGCTAGCTGTGATGATCCGGTATAATGGTTCAGAGCTTGCGGTATGAATCAGAGATGTGGTGGAGAATATGATATGATATGATATGATGTGATATGCTCTGGGTTGATATCGCGCTGTGCAGACTGGCAGGAATTGACCGGGTTGAGGCTGGCTGATGTCCGAGATAACCGTGAGGACCGCTAGCAGTGGCTAACTACCAACTAGCTTGTAGCTAGTTAGCTGGCCAGCTTCTGATGGGGGTTCCGGTTCTAAAGTATAAAAGAAGGCCAGCATCCCGGAGTCACCTCTTCACTGTTGACGTTGAGACTGGTGTTTTGTGGGTACTATTAATGAAGCTGCCACTTGAAGACTTGTGAGGTGTTTGTTTCTCAAACTGGACACTCTAATGTACTTGTCCTCTTGCTCAATTGTGCACCGGGTCTCACACTCCTCTTACTATTCTGGTTAGAGCCAGTTTGCGCTGTTCTGTGAAGGGAGTTGCACGAGATATTCAGTTTCTTGACAATTTCCCGCATGGAATAGCCTTCATTTACCAGAACAAGAATAGACTGACGAGGTTTCAGAAGAAAGGTCTTTGTGTTTCTAGCCATTTTGAGCCTGTAATTTAACCCACAATTGCTAATGCAATTGTCTAAAGGCCAGTTTTATTGCTTTTTTAATCAGGAAACAGCTTTCAGCTGTGCTAACATAATTGCAAAAGGGTTTCTAATGATCAATTAGCCTTTTATAATGATCATCTTGGATTAGCTAACACAACGTGCCATTGGAACACAGGAGTGATGGTTGCTGATAGTGGGCCTCTGTACGCCTATGTAGATATTAGTTCCTTTGTTATTGTCTTTGTTTTTGGTCAGGGCGTGAGTTGGGGTGGGCAGTCTGTTTGTTTTTCTATGTTAGGTTTTGAGTTCGACCTAGTATGGTTCTCGATCAGAGGCAGCTGTCAATTGTTGTCCCTGATTGAGAATCATACTTAGGTAGCCTGGGTTTCACTTTTGGGTTGTGGGTGTTTGTTTGGTCCACACGGTACTGTTTCGATTTTTGTTCGTTCACTTTATTGTTTTGTATTTCAGTGTTCAGTTCGTTTCATTAAATATTACATCATTAACACTTATCACGCTGCGCTTTGGTCCTCCTCTCTTTCTCCCGAAGACGATCGTTACAGATATTCCATAACAAGTATTCCATTTCCAGCTAATTTACATTAACAATGTCTACACTGTATTTATGATCAATGTCATGTTATTTTAATGGACAATTTATTTTATTTTCTTTCAAAAACAAGGACATTTCTAAGTGACCCCAAGCGTTTGAACGATAGTGTACATGGTGGGTGTCAACCTTGAAAGAAATGTGCTCTCTACTAAATATTTTATTTATTTATTTAACCTTTATTTAACTAGGCAAGTCAGAACAGTGACTAATGAGCCTTAGTCTTACCTCTGGTGTGGCTTGGGCCTCTGTTGCGTCCTGTAGAAGAGTTGTGTGTGACGTTGTGTTGAAAGTGGGAGATCTCCGGGGTGGTGTTAGTACGGAAACTCTCCTTAAACCGCCGCATCAATGCATCCACTGTCTCCTGCTTGGGGTCAAGGGCTGTGGGAGGGATAAAACAACGAGATGTGAGATCTGTTAAAAGGTTTCACACTTACAAAGCATGAGAAACAGGCACTGCTATGTTGTAAATGCAAACAGGGAAGAGTAAAGCAATGAATGATAGCCGGGTTGTGAAAATACTTTGTTCAGCATGTATATTGTATATTAAAAAACAACTGCTTTGCATCAAAGCTGCATTTAGAATGCATATATAATAAATATGATGAAATACCTTGAATCTACTTTGATTACTGACTGTGACTTTGAGGGCTATACATCTGGGCAGTTTGATATCAGGAAGGCCATTTTACTTTTGGACCCCAATTGATTGGAACAGAGAAGGTGACAAAAACAAGTTTGCAAAGTTTGATTCATTTAGAGTATTTTAGACTGAACAGCTGACTCACGCTAGACTCAGTCTAAATCAAAATGCATTTTGTGTCAAGCACTGTAAATTACAAAGGCTAGTCACAGTAGATACATTGGTACTTATTTGGTGCACTGTTTTCAGTACATTTCCGCCTCCTATAAGTACATAGGTTGTTGAAAAGAAGATGGGCTCTGCCTTTCTGACTGCCTCAGTTCAACAACCTTTCATCTCTACAGGAATCCCCCTTCAATGGGCTGCCCCTTGCCGCACTGTTGAACACTCCATTCCTAGTTCAATCGAATACACACTTAACTGAAGGAACAACAAAGACAGAATGCAATATGACGTTTCATAAAATAGTTTAGGGAATGGCCTTGTCTCCGAGGGAAGATCCTCAGCGCCATGTGATGTGATGGCAGGTAGCCCTATGCGGGACTGCTGGCATAACCCCCCACCCCCCATGACAGGCCTTAAGGTTATTATATATAGCTGGTGAGGAGGTGGATGGTTGTTGAAAACTGTTGCTGAAAAACAGCAAGTAAGAGAACATGGGAAAATTGACATATAATACATCCCAAGATTTACACCCATTGGTTGATAGAGCAGAAGGTGATAATTGCAAAAGTGAGTCCATAGGTTAAACATCAAGCTTGAGGAATGCGCATTATTGTGCCATGCTCATAGGCTATAAGGTAAATAGGTTAATGACATTCCGCACATGTCTAATAGGAAAGAGGAGAAGAAACAGGAAGTTATGCTGATGATGATACATTTGCATTCATGCCCACTATGGCCCTAGAATAAGAAACAAAGTGAATTATGTTATGCTTACTGGATGAAGTTAAATTACATTTCAACCCCTGAAGAAATAACATTTTTTAAATGTTTTCAAGTTTGGCATGAAGAAGCAGTTGTGCAATTCACATCTGAACAAGAAAATACCCCAGAAGCTTTGCACTATTTCAAAGTGGGTACCACTGCTGAATCGGGCTGCTGTAATAGACTCAAAGCACAAAGGACTACAGATGAGAAGACAAAAAGGGCCCATTTCTTTCCAGTTAATCTTCCAAAAAAGAGCGCTCCAGTTTACAATAGGTAATGGGCATTGTTTGCATAGCCCCCTTTGAAAACCAATATGAGATGTAGTGAGGAGTTGCAGTGCGGCCCAGGCACATTTCCTTCTACTCTGCAGAAAATCTCCAAACCCTCGGGGGACTCATATGACCCATCTAAACATGTTCTGCCCCATTTGCGCCACCGAGACAAGAAATGAGAGAGAATATTCTTCCCATTGTTTCCTCAGCACAACAAAAAAAAACTAAAACTATCCCTAAAAAACACAGAGGGAAGCGACCATTTATCTAGAGCCTCCATTACCAAGCGGAGTGCTGTTCCCCCATGGCCCGCAATGCATCAAAAGTTCAATTAAAGTGAGATATGTAGACCTGGGAGTCTCTCGGAGGAGCGATGATACATCTGGACATGGGCTATTTACTCGCAGTGCAGTGTGTGCAGGAGCGGAGCGGCCTAAAGTGAGCGACAGAGAGGGGGGTTCGGAGATAGATGTGGCCCGGCTCACAGCGGTATAGCGCACTCCAAAGACAGGGTCATTTCTCAACCTCCCCAGCTCTGTCTTTCTGTCTGTCTGTATGTCTTTCAGGTGTGCTCACATCATGAATTATTATCAAACATATATTTGCCGGGAACACTCAGGGAATGCCAATGAGAGAAATAACTAAAGTGCTGAAATAAGAAGTTCTAGAATAAAAGTCACACAGCATTAAAGTTGGAATTTAAAAGCTCAAAACTAATGCTACTGTCTATCACATTCTTAACACTAGATGAGTGTATTTGTGCTTCTTTAACAATGGGCAAAGATAAACAGAGAATGCATTTACTCTTTTTTACTACCCAATGCTTTACATTATGTAACCTCCACATCTTAAACAGTGGCCATACATACAGTACACTTGAGTATGCCCTCTGCCCTTTAAAATCCACTTAGCAGTGGTGAAACACACTATACTATGCACCATGTCCTTTACTAATGCCCACATCTTGAACAAGGAATGATATAACCATATAACGAACAGCTCACTCTTGGCTCCTTCACGTCCACTTGAACACATAATGTATGAGTGTGGCATGCAGAAACCCCAGCGGAGGGTTCCATGAGCCTGGGAAGACTCAATGAGACGGCTCATCTAATGACAGTGAGACACTGCATATGAAGCACTAGCCAGCTAGCAAGAGTGCTACGCTAAGACAGTAAATGCACTGAGAATTCCCCATTGGGGCTACGACGGTTCACTTGGCTAATCCACAGGCCTAAGCTCAGAAAACAAACAGACTGGGCGGGCCATGTGGGCAGCAGCCACTTAAGCCCTGACCTGCCATGACTGAGGAGTGGCTGCCTGCCTGAATGTGTGAAGGAAGGAGGTTAACTGGGCCCATACATATTGCATGGCCCCTTGGCGCTCACTTTGTTCTAACGGGGAGGCGGAGATGCTATCCCAAATAAGCCCTGTGAGGCCCCGTGGCGCACCTCTTCAAACAAATCGTTTGTCTCTTTAGTGTGTTCGGCAACTGTTATCCATATACTTTATCATGCTCTCTCTCCCCCTATCTGTGTAACTGCCTTTCTCTCTCTCTCTCAAACACAACACACACACACACACACACACACACACACACACACACACACACACACACACACACACACACACACACACACACACACACACACACACACACACACACACACACACACACACACAGTGACTGGCTATTGGCTATTGATATTGTCTTCTAAATCCAATATGTTTGTTGAGATTGGCTTTAAATCATGCCTGTGTGCTGAGCCTCTGAGTGTCTCTCTTGTCTCTGTATGAAGATATCATCCAAATACACTCTAATTGATATCACTTAGGGGAAAGATGCATGTTGTCATTTTATAATTGTGGTTCTTTTTTTGGTATTACATCAAAGCTCTGAATTGAGCAAGTCAACAGTCAAAACAGATTTCTAATAATTACAAAACACAAAGCTAGGAATGGTTGTCAGCAAGAAAAAATTATGTAATTTCAAAAGTTGAACTACCAAACTGGATGTCAATTTCCTTCATAGCAGAAAATGGTTGGAGATGCAGGTATGAGACATACTACAGGACCAAAGGTATGTGGACACCTGCTTGTCCAACATCTCATTACAAAATCATGGGCATTAACATGGAGTTGGTCCCCCCTTTGCTGCTATAACAGCCTCCACTCTTCTGGGAAGGCTTTACACTAGATGTTGGAACATTGCTGCGGGGACTTGCTTCATTCAGCCATAAGAGCATTAGTGAGGTCGGGCACTGATGTTGGGCAATTAGGCTCGCAGTCGGTGTTCTAATTCATCCCAGAGGTGTTCGATGGAGTTGAGGTCAGGACTCTGTGCAGGTCAGTCATGTTCTTCCACACTGGGCCTCCTGAGTGGAGCAGAGGTCTAAGGCACTGTCACCACAGACCCGGGTTCGATCCCAGGCTGTGTCACAGCCGACCTCGAGTGGGAGACCGTGGCGCACAATTGGCCAATCGTCGTTAGGGGAGGGTTTGGCCGGCCAGGATGTCCTTGTCCGATCGCGCTCTAGCGACTCCTCGTGGCTGCCTGGGCGCATGCATGCTGACTTCGGTCGTCAGCTGTACGGTGTTTCTTCCGACACATTGGTGCGGCTGGCTTTCAGGATAAGCAAGCAGTGTGTCAATTTTCGCCTAAAATGACATACCAAATCTAACTGCCTTTAGCTCAGGCTCTGAAGCAAGGATATGCATATTATTGGCACCATTTGAAAGCAAACACTTTGAAGTTTATGGAAATGTGAATTAAATGTAGGAGAATATAACACAATAGATCTGGTAGAAGAAAATACAAAGAAAAAGAATCAACCGTTGTTTTTCTACCACCATTGTTGAAATGCAAGAAAAAGGTCCCAATTCTAGCCATCACCGTGGTTGTAAATCCGATGGTGTTCACAAGATGGCAGCAGTGTATGTGCAAAGTTTCAGATGGATAACTTGAAACATGAGCGAACTACGTGACATTTAGTGTGAAGTCACCCAGTTACATTTGGACAAATTGTGAAGGAAAAAATTGCATTCAAATTACATTATTCAGGAAGAATATCGTCAAATCTCTATTCTTGGACTTTGATTGAACTTTTACAGTATCAGTAGCCATAAGCCATAAGTTCAACATTTGCAAAACAACCAGTTTTCATAACTCTGAATATTCTTATAATTTTTGTCCAAAAGGAAAAGTCATGCTGTCGCAAAAGGTTAGTAGCTACATTTTACTACATACACAGGGTGTCCGGATACTCCCGTAAAGCCCAGCTCATTGGCTATGTAGCTAGCTTTGTTTGACCCAGATTGGTGCTTATTTGACAATGTTAGAATCGTTCAAGTGAAGACCGCCCGCGTTATCGGCATGCCATGAAGGCATCGCTCTCTGACCAAATATGGTGTCCTATAGAATATACTACACCCCTATTGATATAGTGAAGTCTGGTTGCGTTCTAGGATCTCTGAAGAATACATACAAATGTGATTTGACCGGTTGAAACAACATTCAGGGTCAGATTTTCACAGATTCCTTTCTTTGCAAATCGAACAAGTGTAAATACAAAATCGATAGTGCATACTATATGGACCTTTTTAGGATGTGAAAAATGATTTTATCTAACAAAACGACACCCCATGTTATCTCAGGGACCCTTTGGATGACCCTTTGGATCAGAGCAATATTTCAGAATGTAAGTACACATTTCACCTTCAGAGGTGAATATATCACGGTGTAAAAAGTGTTTTGTTGTTAGGAACTCTCCTCAAACAATAGCATGGCATTGTGTCGCAGTAATAGCTACTGTAAATTGGACAGTGCAGTTATATTAACAAAAATGTAAGCTTTCAGCTGATATAAGACACATATTTGTATAAACATTTGTTGTTTCTCTAAAATCTACGATCGTGACACAAGGTGCTGCATGATTTAGAACTGTCCCGTTGACGGGACGCCGATACCTACGTTCAGATTTACTTTCACTGGAACTCAGGGGACTAGGCCGAACCATGAAAAATTGCCCCAGACCATTATTCCTCCTCCACCAAACTTTACAGTTGGCACTATGCATTGGGGCAGGTAGCGTTTCCTGGCATCCGCCAAACCCAGATACGCCCGTCGGACTGCCAGATGGTGAAGTGTGATTCATCACTCCAGAGAATACGTTTTCACTGCTCCAGAGTCCAATGACAGCGAGCTTTACACCACTCCAACCGCCGCTTGGCATTGTGCTTGGTGATGTTAGGCTTGTGAGCGACTGCTAAGCCATGGAAACCCATTTCATGATGCTCCCGACGAACAGCTATTGTGCTGGCGTTGCTTTCAGAGGCAGTTTGGAACTCGGTAGTGAGTGTTGCAACCAATGACAGATTATTTTTGTGCCCTACCTGCTTCAGGACTCGGCGGCCCCAATCTGTGAGCTTGTGTGGCCTACTACTTCGCGGCTTAGCCATTGTTGCTCCTAGACGTATCCACTTCACAGTAACAGCACTTAGAGTTGACCGGGGAAGCTCTAGGAGGGCAGACATTTGACTAATTAACTCTTGGAAAGATGGCATCCTCTGAAGGTCACTGAGCTCTTCAGTAAGGTCGTTTTACTGCCAATGTTTGTCTATGGAGATCGCATGGCTGTGAGCTCAATTTTATACACAAATTTGAAGGGGTGTCCACATACTTTTGTATATGTATATAGTGTAGCTTATTGCAGATAGCTGAATATGGAGGATTTAAAAGATTACAGTACCTGAAGTAATAGCTACTAACAGCACTAGGCTTTCAGAATAATACATTTGTTTCCTTTACTTATTTCCTTTACTTGACACTTTACATATTATACTTTCCTTTCCTTAGGACAATGTTGGAGGCACTTCTGGGACCGAGGGTCTTTCTCTCCACTGAACGCCCAAGCTAGCTTCTCACTTGCAGCTCAATATGAGCCAAAGCCTCTGTGTCCTTATTTTCCCCTTCAGCATCTTCCTTATCTCCCCTAGTCCCTTATCTGCAGTGACAGTGGGTTAACAGTGTCTTAGAAGCATTGGACAGCCACTTGCGCAGTGCCCCAGTCCATGAGTAGATCTCATGGGCTCACACATCGAATAATGAAGTAAGCGACATATTTTTGTGTGCGAACCCATTAAACCTTTTTGTTTGTCTCACACCTCCCAACACCAGAAGACAACCTTACGGCCACACAGCAGCTGTTTGGTAATAGCGGCACAGAACCCAAGGGGTACGGTCTTCAAACCCCACTGATACTCTGTTATCCGAAGGTTAGCAATACGAACAAGCACATGTAGAATTTCATAGAGAATGCTAACTAAATGCTAACTAGCGCTTTGCAAACATTTTATAGAGTCTGTGACCTGAACTATACAAGTATATCCAAAATGCTACTCCCAGTTTTCTGCACGCACAAAACAAATATTATCCAGCAAGGTTCTTGGTCCAGGAGGGCATTATCTCCTGTTACCAAGCGAATGCTTGATTTTGGAAGAAGCTAATCACTTAAATAGATGGCTAACTAGCTACTAAATTAGCAAACCACATGTACAACTACAGAGCATGTAGCACATAGCTTTTAAACAAACACCACATGACTGGAGACACTGTCAAGCTTCATTATGAATAATTATGTGACAGGTGAAATTAACAATGCTATCTTTTTTTGAATCTTCTTAAGTATTGCACAAGTTGACTGCAGGTATTTACTTAAACGTAGCTACAAATATTCACATTTATTAAAAAAACTTCAAAGAAACAGTTGACGGTATTGAAAAAACATACTGTGGCTCTTTCCAAATACACCGGGATACGGTATACTGTATACGCTATAACGCCCAAGCCTATTGTCTGCACACGTGTTTGTCTGTATATGTGCATCCGCCTGATCAATGTTGGGCAACAGAAACCAGTCATGGGAGTTAGCATTCTATTTAGTGTTTGTTGGCATAACACTGGCCCTCAATGGGATCTCACATTCAATATGTCTGCTAGGAGTGCAGAAGACTGGAAAGGTGAAGGGGATTTACTTCAAGTGGCCGCTCCACATCTCAAACAGCCAGCTCTCCTCCCTCTCTTTTCCTTCCCTCCTCCTTGTCTCTCTCCCTCTTTGCCTCATTTCCACTCTTCCTCAGCCCTCCCTCGAGATCTCATCAGTGAGAAACCCGTTGATACAGAAAGAGAGTGAGGAGGAAGATGGCAGGGGGATCAGTGCTCTCTACTCTCCAGTGGGGACATGGCGGTAACTGTCCTTATTCAATGTCCACCACGACTACATAAAAACACTGGGTAGCTAGGGCGAAGTACAGTAACACGGCTAACAAGACATCCGACTGTCAGGCAATTTATCTGTCAGGGCTATGCCAATTATCCCCATATCAGACTGTTATGCTGATACAGAGTCACAATATATCTATTCACAATGAGATGTCATACAACACCAGGCACACTTTTTCTCATTCACTCAGGTGGGTTTTGCTGCTAGGAAACCAGGCAAGGCTAGAGTGGCAACAGTTATGAGGCCAGCTTACGAAGGCACTGCAAGTTTGGACTTCAGAGGAACAAAACAAATCTACAAGAGCCATGCAAATGCATGGTGGCGGATGTATCCATGAGGGAAATGTGGTTCTCATTAATCTTAAGAGCCTACAAAACCCTGCTACTTTAGTCTCTAGTCAGTCCACGGGGAAGAGAAAGGATGGGAGCCCAAATATCTCTCTCCACTCTCTTTCTCTCTCTCCACTCTCTTTCTCTCTCACTGTCCATGTCAGGCTGAGGGATTGAAAGAGACGGAGATAAATGGAAGGGAAATGGGAATACTCCCCAGCTCTGATTCCCTTTGTGATTTATTCAATTTACTGTTGTTTCAAGGCGAGTCTGGAGGGGCAGTCTGAGCCTGCACCCAGGGATGGCACAGCCATGACAGTGCTGCCTCTGGGAGCGTGACGAGAGAGAATGGAGAGAAGAGAAAGATTGGTGAGAAGAGAGAGAAGACTAAAAATGAGAATTGGGGTGGGCTGAGAATTGGAGAGGTGGGGCGAGGGAGGCAGGAAACAGGGGAGAGGGAGACGGACAGAGATGAGGCCTGAATGAAGGGGAAGATGGGATATAGAAGACAGCAACATGAGAGAGAAAAAGGAGATGGAGAATGGACTTGGGGGGAAAGAAAACCATACAGAGAGAGAGAGAGAGAGAGGAGAAGAAAGGCAAGACCAAAGGGAGAACAGATCAAGAGGGCAGGGCAAAGGAGGGCGATAGAAGAGATCAAGAACCGGAACATCTCAGGAAGAATAAAAGAAAACCAAAATCCCCGAAGGTGTGCACAGAGGAACAGGGATGAGACCCAGAGAAATCATCAAACACAATCAACATGGACATATTTTAGGGAACGAAACATTGCACATCCCATCACTATGATGAAAGCAGTGTTTCTAAAAGCCATCTGGAACTTGATGTAAAAGGCCAAATTGAATCACTCCATAAAGATGAATATTTTGTACATTCTAATTGGACTATTATTAGGTAAATATGACACTCACGGTGGCTGTCCTACCTCCTGCAGAAAAGTGTTCTAGTTCCACTGGATATGACAGTAAACACCCACCAGGCAAACATGAATTGAAACAATACTTTTCCACCATATTTTATTAATGTAATTTTTGATTGAATTTGTATATACAGTTAAAGTCTGAAGTTTACATACACTTAGGTTGGAGTCATTAAAACTCGTTTTTCAACCACTCCACAAAATTCTTGTTAACAAACTATAGTTTTGGCAAGTCGGGTAGGACATCTACTTCGTGCATGACACATGTAATCTTTCCAACAATTGTTTACAGACAGATTATTTAACTTATAATTCAATGTATCACAATTCCGGTGGGTCAGAGGTTTACATACACTAAGATGACTGTGCCTTTAAACGGCTCGGAAAATTCCAGAAAATTACGTCATGGCTTTAGAAGCTTCTGATAGGCTAATTCAAAATTATGTGGATATATTGAAGCAACATCTCAAGACATCGGTCAGGAAGTTAAAACTTGGTCGCAAATGGGTCTTCCAAATGGACAATGACCACAAGCCTACTTCCAAAGTTGTGGCAAAATGGCTTAAGGACAACAAAGTCAAGGTATTGGAGTGGCCATCGTAAAGCCCTGATCTCAATCCCACAGAACATTTGTGAGCAGAACTGAAAAAGTGTGTGCGAGCAAGGAGGCCTACAAACCTGACTTAGTTACACCAGCTCTATCAGCAGGAAAGGGCCGAAATTCACCCAACTTATTGTGGGAAGCTTGTGGAAGGCTACCCAAAAAGTTTGACCCAAGTTAATCAATTTAAAGGCAATGCTACCAAATACTAATTGAGTGTATGTAGACATCTGACCCACTGGGAATGTGATGAAAGAAATAAAAGCTGAAATAAATACTTTTCTCTGATATTATTCTAACATTTCACAGTCTTAAAATAAAGTGGTGATCCTAACTGACCTAAAACAGGGATTTTTTACTAGGATTAAATGTCAGGAATTGTGAAAAACTGAGTTTAAATGTATTTGGCTGAGGTGTATGTAAACTTCTGACTTCAACTGTAGACAGTTTTTGTCTCAATTATACAGGGTTTCCATTATGGTTCACATTTGTCAAATCTAAACAACTCAAATTTTAATGGTCACATACACATGGTTAGCAGATGTTAATGCAAGTGTAGCAAAATGCTTGTGCTTGTAGATCCTACCATGCAGTAATATCTAACAAGTAATCTTACAATTTCACAAGAACTACCTTATACACACAAGTGTAAAGGAATGTATAAGAATATGCACATAGAGTGGGGAGAACAAGTATTTGATACACTGCCAATTTTGCAGGTTTTCCCTACTTACAAAGCATGTAGAGGTCTGTAATTTTTATCATAGGTACACTTCCACTGTGAGAGACGGAATCTAAAACAAAAATCCAAAAAATCACATTGTATCATGTATTAGTTTGCATTTTATTGCATGACATAAGTATTTGATCACCTACCAACCAGTAAGAATTCCGGCTCTCACAAACCTCTTAGTTTTTCTTTAAGAAGCCCTCCTGTTCTCCACCCATTACCTGTATTAACTGCACCTGTTTGAACTCGTTACCTGTATAAAAGACAACTGTCCACACACTCAATCAAACAGACTCCAACCTCTGTATCGTGAGATTTTGAGTGAAAACCTCCTTCCATCAGCAAGGGCATTGAAGATGAAATGTGGCTGGGTCTTTCAGCATGACAATGATCCCAAGCACACCGCCCGGGCAACGAAGGAGTGGCTTCGTAAGAAGCATTTCAAGGTCCTGGAGTGGCTTAGCCCGTCTCCAGATCTCAAACCCATAGAACATCTTTGGAGGGAGTTGAAAGCCCGTGTTGCCCAGCAACAGCCCCAAAACATCACTGCTCTAGAGGAGATCTGCATGGAGGAATGGGCCAAAATACTAGCAACAGTGTGTGAAAACCTTTTGCAGACTTACAGAAAACGTTTGACCTCTGTTATATACCCTTTGTTGGCAATGACAAAGTATTGAGTAACTTTTTTTATTGACCAAATACTTATTTTCCGCCATAATTTGCAAATAAATTCATTAAAAATCCTACAATGTGATTTTCTGTATTTTCTTTCTAATTTTGTCTGTCATAGGTGAAGTGTACCTATGATGAAAATTACAGGCCTCTCTCATCTTTTTAAGTGGGAGAACTTGCACAATTGGTGGCTGACAATACTTTTTTGCCCACTGTACATATGAGTAATGTAGGGTATATAAACATTACATAAAGTGGCATTGTTTAAAATGACTAGTGATACATTTATTACATCCAATTTGTAATTATTAAAGTGGCTAGAGATTTGAGTCAGTATGTTGGCAGCAGCCACTCAATGTTAGTGATGGCTGTTTAACAGTCTGATGGCCTTGAGATAGAAGCTGTTTTTCAGTCTCTCGGTCTCAGCTTTGATGCACCTGTACTGACCTCGCCTTCTGGATGATAGCGGAGTGAACAGGCAGTGGCTCGGGTGGTTATTGTCCTTGATGATCTTTTTGGCCTTCCTGTGACATCGGGTGGTGTAGGTGTCCTGGAGGGCAGGTAGTTTGCCCCAGGTGATGCGTTGTGCAGACATCACTACGGTTGTGGGCGGAGCAATTGCTGTACCAGGCGGTGATACAGGCCGACAGGATGCTCTCGATTGTGCAACTGTAAAAGTTTGTGAGTGTGTTGGTTACAAGCCAAATTTCTTCAGCCTCCTGAGTTTGAAGAGTCTCTGTTGCGCCTTCTTCACCACGCTGTCTGTGTGGGTGGACCATTTCAGTTTGTCCGTGATGTGTACGCCAAGGAACTTAAAACTTTCCACCTTCTTCAATACTTTCCCGTTGATGTGGATAGGGGGGTGCTCCCTCTGCTGTTTTCTGAAGACCACGATCATCTCCTTTGTTTTGTTGACGTTGAGTGTGAGGTTAATTTCCTGACACCACACTCCGAGGGCCCTCACCTCCTCCCTTTAGGCCATCTCGTCTTTGTTGGTAAATCAAGCCTACCACTGTATTGTCGTCTGCAAACATGATGATTGAGTTGGAGGCATGCATGGCCACGCAGTCATGGGTGAACAGGGAGAACAGGAGAGGGCTGAGAACGCACACTTGTGGGGCCCCAGTGTTGAGGATCAGACGATTCAATCAAATAACAATCATATTTGGATGTTGATCTGACATCTGCTACGTAGGATGGTCCCTCTTAAGGAATGGTAAGAAGGACCAACTAATCGCTAGTTAAGCTTATGGAAAACAAGCTAATTAATTAACTAGGAGCTACCTCAAAGTGCATCAAGCTGTTTCTATTAGTCCTGCCTTGTGTACTGCAGGCTGTTGGGTGCGTAGATACACACTCTCCAAGAGCCCACTGGGTTCTGACCGACAACATACACAACTCTGCCCATCTACTTAACTCTCTACCCCCTGTAGATAAACAGAAAACCCTAGAGTGTATGTTGTATGTGTGTTTTTCACACATATATCTACAGTATAGAAGTCTCCCCTTGCCCAAGTGCTTGAGTAGAAAAGCACTGGCCGTGCTACAAACTGCGTTGCAGGGAAAAGAGGTACCTATCTTCAATCTTTGCCTTTGAAAACGGGATGACAAGAAAAATTTACTGAATAGAGAGCTCCAAATGGGTCCAATTGGAACTTTTCTGGAGCCTTTCACTCCTTCCAAATGATGCCCAGAGAGAGAGAGAGAGAGAGAAAGAGAGAGGTGGTGTGGTGGGTGTGAATGTTTGGCCTGCTCTGCCCCACTTACCCATCCACCTCCTGTGTCATGCACTTATCTGCTGGGTTTTGTCCCCTGTAATGATCGGCAGAAGAGGAAAGCAAGTGAGATGTGGGCAGGAAAAGCTTGGAGCTTTAAAACACATAGTCAGACTGTCTCAGACATCCAGGGAGAGGACTGCTGTTCGAGAAATACCGAGCCACAGACACACACACACGCACGCACACACGCACACACAGACAGACACTCTCTCTTCTCCTAATGACTTTCTCTCCGGAGCTTGTACTTATTGTCTAATTTCTGTCATTTCCTGCCTCTCACGAGCTTGTAATGTTCAGAGTCAAACGAATTATTTTTGACTACCACTGCCTTCCTTTGTATTTCCAGCCTCTGCTGTTTTTTTCTGCATAGTCTCTTGCCACGGGCCTGTATGAAATATAAATGTGTTTCTTCCCCTGCCTGTGTGCCAGCTGAGGCATTGCGGGTCACAGTCTGATCTCACGCTGCTCCAAGAGAAGCCATGCCAGGACTCTACTGCCACAAATTGGCTAAGATATACACCCGTGTAGCCCAAAATATTGAAATATATTTACATTCACTTATCTACTGTGATCTACTGGAGAATTGCTGGGAATATTTATGGACACATTACGGCTACTTTGTGCATGTGCCTGCGAGAGGTAACCTGGCAACAAGGATTTATGTGTCACCCTTGGCAAGAGGAACCTGGCCCCAATATTGAAGGCTTTAGACACTTTCCAGCTAAAGAACAGACCTGCACATTTGATTCCCTAGCATCTGTCCTCAAGATGCAGTTTCAGTTAAAAACAACCAGCATTCTGTCAGACAATGTACTTGTCTGGCTCAGTTGGTAGAGCATGGCGCTTGAAACGCAAAGGTTGTGGAGTCGATTCCACCAGTACAAAAAAATATATATATTTGAAAAGATATGCTTTGGATAAGAGTGTCTGCTAAATGACCCAGCCCCACCAAAAAAACACACATATTGAAAATGAAATCTTACCATGACTGGAATATTTACATAACAGGTTGATATTACATTATCCAATTGTTTCGCCCTCCTGTTGTTCATTTCTATTTTAACTCATACAATCTCCACCCTTCATGGAACTCGAATGGCTTCTTATCAGTGCATATGTGTTGAAGCACCATGCATATAAATAATGCTCTTCACTTCAAGTGTAGAGCAGCAAAATGAGATACAAACAGCCCATCGAAGGAACTCATCGCCTGAAAGGAACGCATTGAAGTGCACCCCCACTTATCAAAATCAAATAAAGGAAGAAAAACACGTATGATTGGTCATGCGTTGTGCCTCTCAAGCTCTCACGAACTGCCCAATTGATGTGATCTCACAGCCTGTGAGACATTTACATCCACTGAGACTTCAATTCCCAGCATTCATCAATGACCTCACTTCATCTGTAACCTTGGATACACCAGATTGATTACATTTGGCTCTGTGGATGAAATTCAGGTCCATACAACGTCATGAAGTCAGGAACCATTACTTAAAATTGTATCTACTTAGTCAATTGTTCAGATTGAAACGGCTTCAAGTGTATGCCCATGTCTAGCTACAGTAGCTCCATTCTTGCTGGCTAGTTTTAGAAGGTAATGAAGTCTATGAAAAATCACATCAACCACAACAGCCGAGAAGGGTCTGTCTGCGACCCGCGTCCTGGCCAAGATCAGGGAAGAAATTATTTTATCAATGTTTATTATTAGTATTTCTGCAAAATCACTGGATGTTTTGGAATCAAAACTTTACTGCACGTAAGGCGCCAATGTAAACTGAGATTTTTGGATATAAATATGCACATTATCGAACAAAACATACATGTGTTGTGTAACATGATATGATATGAGTGTCATCTGATGAAGATCAAAGGTTAGTGATTCATTTATCTATATTTCTGCTTTTTGTGACTCCTATCTTTGGCTGGAAAAATGGCTGTGTTTTTTTCGACTTGGCGGTGATCTAACATAATCATATGTTGTGCTTTAGCTGTAAAGTATGTTTTAAATCGGACACGATGGGTAGATTAACAATATGTTTATCTTTCATTTGCTGTATTGGACTTGTTAATGTGTGAAAGTTACATATTTCAAAAAAATATTTTTGAATTTTGCGTGCTTGCCTTTTCAGCGGAATGTTGTCGAGGTGTTCCGCTTGCGGAACCCCTGCGCTAGAAAGGTTAATTACATTCTTTTACTTTTAGATTTGTGTATTGTTGTGAATTGTTAGATACTTCTGCACTGTTGGAACAAGGAACATAAGCATGTCACTACATCCGCAATAACATATGCTAAATATGTGTATGTGCCAAATAAAATGTGTTTTGATTTTAGATCTCCTAACTTACCATATTAATTATCCTAACCTGCTACATTCTTCCCTGGTCTTGCTCGGAAGATGCGGGTCAAAGTCAGACCATATTGTCACAGACAGCAAAAACATATCGAACAGGCTGACTGCCTCCTCGTGGGACAGATGTAATGGAGTTTCAGTGCCCACCCCAGAAACATTAAAAAAAATATGTATTGTAACTCACCGATTTCCTGGGAGCTCAGGATTTCATTTGAAATTGGAGTGCCTGACTGAAGCCTGAGATATGGTATCCATTTTAGAAACTCCTACAGCCAGACATAATTTAGGGTGTTCCTAATATGGATGCCATACTGGCAACTGAATCGCATGGCAGGAACCATAACTGGCCCTCCAAATACACAAATACACCTCCGCTGTCTTCAACCAGGATCTCAGCAATCACTGCCTCATTGCCTGTATCCGCTACGGAGCCGCAGTCAAACGACCACCCCTCATCACTGTCAAACGCTCCCTAAAACACTTTTGTGAGCAGGCCTTTCTAATCGACCTGGCCCGGGTATCCTGGAAGGACATTGACCTCATCCCGTCAGTTGAGGATGCCTGGTCATTCTTTAAAAGTAACTTCCTCACCATTTTAGATAAGCATGCTCCGTTCAAAAAATGCAGAACTAAGAACAGATACAGTCCTTGGTTCACCCCAGACCTGACTGCCCTCGACCAGCACAAAAACATCCTGTGGCGGACTGCAATAGCATCGAATAGTCCCCGGGATATGCAACTGTTCAGGGAAGTCCGGAACCAATACACACAGTCAGTCAGGAAAGCTAAGGCCAGCTTCTTCAGGCAGAAGTTTGCATCCTGTAGCTCCAACTCCAAAAAGTTCTGGGACACTGTGAAGTCCATGGAGAACAAGAGCACCTCCTCCCAGCTGCCCACTGCACTGAGGCTAGGTAACACGGTCACCACCGATAAATCCATGATTATCGAAAACTTCAATAAGCATTTCTCAACGGCTGGCCATGCCTTCCACCTGGCTACTCCAACCTCGGCCAACAGCTCCGCCCCCGGCAGCTCCTCGCCCAAGCCTCTCCAGGTTCTCCTTTACCCAAATCCAGATAGCAGATGTTCTGAAAGAGCTGCAAAACCTGGACCCGTACAAATCAGCTGGGCTTGACAATCTGGACACCCTATTTCTGAAACTTTCCGCCGCCATTGTCGCAACCCCTATTACCAGCCTGTTCAACCTCTCTTTCATATCGTCTGAGATCCCCAAGGATTGGAAAGCTGCCGCAGTCATCCCCCTCTTCAAAGGGGGAGACACCCTGGACCCAAACTGTTACAGACCTATATCCATCCTGCCCTGCCTATCTAAGGTCTTCGAAAGCCAAGTCAACAAACAGGTCACTGACCATCTCGAATCCCACCGTACCTTCTCCGCTGTGCAATCTGGTTTCCGAGCCGGTCACGGGTGCACCTCAGCCACACTCAAGGTACTAAACGATATCATAACCGCCATCGATAAAAGACAGTACTGTGCAGCCGTCTTCATTGACCTTGCCAAGGCTTTCGACTCTGTCAATCACCATATTCTTATCAGCAGACTCAGTAGCCTCGGTTTTTCGGATGACTGCCTTGCCTGGTTCACCAATTACTTTGCAGACAGAGTTCAGTGTGTCAAATCGGAGGGCATGCTGTCCGGTCCTCTGGCAGTCTCTATGGGGGTGCCACAGGGTTCAATTCTCGGGCCGACTCTTTTCTCTGTGTATATCAATGATGTTGCTCTTGCTGCGGGCGATTCCCTGATCCACCTCTACGCAGACGACACCATTCTACATACTTTCGGCCCGTCATTGGACACTGTGCTATCTAATCTCCAAACAAGCTTCAATGCCATACAACACTCCTTCCGTGGCCTCCAACTGCTCTTAAACGCTAGTAAAACCAAATGCATGCTTTTCAACCGATCGCTGCCTGCACCCGCATGCCCGACTAGCATCACCACCCTGGATGGTTCCGACCTTGAATATGTGGACATCTATAAGTACCTAGGTGTCTGGCTAGACTGCAAACTCTCCTTCCAGACTCATATCAAACATCTCCAATCGAAAATCAAATCAAGAGTCGGCTTTCTATTCCGCAACAAAGCCTCCTTCACTCACGCCGCCAAGCTTACCCTAGTAAAACTGACTATCCTACCGATCCTCGACTTCGGCGATGTCATCTACAAAATGGCTTCCAACACTCTACTCAGCAAACTGGATGCAGTCTATCACAGTGCCATCCGTTTTGTCACTAAAGCACCTTATACCACCCACCACTGCGACCTGTATGCTCTAGTCGGCTGGCCCTCGTTACATATTCGTCGCCAGACCCACTGGCTCCAGGTCATCTACAAGTCCATGCTAGGTAAAGCTCCGCCTTATCTCAGTTCACTGGTCACGATGGCAACACCCATCCGTAGCATGCGCTCCAGCAGGTGTATCTCACTGATCATCCCTAAAGCCAACACCTCATTTGGCCGCCTTTCGTTCCAGTACTCTGCTGCCTGTGACTGGAACGAATTGCAAAAAATCGCTGAAGTTGGAGACTTTTATCTCCCTCACCAACTTCAAACATCAGCTATCTGAGCAGCTAACCGATCGCTGCTGCTGTACATAGTCTATTGGTAAATAGCCCACCCATTTTCACCTACCTCATCCCCATACTGTTTTTATTTATTTACTTTTCTGCTCTTTTGCACACCAATATCTCTACCTGTACATGACCATCTGATCATTTATCACTCCAGTGTTAATCTGCAAAATTGTAATTATTCGCCTACCTCCTCATGCCTTTTGCACACATTGTATATAGACTCCCCCCTTTGTTTTCTACTGTGTTATTGACTTGTTAATTGTTTATTCCATGTGTAACTCTGTGTTGTCTGCTCACACTGCTATGCTTTATCTTGGCCAGGTCGCAGTTGCAAATGAGAACTTGTTCTCAACTAGCCTACCTGGTTAAATAAAGGTGAAATAAAAAAAATAAATAAAAAATAACTCAAATTAATCACAAATTTACACTGAGTCACTGTGAGTTGTGAAGCATCCCGAGTTCCCCCAGCTTCAAAAACAATAACTTACTGTAGAAGGCAACTGTGGAGAAATATCACCGGGTCCTGCAACAGTGATACTCAGTAATTACCAGCACATGTAAGGGCGGAAATGAACCAGGAAGGACATTATGTAAATGTAATTATTACAGTGTGCCAATTCATCACACTCTGAGATAATTCAGTTAATGGAATGTGCCATAAAATATAATGCTTTTTCCTCAATTGCATATTGAGTGAATGGGTTGGCGGAGTAAAGGCAGCAGCTTCAGGCGCTCTCCTCGACCACTCTACACAACAACAGAAAATCACTAGGCTATTGGCATGTTGTCACTGTATCTTCCACCAAAACAACCATCACTACCTGAAACAAAATCAATAGCTGAAGCCAGCAAAAAAAAATATGTGTTTGTTAACCTCCTTGATTCTATAAGATTGGAGGATTATTTTAGCGTTGTGTTTGTGTTTACAGGTATTTGAAGTGCTACAATTGAGGGAGTTCTACAATTTGATTACAAAGATTCTCAATTGCTTCCTCCGGATTTTTTGTTGTTGAAATGCAGCTGTATAGGAGTTTTTGAACGGAACTAACGCTAGACAGAAATGCAATAGCTTATCTACAATAAGTCTCATTCTGAGTTGAATCCTCAGGCTCCCAGTCTTTCTCCTCCCTGTGGAGTGACTCCAGACTAAAGAAGCAGGGATATGTAGGGCCTTAAGATGAATAAAAAGCACATCTCTCTCATGGATACATCAGCCACTGTGAATTTGCATAGCTGTAAAACCAATATTCTCTGTCTTTAAGATACAACGAGAGAGGACATGATTGATCTGCTGTCATAGGATTAATACCTTTAGGGAAAAGCTCATCATGTATAATATTGCGAAATGGAGTAGACCAGATTAGGACAGGTGGAGTCAGTGAAACGTCCATTTTGTGCCCCCCACCCCCCCTGTGTTGCAGTTGCTCACTGTGCTGTGCTGTAGTTGAGTCCTCTGAGGATGCTGAGGTGTGATGTTTCATACTAGGACCTGTCTGTGCTCTTGACCTGCAGTTAGACACTCAACAGTTGAGAGAGAAATATCAACATGCCTTTAGAACAACACAGATATCATACTGTATATCACGATCCGTGAGGTGCCCGTTAATGTTAAATGTGTGGGTTGGTAAGTGTGAGCTTTTGCTCCACGCTACATTATGTTGATTATATTCAGTAGATCCTATACCACTACATCAAAATGTAGCTGCTACTGGGACACAACCTATACTTCTGCTTCAGTGAAGGCTCCTCAGAGGAGGAAGGGGAGGACCATCCTGCTCAATGAATATTCATTTAGATAAAACTATACTAAATATATTCACTTCATCAAATACCAGATTAAAACACACTGATTTGAAATGAAGATACATTTGCAATGAAGATACAGTACAGTAGTCTCAACAACACACTATAGGCTAGGACCATGGTGTAGCGGTAGCCAGAGGACAGCTGTTTACCATCCTCCCCTGGCTACATTGACTTCAATACAACATTTAGGAGGCTTGTAGCCTTTGCCCTCTTCCACAGACCCACAGGGTAAGTATTACCACTTCCGGAGGATATCCTCAACCAACCAAGGCAAAAACCCTGTGCTACCCAGGAGCACGAGTACAGGACATCACAAGGCTGCTTCCGACTGTTCTACGACAGATGCCGGGAGCTGACACTGTCGTAGTCCATGTGGGGTCAAACGACATCAGGAGGGCTAGCACGGAACATTTATTTTAAAGAACTGATTTTGTCATTAAAAGAATCCAAAAAACTGCCAATAATTTCAGGTCCAGTACCATTGTTGGGCCGCAGGTGTGAAAGATTCAGCAGACTGCTGGCATTACATATCTGGCAGAAAGATTACTGTAGCTTTACTGGAGTCACTTTTAAAGATAACTTTGACACCTTCTGGAAACAGAAGATACTCTACAGGAATGACGGTCCATCCAAACCATCTTGGCTCCTCATCTTGACTTTTCAATGGTCCAAGAGCAGCTTAGTTAATCCTTACCATTGTGACAATGAGTTGTCATAATGTTGCATCAAATGTACATGATCCTAGGGGCATTGGCAAACACAATGTAAGTAACTTTGACACAACTTAATTTGTGTCCCTAATTGCACCGAATATCTCTGTTTATCCTAAAGTTATTGTATGCTGTAATCATGAGCCTATGAACCAGAGTTACACTGTTAGCACTGAGGCGGTGTGCCCTAGTAGGAAGACCACTTTGTGCAGCTCACCCTGCACTATCAGCTCCAATATAAATAACATGAGCAAGTCTACTTCTGATAAGCTTCCAAGTATAAAGCACTAAAAAGAATCAAGCAACCCAGAAAAGTGTTAAAAATAGCTCATATTGACATATGCTGCCTGAGAAACAAGGTCCATGAAGTCAATAACTTGCTTGGAACAGATGACATTCATATTCTGACTATCTCTGAAACTCACTTAGATAATACATTTGATGATACAGTGGTAGCAACACATGGCTATAGCACCTACCGAAAATACATAAATGACAACAGGGGCGATGTTGCGGTCTATATTCAGAACCACATTCCTGTCAAATTTAGAGACAATCTAATGTTAAATACTGTTGAAGTAATATGGCTACAGGTTCATCTGCCTCGCCTAAAGCCTGTTCTTGTGGGAAGCTGCTATAGACCACCAAGTGCTAACAGTCAGTATCTGGATAATATGTGTGAAATATCAACAGAGAAGTATATTTTCTGGGTGATTTAAACATTGACTGGCTCTCATCAAGTTGCCCACTCAAGAAAAAACGTCAAACTGTAACCAGTGCCTGCAAACAGCACAGGAATTAAATCATCAACATGTATTGATCACATCTTTACTAACCAGTATCCAAATCCATAGGATGTAGTGATGACAATATAATAGCCATATCTAGGAAAACCAACGTTCCTAAGGCTGGGCCTAATATAGTTTATAAGAGGTCATACAATAAGTTTTGTAGTGTTAATGTTAATCATGTAAAGAATATTTATGGTCTGTGGTGTGATGAGGAACAAACAGATGCTGCACTTGACATATTTATGAAAATTACTGAGAATAATAGCAGATAATATTGCCAAACCTATTTGCCACATCTTCAATTTAAACCGACTAGGAAGTGTGTGTGTCACGACTTCCACC
The DNA here is from genome assembly GCF_018296145.1 of Oncorhynchus tshawytscha. Lineage (NCBI taxonomy): Eukaryota > Metazoa > Chordata > Actinopteri > Salmoniformes > Salmonidae > Oncorhynchus > Oncorhynchus tshawytscha. Next base: position 23,900,571 of record NC_056461.1, read on the forward strand.
GAAGGTGGCTCCTCTTCCTGTTTGGGCGGCGCTCAGCGGTCGTCGTCACCGGTCTACTAGCTGCCACCCGATTCCCTTTTCCTTTTCTGTTGGTTATGTCTGTATTGGTTTCACCTGTTTCTCGTTTGGTATTTGGTTCAGGGCTATTTAAGCCTTCTATGCCCACCTGCTTTTGTGCGGGCTTGTTTTCTGTTCTGTTTGTGGATGGTTGTGTTTGGTTATGTTTTTGGACTGTTTGGTGTCCTGTTTTGGGGAGGTCATTATTTTCGCCTGTTGTTGTTGTTGGCGTGACCTTATTCTTACCGGAATAAATACGGCAAACTCAAAGAACCCTCTGCTCTCTGCGCCTGACTCAGCACCCACCACTGCTAGCTACGTGATAGTGTGCCCTCAGGCCTGGAGGGAAGCTAAAGTCATTCCGCTACACAAGAATAGTAAAGCCCCCTTTACTTGTCACGGTCGTCCTCCTCTTTATCTGAAGAGGAGAGGCGAGAAGGATCGGAGGACCAAAATGCGGCGTGGTATGTGTTCATGATGAATATTTAATAAAAGAAAGCACTGAACACTGAATACAAACAAATAACGACCGTGAAGCTATAAATGAAACCTGTGCTGACACAAGCAACTAACATAGACAATCACCCACAAACAAACAGTGAAACCCAGACAACCTAAGTATGATTCTCAATCAGAGACAACTAATGACACCTGCCTCTGATTGAGAACCATACTAGGCCGAAACATACAAATCCCCAAATCATAGAAAAACAAACATAGACTTCCCACCCCAACTCACGCCCTGACCATACTAAATAAATACAAAACAAAGGAAATAAAGGTCAGAACGTGACATTACTGGCTCAAATAGCCGACCAATCAACCTGTCACCAACTCTTAGTAAACTTTTGGAAACAATTGTGTTTGACCAGATACAATGCTATTTCACAGTAAACAAATTTACCACGTACTTTCAGCACGCTTATAGGGAAGGACACTCAACAAGCACATAACTTACACAAATGACTGATGATTGGCTGAGAGAAAGTGATGATGCAATGATTGTGGGGGCTGTCTTGTTAGACTTCAGTGCAGCTTTTGACATTATTGATCATAATCTGCTCCTGGAAAAACATATTTGTTATGGCTTTACACCCCCTGCTATAATGTGGATAAAGAGTTTATTGTCTAACAGAACACAGATGGTGTTCTTTAATGGACGCCTCTTAAACATAATCCAGGTAGAATCAGGAATTCCCCAGGGTAGATGTTAAGGCCCCTGCTTTTTTCAATCTTTACTAACGACATGCCATTGACTTTGAGTAAAGCCAGAGTATCTATGTATTTGGATGACTCAACACTATACATGTCAGCTACTACAGTGACTGAAATGACTGCGACACTTAAAGACTTGCAGTTAGTTTCAGAGTGGGTGGCAAGGAATAAGTTAGCCCTACATATTTATAAAACTAAAAGCATTCTATTTGGGACAAATCCTTCACTAAACCTTAAACCTCAACTAAATCTTGTAATTAATAATGTGGAAATTGAGAAGACTAAACTGCTTGGAGTAACCCTGGACTGTAAACTGTCATGGTCAAAACATACTGATACAAAATTAGCTAAGATAGGGAGAAGTATGTCCATAATAAAGCGCTGCTCTGCCTTCTTATCAGCACTATCAACAAGGCAGGTCCTACAGGCCCTAGTTTTGTAGCACCTTGACTACTGTTCAGCCGTGTGGTCGGGTGCCATGACAAGGGATTTAGGAAATTGCAGTTGGCTCAGAACAGGGCAGCATGGCAGACCCTCAGATGTACACTGAGAGCTAATATTAATAATATGCATGTAAAGCTCAAAGTGGAGGAGAGATTGACTTCATCACTACTTGTATTTATGAGAGGTATTGACATGTTGAATGCACCGAGCTGTCTGTCTGAACTGCTGGCACACAGCTCAGACACCAGTGCATACCCCACAAGACATGCCACAAGAGGCTTCTTCACAGTCCCTAAGTCTAGAACAGACTATGAGAGGCGCACAGTACTACATAGAGCCATAGCTACATGGAACTCTATTCCACATCAAGTAACTGATGCAAGCAGTAAAATTAAAGAACAAATTATGAAAATAAAAACAGATTAAAAACACCTTATGGAACAGCGGGACTGTGAAGCAACACAAACATAGGCACAGACACATGTATACACACACACGCAATAAGATATGCTCTATACACACACATGGCTTTATTACTGTAGATATGTGGTAGTGGTGGAGTAGGGACCTGAGGGCACACAGTGTCAATGTATTGTAATGTTTTTAAAATTGTATAAACTGCATTCATTTTGCTGGACCCCAGGAAGAGTAGCTGCTGCGAAGCAGCAGCTAATGGGGATCCATAATAAATACATAATACATACAAATACAAATCAAAGCTTTTGCAATGTGAACTGACATGATGTTCATCCAATCATAGGATTAGGATCAGAGAACAAACCTAGTGTGATGTATTGGGGTTGTGCCACAGAGCATTATGAGGGTTCTATGTGTTGAGAAGAGTGGTGAGTTGGTGACATACTGGATAGAGACTGAGAGTGAAGAGTGATAGTTGAGTATGTTTTGTATATTATTCAAATTAGCTTCTTCAAACCACAGGAGACGGAGGAGGTAGATTATATAATATTGTTTTCTTGGTTTTGAGACTTTATTGTTGTGTGGAGTTAGCAAGGCAAAAATAAATTGCACTAATCTTAGTAGCAAGTGCTAATGTTAGCTAGCTACCAGAGCGCAGTTTTCTCCATCAGAATGGCTAGCTAATGCTAACAATGTAGTAGATTTTTTGTTAAAGAACCCCGCTCATTGCCCACATCCAAATTCTTGGAAAAAGCTGCATTAATCATGCGATGGACTAACATCTGCCTATTCAAACTGCGCAACACGAGACGGTAAGAAGAAACAGGGTCACAAGCAGCTTATCGGAAAGAATTGGCTTTTACTTAGGGGCACAATGAAAGGGAAAGTTCAGCTAACAAGGGCAACTACAAGGAGCTTGCAGAGGTTATCACACGTTAGGATGCTTTACTTGCTGAGCATATGGACGTTTCTACAGTATTTTCTGGGATGTCAAAATCAATTCAGAATAATTTGATAACTTCCAACGCATCATCCATTAAAAGTGAGATTAAAAAGAGAGGTTGATGCAGCACATTTCTTCGTGCACCCTCAAGTAGGCTTTCCAAGATAAGACAGTCACTCCGCACAGACATGACCAATAACTCATTATATAAAAGTTGCAGCAGCCTAAGCTACAAAAAACGAGACAAATTTTCAGTCTGATCAACCGTAGGCTACTAATAATAGCCCCTGCATACAGCCTATGCGCCCTGTCCATCTGGTCAGGTTAAACAAATTGGTAACGTGAATGTGAATGTGATCACATTTGGTTTATATTCAAACTTGGGCTGGCTAGGCTGCCAACCTTGTCAATTAAAAAGGATTAACTGGAATGAATCAATCAACATAAGCGTGATGAAGTAGACTGAGTAAAAAAAAATAATGTTGGCCTACAGTTGCATAGGCCTTCATGATACAAACAAAATCAAAATGAAGCAAGCTCAGTCGTGTGAGTTATATGGTCTATCAGTTGTTGTCTCTGTGAGGAAACCCCCCTGTTAGTTTAGTCTAAATATAATTCATACGAACAAGTATAAGGTTGCTGCAGACTGACAGAGTTTTCATACTCCCCAGGGCCAGGAGTATTTTCCAGGAGTTTAAGATCATGTGAGCTGATTAGGAAAAACTGGTCCCATCATAGCCCATATAAAACCTTTTTACAACTGATTCATCCCAAACCCAAACCTATGATGGCATTGCTGTAAAGGAATGTATCTGATATTTGAATTTAAAGCTTAGTCCCCTGCTGTTCCCTGATTAAGAGGTGATGACCACTCCACTCCACTACCATTGTCAACTTTCTCCTGACATGAACTGAAGCCACGTCTCATGTGTCCACTCATCCACTGGCACATTGAACATTTTCCTCTTCAAGCACTATCGATTTTCTCTCAATACTGTATGTAGAGTCAATCACAAACTACTACTACTATATTGTAACATTAGTACACATCAATGATTTTACTCCATGGTTGGACTAACTCACGCTTAGCTCTTTTGTCTAACTGTGTAGTGTGTTGTGTTATCGTTTTTTGTCTTCCCTGTCAAATCCTGTCCTGCCCTCAGTGGAAGAGTTGAACTTTTCTCCAACACCATCCATCCATGACAAGACAGTCTTGCACTGAAGCCTCTGAACACCTCAACTCACACCTCATACCCTCATTCAATCACTGCTGTGATCCCTTCCCAACACTGTAAGTAGCCCTCTCATTCCCATTCCCCATAATATTGTACTATAAATGTCTTTATTAAATGCTTTAAGTTGAAATAAAATTGGTCTTAGACGATTTTTGAAACGCTTTGTCGTCTCCGTGTAGTCCATACCTTTGCCGTGGGTCTCTCATCCTCCTCAGTTTTTCAAGTAACCAGCCCCCACTGTTCTTCTCCTAATGTCCTCATTTTCCTTTCATTTACGGCAGAAGAGGTGTTCTCCCACACACCATAACCATCATCATCACCACCACCACCACCATCATCGTCATCTCAATAACAGTAAGTCCTAATTGTTTGGCATTATTGTGCATGAAGGTCCTCCCATTAACTTCTATGAGTGCAAGTGAGCCAACAGTACCACCCCTATGTGACATCAGTAGAGAAAAATGGCTGCCAAACTTGGCAACTCTCAGGCAGCTCAGGGCAACGCTTTGATTCATATCTAATCAGGGTTGTCAACCTTCACTTTGACAAATGGCTGGGAGCTCAGTACAATAGAGACTTTCCCTACATTACTGTTGCTTCTCCGGGGCATCTCTCTAACTCTACTGAACTCACTCAAGGACAATTAACTGTGGTGTGCTTTTATTTTGTTAATTTACTTATGGGAGTATACGTGCGTACACACACACAAAGCATGGCTCTGAGCAGTAGTATGCAAACTACTCTTCAAAATGACTGCAACCTAAAAACACACCAATACTGACAAAAGGTGTAAGTACATTATGTTTGTGTGAAAAGTAACTTGTTGCGTATGTGTTTGTGTGAAAAGTAACTTGTTGCGTATGTGTTTGTGTGAAAAGTAACTTGTTGCGTATGTGTTTGTGTGAAAACCAGGATGATAAACGACAAAAAGGTTCACTTTAATGCATTCCTCTTTGCAATTAAAATCCACATATCCCATAAACATACTATACATTTCTCAATCTCCGTCAACTGCAATATGACGGGCCAGGGTTCCACTGCACTGAGGCTTTCTTAACAGCATCAATGTTGATCGATAACAACAGCAGCAATCTCCAGTGTAACATTATAAAGCCTCAATGAGCATCAAATGAACTGGGCCAAGTACAGAAACTTATGAGATCATTTAGACCAGAACAAGAGCTGAAGTCTTTAGTGCTGTGAGGAACCGAAGACAGACTACTGGTTCATATTATGTATTGTTAGTGTGGAGCCTAGTGGATTATTCTGACAGTATCAGCCTTGTCAAGGCCACAGAGCCCAGGCCCAATCCATATAAACTGAATTGGAAAGGAAAGGAAGGCCATTTGGAATCAATAGCATGGATAGATTGCATGAATGTGTGTGGAATGTTTCATGATGACTGCACTAACAAAATCCCAGCCCCATAGTTTTACAACACGTGCTGCATCAGGCATTTACATCAATTAACAATATTGGTAGTGCTAATTCCAATGGAATGTCCATGTAGACAAGTCCTTCTCTTGGACAGAGAGAATACTATTTGTTCTATTCATCCTGTTTCTATGTATTGGCCTCTACTAAGGTCAGGGCCAGCCAGTAATAGAGTGTATCCTGTAGGTGTGAGACAATGCCCAATTTCCAGAGAAGGGCACACAGAATTCCCATTCTTTAATGACAAAAACAGGCTATCAAGTTATTCATCATGTACCACATGATGAACAATACATAACAGTGGAAGATTGGATGGGTCACTTCATTCAATGTTAAAGGGGTGGATGGCTTGTTTGAAGAGGTTCCAGACAGTGCAAAGACAGTCAGGTAGAGTGTACTGTGTTCTGATGCGGAGACAGGAAGTCTGGAAAAAAGTGTTGTTAATAGTCAAATACAATTTGAGTGTAAAAGATGGGAAAGAGGTAGATGGAGGGGCCAGCTCACGTACAGTATATCTTATTTTTAGGAGGAAAGCTCAAGGACTAGGGTCAATTTATGTCCTCAATGTGAAATGATCCAGATACATTTTTAAACATGCACTTTCAAGAAAAAGAGAAGGAAACTAAGACATTGCTATCCTTGAAGTCCATACAGAAAAACTCAGCTGAGCTTAATGAATGGTTTTCTGTCTGTTTTAGTTAGCCACTCGATGTGGATGACACTATTTCCTTAAAGCTATGGCGATATAAAAGAACAACCGCAGTGATCAAAAGGACACTGATGCTTTGTGTACATTTAAAAAAAAAAAATCATCATCCCATTTAACTCAGTGGTAACCTAAAAAAGTCCAGGGGCATACAAAGCAGCCGTGACAATTTCCACCACTGACATTGTTGCCAACTGAAGCCTTAATTCATCGCTAAATTCTTTCAATTAGCAGAAAGCCAATTAAGAGATAATGCGAGCCTACCCTTTCCATCCCTGTCATCTTAGGCATTGGGGAGGGAGGACCGTTGAGTCAGTGTGAATCGGATGGCCTTTCATCTTTCATGTCAATGGGCCTAAAAGCAGGCATGCTTTCAAATGTCACCACCTCGCTGGCCATATCCACACACAGGGGAGGAATCACTGTGGCGTATAGGACCACTGAGCACATTCTTCATATTAATTGGCCGTGGCCAGATCTCCTTCATGGCAACTGGGGTAATTGTGTTAGATCTTACCAGAGGTGAAATGTTCCAACACCATCTGATTTGACAGCATTCCGTTTTTATGTTGAGAGACATCATTAAACATCAATCGTTGTTATTGTAGGGACAGCTAAACGATACCGTAAATGGGACAACGGAACGATTAATTCACCGTAAATAAAGGCGATGAGGCCTCATTTCACTCCGGGCCAATCCGAGGGAGCAGTGGATGTGCATTTACGGCTGTGTTCCCCCTGTTCGCTCTTCATTTCTCTCCTTTTATTTCACTCATCGTTGTAAACACCACGCAAGTGCTGGTTGATAACTGATGACAAACGAACGCCAGGTGATAAAGGCATAAACCCTGCCAGCGGGGACGCCACAAATCAGCCAGCCATTGTCACTTATGGTGGATGACTGGCATCGCCATGGTGACAGGATGAATTGGAAAGCTCAGTGTGTGACACTGGAGGCAGCACTGAGATAGACACTGGTGATTGATACAAGTTGGTAGATGGATGGATGGATGGATGCTCCTCTCTTTCACCAAAGATACAAATAACAGAGACAACACAGGTTGGTATTAATGCTAAAGGGAATCCTTGTTCCTTTTTGGGCGACCCGACCAAGTTCAGAAATGTAAGTTATAAATCTATCATTGTCATTGAAAGCAAGTCTAAGAATCGGTAGATCTAGTCTATGTGCAATATTACTATGCTTCCAGTTCTTAAGTAAATTGTTTGTCTTTTAATTTGGGTTTTGTACACCAGCTTCAAACAGATGAAAATACAATATTTTTGCTTATGGAAAATATGTTTCACAACAGTGATAATGATTCTCTACACTATACTTGCTTGTTAAGTCACAAACTGAAATTTGTCTATTCGAATTTTAGCAACCATGAAATGGTGCATTTTTAACACAGTCAAGGAATTAATTGAAGTCGGATATGCTAAAGGAGATACTAGCATTCAAGATCATCATTGTCTTTCTCTTTAAGCTGCAAAAGAGGCAGGTGCCTTAACATATTCACTTGGGAGTCTTTACTGTGGGATGCTTAGTATAGCAGGAAACCGTGCTGAGGTGTGTGACCTTCTACCCCCATTGTTGTCAAATGTGAGTGCAACTGTCCTTTTGACATCAATTTCTGGTTCATGGCCTATTTTCCTACATTTAAAGATCATGCAAGATATCATGATGAGAATATAAACCTGCAGACTGGGAGATGTTTTGTTTTTCCTCTGTTTCCTTGCTCTTCCATAAGATCTGAGGCCAAGGCCACCCCATGACACTCATCTGAGATTTGATTATACATTCAGAGATGCAACAGGTTAATTGGCCTGCTTTATTTTCTATTCTCTCTCTCTCATGTGAACTTGTTTACTTGTGTAAATGTGTGTGTGTGCAAGTTTGTGTGTACCATTGTGAGTGTTTGTGTAACTATGTGTAACGCTCCTTACAGTTTCAGCCATGATTTCAAAAGGGACTACCTGTAGCGATAATACAAGCCAGATAAGTTATTTTACTTGACAGGCAGGGAACACATCAGACAGGGACCCACCCAAGCTGCCATTAGCAGTGTTTATGCAGTCCCAATGAGCCTGGGTGACTGACTCGTCAGGGAGTCCCTGGCCAAGTGGCCAATGCTGCTCTGCAAAGGACACAGGGAAACACAGCTATCCCTCGGTACTCTCTAATATTTCACAAAACACATACTGCCAAACCGTTTGATATTGAAAACAACTGCTTGCAATCTATTCCACTCTGTGGAGAAGAGAGATTGTACATTGGGCGGGAAATAGATGTTACAGTTTTCTAGGTGTGAAGGATAGTCGGACCAAAATGCAGCGTGTAGATTGCGATCCATGTTTAATGAACAACGTGAACCACGAAACACTACAAAACAAAGAACGTAACGAAAACCGAAACAGCCTATACTTGTGTAAATAAACAAAGCGATAGGAACAACAACACTAAGGACAATCACCCACGACAAACTCAAAGAATATGGCTGCCTAAATATGGTTCCCAATCAGAGACAACGATAAACACCTGCCTCTGATTGAGAACCACTCCAGACAGCCATAGACTTTGCTAGATAACCCCACTAGCTACAATCCCAATACATACACACCAAAACCCCAAGACAAAACACACCACAATACAAAAACCCCATGCCACACCCTGGCCTGACCCAATACATGAAGAAAAACACAAAATACTTAGACCAGGGCGTGACAATAGAGGACAGGAAAACAGGAACCTGACAGATACCCTATTCAGTACACACAATTCAATGATGAATTATAGGATGCACACAGTACTTTTTCTTGGTTATTGCCTAGGGCCTACAACTTCAATACAAGTGGGAATGTAAATATACAAGTAAAAATAAACATTTATTGGGAAGTGTTTTGACAAATGCTATGATAGACCCAATAAACTGTGATCTTCCGTTTCTTAATTCTGTAAATAAATGAATCAACTAATTCAGTGTAGCCAAGCGTGCTGGTTTAATTGCAGGCGACGTAACGTAAGTAGCAGACACATCACGAGGACATTAGGAACGGTGGTCCTCACTACGGGCTGATGGTAATTGCTGTCCTGGCGTCCGGGAATTATGTGGCACCGGATTTATGGAATGCCGCTGCCCAACGCATGCACAGAGCACCAGGTCCCCACTGAATAACCAAATGACAGGCCTTTGGAAGCCCGGTGTAAAGACTCAGACACACACAGGTACCTCTGAGGCAAGCTCAATAATGCCTCCAGATAGGCCCATTCAGTAGACTGAGAATGGGGTCATCTGTTAGCTGAGACAGACAGATAAAGGAGCGCCTGGTATTTGGAGACCTTTGGGAGGCACGCTGACATATAAAAGGTAAAGCGAGTTAATCGGCTCTGTATTCAAATTATATGGCTTTGTAGGTGTGAGTTGGTGGATACATGATTGTTGGAAATGCCTGGAGGTTTGTGTTGTTGGGAAAGGATGCTTCAGTATTTAGAGCCAGGACTCTTTACTGACCTTGGAAAACCCCAGGCCCCAGTTATGGGCTATTTCTAGGGCTTGGTGGTTTTCCTGCTCAGGTCACGTTAGTCAGGAAAAACTCATGGACATGCATATAAATGATACACTCAAGTCCGAACATTAATACGAGACTTAAGACTGACTGTCTGTTGTATACAGCCCAAGGGTGTAATATATAAATGAGCATGTCTTCTAATTTAAAGTGCACAGATTGACCAGGAGGAGATGACAAGTATGTTTTTTTCCGATGGAGAGCCTTTGATGTCAACTAAAACCAGTGTCCCAAACCTGCTGTTAGACGGACTGTGGGTCCTGCAGCTGCTTCCCTGTGCGGTGACAATACCTTACAGCCAGTGATTAGCACAAGGACCGGTTTTTAAAAGCAGATGATACGATGTAAACAGGCCAACTTGAAGAGCTTGTTTTATTTTACTGGCTGCATATGGAGAAGAGAATGGAGAACGAACAGAAAAAGGGGGAGTGACAAGGCTAATCTCCCAGAGAGCAGGTTTCGAGTGTCTGAAGTTTGTTTGTTTTTGGAACAAGATGGCACTAGGCAACGCAGCGAGTGTCCATCTTTGTTCATCTGTGTCTTATTTATAGGAAGAGAGATAAATCAGCCTGGATAAAGGAAGCAGCAAAAAAAGAGAATGCAGAAAAAAAGATTTTGTGATTTTAACAATCTGATGATTTCCACAGATTACAATATAAATAACACACAAGATCAGGATGCAGATATCCCCAGTTTTGAATTAATTGAGGCGATTACTTATGCAGGCTAGCCGGCCGTATGGTGGATGTGTTCAAGCGGGAGCTGAACCCGTGCCAAGAGGATACACTTCATGATTTATTCAAAGCAAAGGCCCCTTTTGAATTGTCTTTATTACTTAAGCAATACGGGATAAGGTGGTGTGGTATATGGCCAATATACCACGGCTAAGGGCTGTTCTTACGCACGACGCAACACGGAGTGCCTGGATACAGCCCTTAGCCGTGGTATATTGGCCATATTCTACAAACCCCCAAGGTGAGTTATTGCTATTATAAACTGTTTACCAACATAATTAGTGGAGTAAAAATAAATATGTTGTCATACCCGTGGTATACGGTCTGATATACCACAGCTGTCAGCCAAACAGCATTCAGGGCTCAAAATACAAAGTTTATCATTTGAGATATATACTGAGCATCATTAAACAAAATCTGGGAGGTGATATTATATAAAAATGTTAAACTAGACCAAGGACATTCCAAGAGCTAATAAAGTGAGTTCAAAATACTGCTTCATGAAAGAAAACCTGCTGCTTTTTAATTGAAATGTTAGCATATGGAATGATTTCTTCAGGCCACTACTATTTCCCTATGATTCTTCATATCAGTCCGTAAATGATTAAATCAACATTGAAGCCATTTGAAAACATGCTGCTGCTGTTTTGAAGAAAAAAAAATATCCAGGTACATTTTCAATTACATTACGTTTTCAGTGGCATTACACTTGACTCTCTTTTGCACAGCAATCTGGCCCTACTGCTGTTAGCTTTACAGAGAAAGCCTCCCTCCACCGACACAAAAAACTGGGAGCACCAAAGTATTACCCTTTCAGCTTCAGATGAATAATGCAAAGTTCCTTTCCCAAAAGAAAATGTATCACATGAAATTAAAGGATGGCTGTGTCCTGGTCCCTCTCTCCTCACCGGGAGCGGTGTTGTGGGTTCAGGAAGTTGAGTTTGGCTAAATTGCTTTTTGCCGAATGATAAATACTAGTAGAGAGAGGAGGTAGCCCCGGGAAACGAGATGTTAAACTTTGCCATGTATAATTTAACATGACACGAATAGTGCTCACATTGAAAAACCACACCTGCAATCCGCCACCCCTCAATTATTAAAGCTGAACTTCCCTGGGGTACAGTGTGGTTCAACGTGGATATGATGTAATCTACAGCTATTACAGTGACCTGCAAGTCACATTTAATCCACAACCAGAATTAACTGTGGAGAACAGCTCATTAAATTCTACTATTAGGCTTTTTTCAGATAACACATTCCTTTTTTCACATCTATTTTCAACACATTATATAAAAAATTTAAAAATGAATTGTTGCTTTGTGTCCATAGTATAGGACACAGTTCCAGGTCTACACACTGGATTGTGATTAGCGAGGGTCAATTGAGTTTGACTCATCGAATCACCCCCATTAGTAAGAGGCCAGACCAATGTCAACGACCTTCTCCATCTTGACTTGTACTCATTATTTGTGGTTGACAGAAACACGGGGCCAATGGCCATTTTCTAACATGGGATTAACCAAGAGGACGGAGACAGTGTTTCAGAGGAAAACACATTTCTACTTTTTGAGCTAATCCTATCTGAGTCATAAAATATGAACAGTTGACTGAGCGAAACCAGTTGTGTGTAGAATATTTGAATTGTAACTGTCACGTCCTGACCTTAGTTATCTTTGTTTTCTTTCTTATTTTGGTTAGGTCAGGGTGTGACGAGGGTGGAATGTGTGTTTTCGTCTTGTCTAGGGTTTTTTGATATCTATGGGGTTTTGGGATTGTCTAGGTAAATGTAGGTCTATGGTGGCCTGAATTGGTTCCCAATCAGAGACAGCTGTTTATCGTTGTTTCTGATTGGGGATCCTATTTAGGTTGCCATTTTCCATTTTGGTTTGTGGGGTATTGTCTATGTGTAGTTGCCTGTAAGTACTCGTGGTTTGTTCAGTGTTCAGTGTTCAGTGTTCAGTGTTCAGTGTTCAGTGTTCAGTGTTCAGTGTTCAGTGTTCAGTGTTCAGTGTTCAGTGTTCAGTGTTCAGTGTTTTATCTTCATTAAAAGAAGTATGTATTCTTATCACGCTGTGCCTTGGTCTCCTTGTTATGACGAACGTGACAGTAACATACATTCCTTTGGATGTAGAGCACAGGATGAGGAATACATAAGAATTTCATAGGTAGATGATTTGTCACCAAAAGTGGTTGCTTTTCAATAAAAATGTTGAACAGAAATATATTATAATCTCAATCTGTTTCAACAATATAGTGACTGTGTTATAGTCTAATCTGTAGACTACGGTGGACTGTAACATACTCCAGTAGTACCCACCTCTTTTATCCAGACTGTGTTGGACGCTGTCCTCCCCCTTCCTCAGACTGTCAGTGTGCTGGCTGTGGTTCAGTGTCCCCTGGCTGGGGCCATACTCCTCCAAGCCCAGGACTTTCCCATCGCTCAGCTGGTTGTGGACCTGGTTGGGTGTGGAGGTGTGTGTGTGTCCCATCTGATCGTCCTCATCACAGTCATAGTCATCAAGGATGGGGGTCTCCCGGATGGGCATGCCAATGACAGAACTGTGCTGGAGCTGCCGGGAGCCCCGGAAGCTGTCCCTACCCTGGGGTCCCAGCAGCACAGAGGGGATGTAGTGGATCTCATGGGTGGCCTCGGTGCTGGCGCTTTTCTGGGGGACACGTCGGCGCTTGCACCAGCGGTGACGTGTGTACAGCACCAGGGTGAAGAGGAGGATGAGGAGGAGGAGAGCGATCAGGCCTCCCTGGAAGAAAGAGGGACAAACATAAACAAGCATGCATTTGCACAAAAAGAGAGACACTATTAGAGATTATGAGTGAATCTAGTCTGAGTGAGAACAAGTTGGTCAAGTTTCTCCAGAGCAGACGGTCTGTTGAAATGTCCTGTTTGGTTCAGTGAGTCAACAAATAGAGCGCTGTCCTTGGTGCTGAAATGGAGAGAAGAGCTCTCTCCTCTATCTCTTATTTTCTTTCTCTTTCCTTGTCAAAGACACACACGCACACACACACACAAAGCCAGTTAGTCCCACAGCCCTAGGAATTACACATGCCAATGTGTTACGGGTGTTACTAGCCTAACTAAACCCAATCTTCGTCTCCAAACCATAGCCTACCCCTCAAAGCCTGCTCATGTAAAGGCACATCCATCACCAAGGCACATCCATTGCTACATGGTTTGTCCCATTTCATGCCATAACAGACACATCAAACACCTTCTAGCAGCCAATCTGAGAGTGAATAGCACACTTAATCCATACACCTACAGTCCTGTTTATAGGGTGTATAGACTGATAGAGCGGACATATTCCAAGATTAACCAACAATTCTTTACACTAGTGGTCAATGGATAGACCACAGTGAGAATCAGACAGATCGTGACCACCCTAATGCCATCCAGCCTCTACTGCAGCCAGACACCGAAAAAGCACAGTCGCCGTATTTTGACGCGACACCCTTCCCACAATTCCCTGTGCTTACTGTATGATACATAACACGAGCAGATAGGGTTATTCATCACAACATTTAAAATTCCATCTTCATGAGGAAAAACAAACCTCTCTCAAATTATAACTCATGCACTGCTGGGTGGCCATAAATCACACTAGGAAGAGATGGGCAACTCCAAGGAGAGGAACGTCCTCTGGACAAATGTGTTCATTAATCTCCAATAGGAGAGCGGTGTCTGAGAAATACACTCCCCCTCTGAAACAAAGTCACCCGGCAACAACAGAAGAGAGAGCTCCTCTTTCACAGAACTTACAGAACTCCAGGGAAACTGTTCAGAACTGTTCAGAAATTCCCATGGCTAAAAGGATGGTGTAGAAATGGAATTGAGACTGGCAATGTGAAATTAGAAACAGAATAAATAATAATAAAAAAGAGGTAAGACCTGGGCATTTCAAAAAGCTGTAAAAGAAAAGATCTGCGCCAATAATCATTACTGACTATTAAAATGTAACATTAGGTGTTTCTACTTTTGCACTTGTATCCATGAGGGATATGTGGTTCTCATTCATCTTAAGACCCTACTTATCCCTGCTGCTCTGGAGTCACTCCACAGGTAAGAGATGGAGGATTCAACTCTCTCCCTCTCCCTCGCTCTTGTTTTTTAATCCCTCTCTTTCTCTTCCTCCCTTCATCAGTCCCTTTTGCTCCTGTTTCAGCTTTCTTTTCCTCTGCTCTCTCCCTCCCTCTCTCCCTCCCTCACAGATTACCACCTACTCATATGGCGCATGGTCTGGCCACAAACTCACGGCTTACAGCACTGACGTTTTTTCAACATCCTTTAGAACCCATTAAGAATAAATGAATAGATTAACAAATGACTGAGAGCTAAAACCATCTGGCAGAGTTGAATATGCAACCAAGCTGCTACATCAACACTGAGCCACAATGAATGCATCCTATTTCTCATCGTCATCCTGAAAGCCAATATCCATGTATTCAATAACGAATAGGGATGAGTGGATCAAAATGAAGCATCAATGTGTTGTACAGCTGACACAAGTATAACCCCTCTCATCAGCAGGTTAGCATTTTTTTTGTCATGAATCTTGTTCTGGAGGCAGCTCTGCAGAGTGGTCACTAGCTAGCACAGCCACAATGTTATAATATTTTTTGCCTAACCCTAACTTTAACCACACTGCTAACCCTAATACCTAACCTTTACATGACATTAAGTTAGCACATTTTTGTTTTCATAAATTTTTACAATATAGCCAATTTCGACTTTGCAGCTGGCTTAACTAACAAGAAATTGCACAGTTCTGCCTCCAGAACAAGACTCATTACAATAAACATCAACCTGAATATCATCATGCTCTGCTGAACAGGCTCTGAAATAAAGACAAGCTCTTGTCAGTGATTTTCATCATAATAAGCTTTGCCCCGGGGATAAACTGTGGAATAAAAACAACAAAACACTAAGCTAACCCATCATGCACCTGTTCAGTTCTGTAGCCACCATCTTGGCACAAGGGAAGCAGCTCTCTTCCTGGCAGGCACACTGAGAAATGAGATAGCTGTAGTACATTCATCTTCAGGAAACTCATTGAACAAACAATGTATCCACACATACATATACATATGCGTACCTCTGTGTACATAGTAACAGATTAATTTATCACATGCACAGACGCAGATGAATATACTCATGTACTGTACATGAAAGAAAAAAGTAATCCATGACCCCCACACACATACACTCAAACATCTGCTCAATTTCTGTGCCTTGATATGGGTACATCTGTTCGCACACACACACACACAGTATTTTACCACACACACACCCATGTACTGTACATTAAATAAAAAAGTAATCCATACCCCCCACACACATACACTCAAACATCTGCTCAATTTACGTGCCTTGAGGCAATGCAATACCAATTCCGAGATGTATTTGATACAGAGTGGTAACTGTGTGTACCTCTCACATCAGTGAGGGTGTTAACAGTGCTGTACCACAACAAGTGGATGCTCTCATAGGCCTGTTTCTGGGTGAGCAAACTGTTGTAGCCTATATCAGATGAACCCTCAGTGGAGTGGACCTAAGGCCCTGCCTCACCCTTTCTTTCTTTCTCTCTCTCTCATTCTCTCATTCTCCCTCATTCTCCCTCATTCTCCCTTGCTGTCTCTGCCTGGCCGGTTCCCCTCTTTCCACTGGGATTCTCTGCCTCTAACCCTATTACAGGGGCTAGGTCACTGGCTTACTGGGGCTCTCTCATGCCGTCCCTGGAGGGGGTGCGTCACCTGAGTGGGTTGATTCACTGTTGTGGTCATCCTGTCTGGGTTGGCGCCCCCCCCTTGGGTTGTGCCGTGGCGGAGATCTTTGTGGGCTATACTCAGCCTTGTCTCAGGATGGTAAGTTGGTGGTTGAAGATATCCCTCTAGTGGTGTGGGGGCTGTGCTTTGGCAAAGTGGGTGGGGTTATATCCTTCCTGTTTGGCCCTGTCCGGGGTGACCTCGGATGGGGCCACAGTGTCTCCTGACCCCTCCTGTCTCAGCCTCCAGTATTTATGCTGCAGTAGTTTATGTGTCGGGGGCTGGGGTCAGTTTGTTATATCTGGAGTACTTCTCCTGTCCTATTCGGTGTCCTGTGTGAATCTAAGTGTGCGTTCTCTAATTCTCTCCTTCTCTCTTTCTTTCTCTCTCTCGGAGGACCCGAGCCCTAGGACCTGAGCTCCAGGACTACCTGACATGATGACTCCTTGCTGTCCCCAGTCCACCTGGCCATGCTGCTGTTCCAGTTTCAACTGACCTGAGCCCTAGGACCATGCCCCAGGACTACCTGACATGATGACTCCATGCTGTCCCCAGTCCACCTGGCCATGCTGCTGCTCCAGTTTCAACTTCCACCTGACTGTGCTGCTGCTCCAGTTTCAACTGTTCTGCCTTATTATTATTCGACCATGCTGGTCATTTATGAACATTTGAACATCTTGGCCATGTTCTGTTATAATCTCCACCCGGCACAGCCAGAAGAGGACTGGCCACCCCACATAGCCTGGTTCCTCTCTAGGTTTCTTCCTAGGTTTTGGCCTTTCTAGGGAGTTTTTCCTAGCCACCGTGCTTCTACACCTGCATTGCTTGCTGTTTGGGGTTTTAGGCTGGGTTTCTGTACAGCACTTTGAGATATCAGCTGATGTACGAAGGGCTATATAAATAAATTTGATTTGATTTGATTTGATCCCCCTCTTCCCCACATGAAGTTAAAGTGCCATGTGTCCAGGCAGCTGCTATCTACTCTGCCCATCCAACTGCAACTCCCAGAGCCAAGGGACGGAAGACTCGGCTCACTGGTTACTGTGGCCACTTTATTCTACGCCTACAGGGGAACCTTTCCCATCACCCACCAGGGTCAGGAAGTGATGTCACCAGGAGTGTGGTCTCAAACAGGTAGTGTGACAAGATGAGATGGAGGGGAAAAGAGCTGCATGTGCTGTGAGCCTAGAGTTGTCCCCTATGATGTTTTCAATGAAGCTAGGTGACTGAGAAGAATATAGTTAACAATTGTAATTGTGATTCAGAAAAATTAAAAATTAAATGAACCATGAAGTACACTGCATGTGGTGAGTTAATTGTAACAACCAAAACAGAGAAAGTGAATTGCTAAATAAATAAAAAATATTCACAGCCAACATAAAAATAGTTCCAAGATAATTGAAAAATGAAATATAGAAAGCCCACAACCTGAGCCATGAAATCATCAGGGAAATGACATTGACCCTCGGTGGCCCTACTTAATCATGGAATCTGATTAAA
Organism: Oncorhynchus tshawytscha; assembly: GCF_018296145.1. NCBI lineage: Eukaryota > Metazoa > Chordata > Actinopteri > Salmoniformes > Salmonidae > Oncorhynchus > Oncorhynchus tshawytscha. Next base: position 23,918,598 of record NC_056461.1, read on the forward strand.
CTCTGGTTGAAAACTGAATGGAAAATCTCCACAAGCTTAACTGAAAATACCAGGTTGACCTCCACATTCTGTTTCTCTTTGTAGTATCGGTACAGAAAGGCAGGCGTGTTGGTTGGCTCTATCTGATTGGCTATCAGTCCCATCACCACCCACCCCTGAGCTCCCATCGCCTCCCCATCCTCCATGCTGCCCCCCTTGGCCCTGACTCTGGTCCCTGGGCAAGGTGAGAGATTTGTGGGTAGATTTGCCTGTTGCTGGCCCTCCTGAATTACAGCAGGGAATTAGGCCTGAGTTACTGCTTTGCCACACGCCGAACCCTGCATCTCACAATGCCTCCCCTCCTCCTCCTCCTCCTCCTCCTCCTCCTCCTCCTCCTCAGCCAAGCAGTTCTAGCCAGCCCTGGCTCTCTGGGTGTCATCATATGCAGAGGGATGCCCTGCATACATAGATCATTGAGATAGATAATGTTTTATTTATATTCAGGGGAATCTATGTGCAGGGAGAAGGAATGAAAAGGAATGAAAAGCAGATCGAGAGAGCAACGGGAAACGAACAGAACAAAAATGAGGACATGCTGTCAACTTCCAAGCTGTCACAGAGCTGGTCATAACTCAGCAGACTTGAAACAGACACCACAGCTACATAACAGGCTGTAAGACCGCATGCATCGGAGGAAAATAGCCAGTTATTATATAACTGATTACTAAGCATTTGCAACACTGCAAAAGCATGAATCATGTTTGGTTCCCCAGAGTAAATTCAACATTGAATGTATCAATAAACAGTGCTTGTGAGAAGGGATACAGTATTAAGGTAATGTATAAATGAAGACTGTATTCTGTCTGAGCCTCGTGTTGGGTGTTGTATTCTGTTTGAGCCTCGTGTTGGGTGTTGCATTTTGTTTGAGCCTCGTGTTTGGTGTTGTATTCTGTTTGAGCCTCGTGTTGGGTGTTGTATTCTGTTTGAGCCTCGTGTTTGGTGTTGTATTTTGTTTGAGCCTCGTGTTTGGTGTTGTATTTTGTTTGAGCCTCGTGTTTGGTGTTGTATTTTGCTTGAGCCTCGTGTTGGGTGTTGTATTCTGTTTGAGCCTCGTGTTGGGTGTTGTATTTTGTTTGAGCCTCATGTTGGGAGTTGTATTCTGTTTGAGCCTCGTGTTGGGTGTTGCATTTTGTTTGAGCCTCGTGTTTGGTGTTGTATTGCCTACTTTGTCCCTGATGCCAGTGATGTGTAAATGTGGTCCGTGGTGTGAGTTGAACAGGGTAGGGTGAGTCAGGGCATTAGAGTTTCAAGTTTTAATGTCACATGCACAAGTACACTGAAATGCCTTTCTTGCTAGCTCTAACCCCAACAATGCAGCAATAACAATGTAATATTAATAATGACAAGGTCGAACAAAAAAAATCAGAAGAACACGATAAAGTAGGTAAGCATACTATATACAGGGTCAGTTCCAGCACCATATTTACAATGTGCAGTCATACTGGATCGATAGAGGTAGATATGTATAGAGGTAAGGTGACAAGGCATCAGGATATATGATAAACAGAGCAGCAGCAGCGTATATAATTATTGTATGTGAGTGGGTGTGTAGAGTCAGTTTAAATGTATGTGCATATGTTTGAGTGAGGAAATTATGGAGTGTTTGTATGTGTGTTAGAGTATCAGTGTGAGCAGTGTGTAGGGCCCTGTGAGTGTGCACAGAGACAGTGCAAAAATAAGAATAAAATACAAAAATAGTCTGTGTAACCATTTTGTTAGCTATTTAGTTAGCTATTTAGCAGTCTAATACACCAGCTGACTGCTCAGCTGTCAGGGCATCTGACACAGCTTTCACTGACTGAGTCACAGATGGAGAGGAATGATGTCTATGATACAGAAGCACTAGTATGACATGGTTGTATTGCAATACTTGTGATAAACTGAAATTGGTTGATTTGTTGATATTATATAGTGCATTCGGAAAGTATTCAGACCCCTTGCCTTTTTCCATATTTTGTTATGTTACAGCCCTATTCTAAAATGTATTACGTTTGTGTTTTGTCAAGAGATCCTTGATGAAAACCTGCTCCAGAGCACTCAGGACCTCAGACTGGGGTGAAGGTTCACCTTCCAACAGGACAAGGACCCTAAGCACACAGACAAGACAACGCAGGAGTGGCTTCGGGACAAATCTCTGAATGTCCTTGAGTGCCACAGCCAGAGTCCGGACTTGAACCAGATCGAACATGTCTGGAGAGACCTGAAAATATCTGTGCAGCAACACTCCCCATCCATCCTGACAGAGTTTAAGAGGATCTGCAGAGAATACAGGTGCCAAGCTTGTTGTGTCATACCCAAGAAGACTCTGTAATCGCTGCACAAGGTGCTTCAACAAAGTACTGAGTAAAGGGTCTGAATACTTATGTAAATGTGATATTTAAGGGTTTCTATTTTTGAATACATTTGCAAAAGATTCTAAAAACCTGTTTTTGCTTTGTCATTATGGGGTATTGTGTGTAGATTGATGAGACAAATTTTTTTTTTAATCCCTTTTAGAATAAGACTGTAACATAACAAAATGTGAGAAAAGTCAAGGGGTCTGAATACTTTACGAATAGCACCAGGGGACAGGGTCTGGCTCTCGACCCAAAAACCTGCCCCTCCGCCTGCCCTGCCGGAAGCTGGGTCCGCGGTTTATGGGGCCACTTAAAGTCCTGAGGAGACTGAACGAGGTATGCTATAGATTACAGTTTCCCCCAGATTATCTCATTAATCCCTCGTTCCATGTGTCTCTCCTCAGGCCGGTGGTGGCTGGTCGACTCCAGGAAGCTGAGGTGCGGGTGGTTTCTCCGCCCCCTCTGGACATCGAGGCGGCCCCGGCGTATGCTAGGTACCTCGTGGGGTGGGAGGGGTACGGTCCGGAGGAGAGTCCTGGACACTTCGTTGCTGCGGGATTTCCACCGTCTCCATCCGGATCACCCTGTGCCTCGTCCTCTGGGTCGTCCCCGAGGTCGGTGTCGGCGCGCTGCTTGGGCCGCGTGTCAAGGGGGGTGGGGTACTGTCACGACTTCCGCCGAAGTCGGTCCCTCTCCTTGTTCGGGCGGAGTTTGGCGGTCGACGTCACCGGCTTTCTAGCCACCGCCAATCCATTTTTCATTTTCCATTTATTCTGTCTTTGTCTTATCACACCTGGCTCCACTCACAAATGACTTGTTTATTATTTAACCCTCTGTTCCCCATGTTGTTATTGTCATTTGTTACGTGGATATTTGTCAGGCGTTGCACTTTTGTTTTAGACCGTGTTTTTGGCACTTGTATGTGTTATGTGCTGTCATTAGGTAACCGGTATTAAAGTGTGCCTGTTTATTATACTCCGCTCTCCTGCGCTTGACTTCGCCTCCCATATACATGCATTACAGTACTCTATGTACACTCTTCGAAAAAAAGGTGCTATCTAGAACCTAAAACAATTCTTCAGCTGTCCCCATAGGAGAACACACTGAAGAACCATTTTTGGTTCAAGGTAAAACCCTAATGGGTTCTGCCTGGAACAAAAATAGTTCTACCTGGAACCAAAAATGGTGTTCCTATTGGGCTGAGAGTGTAGGAATTTCAAGGGGTGTGGTTGTATGTTAAACAGTATCGGTTCAGCTTATAGTTGTTTTGGCAAAAATGTCCGCGATCCAGTATGAGGCTTGAAGCAAAGTACTATCACCATTCACGACAGTTAAGAGTCATACGAGTTAGTAGGTTTACACAACTACTGTACAACTACTGTTGACTACTGTTGATTACTTTTATCATGATACATAATTGAAGACATTGACCCATTTGTGTATGTTTACAAACAATTACAACATCCAGAGCTGGCCCAGTCCTATCCGTCCAATAGCTTCATTTGAAGGTAATCATAATTCACATCTGACTGAAAAACCAATTGACTCTCCATTTGTTATCCCTGGGCCAGACTGGTGAAGGAACATTATGGATTTAGTATTCATAGAAAACCAAACGAAAGAGACTGTTCAGATAATCTCTCTCTCCTATTGTAACCGAGCTAGGGTGTTATTTTCCCTTTAATAACTTCCCATGATCCTCCCTGTTTGCATGGTAACCAAATATAATTGCCCGATGATCATGCATAGCTGCTTGCTCATTACGGCGGCAAATTAGTGCTGGTACAGCGACTCAGTGACTGTGCGTCTCTCCACAACCTTATGCCGTTCCCCTTCTCTTCTTTTTTTCTCTTCCAAAGATAAATGATATCTTAGAGTTGAAGCAGTGCGAGCCAGCTGCAAACAGACGTGCCCTTCTCGGTGACATTCGGAGGAAAAAATGTGATTAGGAAGCTAATGCTAATATTTGAAGACGTGGCACAAGGGGCCAATACGGACTGAAACAGCTGTTCATAACAAGGCAATAAAATTGACAAGACAATGGTACCCTAGGGGTGCCTCTTATTAGGAAAGACTAGGGAAGGAGATTTCAAATCAAATCAAAGTCTATGTCACATGCGCCGTATACAACAGGTGTAGACGTACAGTGAAATGCTTACTTACAAGCCCAACAATGCAATTTTTAAGTAAAAAATAGGTATTAGGTAAACAATAGATACTGTAAGTATAGAAATAAAAAATAAAAAGTAAAATGACAGTGAAAATAACAGTAGCAAGGCTATATACAGGTGGTACCGGTACAGAGTCAATGTGTAGGGGCACCGGTTAGTGGGCCAATTGAGGTAATATGTACGTGTAGGTATAGTTAAAGTGAATATGCACAGATGATAAACAGAGAATAGCAGCAGTGTAAAAGAGGGGGTTGGCGGGTCGGGGGTGGCGGGACACTATGCAAATAGTTCGGGTAGCCATGTGATTACCTGTTCCGTCTTATGGCCTATGGGTAAAAGCTGTTGAGAAGCCTTTTGGTCCTAGACTTGGTGCTCCGGTACCGCTTGCCATGAGGTAGCAGAGAGAACAGTCTATGACTGGGGTGGCTGGGGACTTTGAACATTTTTAGGGCCTTCCTCTGACACTGCACTACCCTCTGTAGTGCCTTGCGGTCGGAGGACGAGCAGTTGCCGTACCATGCAGTGATGCAACCAGTCAGGATGCTCTCGATGTTGCAGCTGTAGTACCTTTTGAGGATCTGAGGACGCATGCCAAATCTTTTCAGTCTCCTGAGGAGGAATAGGTGTCTGGACAATTCTAGTTTGTTAGTGATGTGGACACCAAGGAACCTGAAGCTCACAATCTGCTCCACTACAGCCCTGTCGATGAGAATGGGGGCGTGCTCAGTCCTCCTTTTCCAGTAATCCACAATCATCTCCTTTGTCTTGATTATGTTGAGGAATAGGTTATTCTGGCACCACAAGGCCAGGACTCTGACCTCCTCCCGAAAGACTGTCTCGTCGTTGTCGGTGATCAGGCCTACCACTGTTGTGTCGTCTGCAAACTTAATGATGGTGTTGGAGTCGTGCCTGGCAATGCAGTTGTGGGTGAACAGGGAGTACAGGAGGGGACTGAGCACGCACCCTGATGGGCTCCAGTGTTGAGGATCAGCGTGGCAGATGTGTTGCTACCTACCCTCACCACCTGGGGGCAGCCCTTCAGGAAGTCCAGGATGCAGTTGCAGAGGGAGGTGTGTAGTCCCAGGGTCCTTAGCTTAGTGATGAGCTTTGAGGGCACAATGGTGTTGAACACTGAGCTGCAGTCAATGAATATCATTCTCACGTAGGTGTTCCTTTTGTCCAGGTGGGAAAGGGCACTGTGGATCTGTTTGAGGGGTATGCAAATTGGAGTGGGTCTAGGGTTTCTGGGATAATGGTGTTGATATGGGCCATGACCAGCCTTTCAAAGCACTTCATGGCTACGGACTTGAGTGCTACGGGTCTGTTGTCATTTAGGCAGGTTACCTTAGTGCTCTTGGGCACAGTGATAATGGTGGTCTGCTTGAAGCATGTTGGTATTACAGACTCAATCAGGGACATGTTGAAAATGTCAGTGAAGACATCTGCCAGATGCCCGGAGCACACGTCCTGGTAATCCGTCTGGGCCAGAGGCCTTGTGAATGTTGACCTGTTTAAAGATCTTACTCACGACGGCTACGGAGAGCATGATCACACAGTCTTCCGGAACAGCTGATGCTCTCATGCATGCCTCGGTGTTGCTTGCCTCGAAGCGAGCATGGAAGTGATTTAGCTCATTTGGTAGGCTCGTGTCACTGGGCAGCTCGCAGCTGTGCTTCCCTTTGTAGTCTGTCATAGTTTGCAGACCCTGCCACATCCGACGAGCGTCAGAGCTGGTGTAGTACGATTCAATCTTAGTACTGTATTGGCGCTTTGCCTGTTTGATGGTTCGTCTGAGGGCATAACAGTGGTTTTACAAAAGTAAAACCAAAGGAGGCACAACAATAAGGTTGTTCTCTTTCAAAAATATGCCTCTCCAAAACAGAGACCTGACCTATTATAAGCTTCCGGGTTAGAGTCCTGCACCTTGAAAGCGGCAGCTCTACTCTTTAGCTCAGTGCGAATGTAATCCATGTCTTCTGGTTGGGGTATGTACGTACAGTCACTGTGGGGACAACGTCCTCGATACACTTATTGATAAAGCCAGTGACTGATGTGGTGTACTCCGCAATGCCATCGGAATAATCCCGGAACATATTCCAGTCTGTGCTAGCAAACCAGTCCTGTAGTTTAGCATCTGCTTCATCTGACCACTTTCTTACAGACTGAGTCACTGCTTGAATTTTTGCTTGTAAGCAGAAAGCAGGATAGAATTATGGTCAGATTTGACAAATGGAGGGCGAGGGAGAGCTTTGTACATGTCTATGTGTGTGGAGTAAATGTGATCTAGAATTTATTCCCCTCTGGTTGCGCATTTAACATGCTGATAGAAAAGAGGTAAAACTGATTTAAGTTTACCTGCATTAAAGTCCCCGGCCACTAGGAACGTCGCCTCTGGGTGAGCGGTTTTCTGTTTGCTTATTTCCTTATACAGCTGCCTCAGTGCAGTCTTGTTATAGTCCCTGTCACTTTTGTTGAAGAGAGGCCTTAGATTTGGCTCTAGGGAAGGACATTTAAGACTAATGGATGAGATTTGGAACTAGGGAGAGACATGTGAGACTAATGAAGGAGATTTGGGACTAGGGTTGGAGATGTGGGACTAGGGTTGGAGATTTGGGACTAATGAAGGATATTTGGGACTAATGAAGGAGATTTGGGACTAATGAAGGAGATTTGGGACTAGGGTTGGAGATTTCAATTGTGTTTCACTCAAAAAAGATACAACTATCTCTGACAGTTTTATTTTCTGACAACATTTTGGTACATGCTCCGACCAGATAGTCAGAGGTCAAACGGCATAGAATGCTGTGACATTAAAGGTGTCGGAATTCTTGTAAAGGCCACCGCAGAACATAACATTCCAAAGTGTCATTGCTGTTGAGAAGACTACTGGGTGTTTGTTCAAGTAACTCTGCTACAAAAAAGTGTCCTTGCCAATGGAGAGAGTATAACCCAAAAAATTGTAAGGGTTTAAACCCCTTATGCATTTTCTTGGGAATTTGTGTGTGTGTGTGTGTGTGTGTGTGTGTTTGTCCACATGTGTGTGTGTGTGTATGTGTCTGTGTGTTTAAATTAGAGGCAGCTGGGACCCCAGCCCTGGTTATATTCCCTGTCGCTTTGGTTGAAGAGAGGCCTTTATTTGTTTTTGCAGCTGTCGGCCAAGTGTTGCTGGAACAGCTTGCCAGAGTAGACCTGTCAGGGAATGCTGGCACCTGAAGGGGGATCTTTGTCCATTCACAGCAACAATGAATTTCTCTCTCTCTCTCTCTCTCTCTCTCTCTCTCTCTCTCTCTCTCTCTCTCTCTCCACCCTGCTCCTCACCTCACTGCAATCTCCACTCAATTCCCTGGCAGGCAGCTCGGCACTACACCGCTAAACTTATTCCTATTTCATGTTATATAGATATACACACACTACATGACCAAAAGTATGTGGACATCTGCTCGTCGAACATCTCATTCCAAAAATGATGGACATTAATATGGAGTTGGTCCCCCCTTTGCTATCCACTCTTTTGGGAAGGCTTTCCACTAGATGTTGGAACATTGCTACGGAGACTTGCTTCCATTCAGCCACAAGAGCATTGGTGAGGTCAGGCACTGATGATGAGTGATTAGGCCTGGCTCGCAGTCGGCATTCCAATTCATCCCAAAGATGTTCGATGGGGTTGAGTTATGGGCTCTGTGCAGGCCAGTCAAGTTCTTCTACACCGATCTCGACAAACCATTTCTGTATGGACCTTGCTTTGTGTACGGGGGTATTGTCATGCTGAAACAGGAAAGGGCTTTGCCCAATGGCGGCTATCTTTACACCACTCCAGCTGACGCTTGGCATTGCATAGGTGATCTTAGGCTTGTGTGCAGCTGCTCGGCCATGGAGACCCATTTCATGAGGCTCCCGACGAACAGTTCTTATGCTGACGTTGCTTTTAGAGGCAGTTTGGAACTCGGTAGTGAGTGTTGCAACCGAGGACAGACTATTTTTTCCCGTTCTGTAAGCTTGTGTTGGCTACCACTTCGCAGCTGAGCCGTTGTTGCTACTAAATGTTTCCACATTAACAGCATTTACAGTTGACCGGGGCAGCTTTAGCATGGTAGAAATTTGACAAACTGACTTGTTGGAAAGATGGCATCCTATTAAGGTGCCACGTGGAAAGTCAGTGAGCTCTTGAGTAAGGTCATTCTACTGCCAATGTCTGTCTATGGAGATTGCATGGTTGTGTGCTAGATTTTATACACCTGTCAGCAACGGGTGATGCTGACATAGTCGAATCCACTAATTTGAAGGGGTGTCCACATACTTTTGTATGTAGTGTGTATATACACTGTTTCAATTAACACTTTTCCTGGCCCAAGGTTACAATAATACAGATGGAAAGAGAGTCAGCTAGAGTTGCTGCTTGAATAGGTCAACTGAAACACTTTGCTGATGTATTACATTACATATCACACTTGGTGAATAATATTCAGATTTATGACTAAGGTTAAACAACTAGGTGACAAAGATGCTTGTGGGATCATATAATGTAAACATGATCAAATGGTACCTAGTAAAAACCTCTCAATTGACTTTCAAGAGTATAGATGTTGAAAAGTGGCAGTTATTGAAGTCATTCATGTGCGGTAGCATCCACATATGGTATTTTAAGTGTTTAGGGAGAAAAACAAGTGTCTGGGAAACATTAAGGGGAGATTTCGAAAAAGCTTTAATCGATGCAGCTGAACAAAGCCATTAAAAACCATGTGAATCAGAATTAATCAATAGATATAAAAGTCTTCCCGAAGGAGAGACAAGACGGCACCAAGTCTGCGTAGACGGCGGGATGGTATTAGCACTGCAGTGTTATGGTAGGGTTTCGAGAGGTTAATGAGATATGGAGCCAGGCTTGGACTGATTTCCTAGCTCTAAATGTCCAGAAAAGGATGCATTGAATTAACAACATCCCAACAGAGCAGAGAAATGCATACTAATTTGTAACAAATAAATCAGTCCCATCGCCAGCACACTTGCCAACAATTAATATCTACCTCAATATCACTGGATTGTTTCGCAAACATGGTGCCAGGACTGTTTGTAGCGCACGAGGCAGAACACTTTGTATGCATTAATAGGCCAGACTAAATAAGGAGATATACGGTATCGCCTGTTGGTACTACACCGGCAACAGGTAAATAACATTGGTAAGTCACTGTTCCTTCAGAAAAGAACCACGCTTAAATAAGTGAGGAAACAAAACAATCATTATTTCAAGTAGGCAGTTATGGCATTTTAAGCCATGTCTGTGTATAACAGAGCAGTCACTTTACCTTTATCACTTAAGACCTTTTAATAATACTGACCCAAGCTGAGCTGTACTATAGTGGCCTGGTACTGCATCCCCCTTAATGGAACTGAGCTGGAAAGAATCACAACGGAAAATATCTGAGCAAGTACAATACAATACAGTTTGGGTTGGCAGTGTAGCGTGATAAGGGTAAAATACTGCAGATGGTAAGATGAATAGCCAGATGGACAATTAGACAGCAACCTTGTTCAGGTTTTGGGTATCCTTCACAGAATCCATCCAAAAGTCACGTACTCCAAATAACCCAGTTGAGAGTTAGCAGAATGGACTAGAAATCACCTCAGAGCTTTCTCAAGCTATAACCGTTTATGCATTAAGTGGGAGATGTAGAGTGAGGCAGATAATTGTTGCACTGTAAGGGGCAGCTAGACGGACTTTTCAAGGTTATTGTTAATTAAGGAAATTAATGTTGGTGTCTCTGAGGGTGATAGGTGTTGTAAGGGTTGTATCCAGTAGCCTTGTGCTGCTTCGTCTCTGGCCTTTGAGTCATGATGAAAACCCAGGCTGAAAATGCAAAGTAGGCTGCTGTCTTTATGCATGGAAGACTTTGGTGCAGAACTAATTATATTTACAGTACACTGATAACAACGTGCATACACACACCACGGACATAGGGGAGCTGGAGACAAGCATGTACAATACTCATACATGCATGTGCATGTACAAGTGCATACACACACCACGGACATAGGGGAGCTGGAGACAAGCATGTACAATACTCATACATGCATGTGCATGTACAAGTGCATACACACACACGAGCTCAAACACACACACACAACACACTAACTAATTCAATGCCCTGTCTCTTGCGCTTCCCTTTATCTCATCTCTCTTTAGTCGTTGTGATATGGAACAGTACACAAGATGAATCCTAAATACATTGCAGAGGGATTACTCAACATTGGAAGCCTGGAGTAATCAAAGGTTTTATAATGAAATGACTGTCACTCACCATGGTCATCGGATGACTGCACTTTGGGTGTCATTCACAGACTTTCACTGACAGAACATTTCATTTGGTTCAGGCAGGTGTAAAATGAGGTACCAACCACAAAATTAGCTCACTTTCATGGCTTTTAACTCAACAATTGTTTAAAGATAATTGAGCTGCCAGTATTTTTCATCTCAACCCAGTGCAGTCACTCTGGCATCTGTTTGATATTATATTGTGTTCATGTTGATTGCAGTGTCATATAGGACATAGAGCTTTGTTGTTAACACTCTGTTTCATGTCCTGACCGGATTAGTACCACATACAAATAGCTGAGGGTATTCCTGTAGTTATCTAGTCATATTGCCCCTTATTATAAACACACTGCCAAGTAGAATTCTCTGTGCTGTTCTTTGTGCTGTGCTGGGGGTTATGCTTGAGTGACATTCAATAGCTACTTCATTACTCTTCCTCGGGTGCACCGGTGGACTGTGAGCGCGTATACTGCCCTCCACATATCTTCTCTCCCTGTGATCAATGTGTCAATTGGTCATATTTGTCACATTTTAATCTGTGGAGATGTTGGGATGGTCAGGATGGGATTGCCTGTGTCTAAGGACAGAGCAAGACTGTGAATTATCTGCTAGTGAAGGGGAGGGGAAGCGATAAGGGGCTTGTGCAACTGTGCAGGAGATTAAAATGTGGTCGAAGGACCAAAATAGTTTATATTACAATGGAGAATTATAGTGTTACAATGATTTCTGTTTTTTTTTGTATAAAAAATGGAAATGGATTTAAAAGGAAACATATGGAAGCATTTAACAGACTATAGTATTTTATTACTCCATATGTTTCGCCAAACTGGGATAATTAAAACCAGAGATCACACATTAACCCCCAGGGAACTATCTAGATGCACTATTTATACAAAAGTATGTGCACACCCCTTCAAATAACTGGATGTGGCTATATCAGCCACACCCGTTGCTGATAGGTGTATAAAATAGAGCACTCAGCCATGCAGTCTCCATAGGAAACATTGGCAGTAGAATGGCCTTGCTGAAGAGATCAGTGACTATCAATGTGGCACCATCATAGGATGCCACCTTTCCAACAAGTCAGTTCGTCAAAAGTTCGTCAAATTTCTGCCCTGCTAGAGCTGCCCAGGTCAACTGTAAGTGCTGTTATTGTGAAGTGGAAACGTCTAGGAGCAACAATGCCATGGAGTGGTAGGTAACACAAGCTCACAGAACAGGGCCGCCGAGTGCTGAAGCATGAAGCGCGTAAAAATTGTCTGCCCTCGGTTGCAACAGTCACTACAGGGAGCTTCATGAAATGGGTTTCCATGGCCTAAGCTCACCATGCGCAATGCCAAGCGTTGTCTGGAGTGGTGTAAAGCTCGCCACCAGTGGACTCTGGAGCAGTGGAAACGTGTTCTCTGGAGTGATGAATCATGCATCACCATCTGGCAGTCTGACGAACAAATCTGGGTTTGGACAAATCTGGGTTTGGCGGATGCCAGGAGAACGCTACCTGCCCCAATGCATAATGCCAAATGTAAAGTTTGGAGGAAGAAAAATGGTCTGGGGCTACTTTTCATAGTTTAGGCTCCTTAGTTCCAGTGAAGGGAAATCTTAACACTACAGCATACAATGACATTCTAGACGACTCTGTGCTTTCAACAGTTTGGGGAAGGCCCTTTCCTGTTTCAGCATGACAATGCCCCCGTGCAGAAAGCAAGGTCCATACAGAAATGTTTTTTCAAGATCGGTGTGGAAGACCTTGACTGGTCTGCACAGAGCCCTGACCTCAACCCCATCAAACACATTTGGCAGGAATTGGAACACCAACTACGAGCCAGGCTTATAATCCAACATCAGTTCCTGACCTCACTAATGCTCTTGTGGCTGAATGGAAGCAAGTCCACGCAGCAATGTTCCAACATCTAGTGGAATAACTTCCCAGAAGAGTGGAGGCTGTTATAGCAGCAAAGCGGGGACCAACTCCATATTAATACCCATGATTTAACATCAGCAATGTTGGATGTTTATATACCAAATACAGAAAATAGTCACCAAGTCATGAATAGCAGTATGTTTCGATCTCTGATTCGATCAGATTAATTTCTGTATCAGTTGGAAGTGATATGCTATAAAGTAATTTGTCAGCACCACTGAAAGCTGCAGCTTCCTTAGATTAACTTTAGGACAGTGCTGTGCTCCAAACACACTCATGAATGTGTGCACACACACTGTTACCAGCATAGCTGGGCCACTCTACAAATCAAATCACAGCTAATTTCACCCTGTCAGTGTGTGATTCCCATGCAGCGTTATAGTAAGCTCTCCTCTCCCTCGAGCACCAGTCCCTGTCTATATATTCCTGAACTCCTGGTCTCCATCGGTAACCGTTACCCAGGCAACGGAACAGACAGAGTAAAGGTGAGCGGTGAGGCAGAAGGAGTGTAATGGAGAGAGAGAGAGAAGCGTGGAGAGAGAAAAACAGTCAGACCAGGACCAAGGTTTTCCCAAGACAAAGCAGCAATGGTACAATGGCACAATGGTATGGCAATGAATACTACTTTATGTGAGATGAAAAGCATTGTGGAAACTAATTTAGTTTTGACCATAAATCCAGCTGCACCACAATGGCACTCTTCTCAGTGGTGGTGGTAGCAGCAACAGCAGTGGTGTGTGTGTGTGTGTGTGTGTGTGTGTGTGCGTGCGTGCATGCGTTTGCAGGAGTGAGTGGAAGAAGCAATCCATGCATCTTAGATCTTCCACAGAGCCTTTAAGACTTGCCAGCCAGACGATCACACAAGGAGCTACTCATTCAATGCCAGACTGGGCTGAGTGGAACTTGGAACCAACACTGTGCTCACAAGCCTAGGTTCAGAAGAAAGAAGCTGAGCCACAAAATATCCCTACAGTATCAATCCCTACAGTCTCCAGCCACCACATCGGCCTACTGCATGTAGCCTTCCTCGTTGCAAAAGTGGGGACATCAAACATTCAGCCTGGTGCACAGACCCTACGGATGCTCTAGTCTAGAGGACCTAGGTTAAATTGTGCTTAGGAGCATCTCTAATGGTTAAACTAGCGTGAATAATATATGTGATTATTGCTTCATTAACTGTCATCCTACATTAAGATATTGAATTATTTTGCCATATCTAATTCATGTTTATCATGCTATATAGTACATTACACAAGCTGACGTTTTGACCACATCAAACTGGAGGGAATTATACATCGTTTGTACATCAAATTGTTAGTATAAAAGTTTATAGTAAACATGATGACACGAGGTAAATTGCTTAAAACAGATAAACATCTTTGGTGTTGTACTGTAGATTTCTTCACACGCACTGGGGATCGCAGGATTTAGAAAGCAGCTATCATTTTGCTTCTCAAATGGCACGGATAGTTTGGGGTGGATTCTCTATAAAAGTTACTGGCCACACACCAATACACACACTTGCCAGTCAAACTATCATATGCATGTATAGGTTATTCCAAGTTTCCATGTGGCCTTTGACTCGTGTTAGTTTAAACATCACTACACCCCAGACGTTTGCCTCCTGTTCTATCGTTTTCAGCGTGATATCATTGGAAGTGATTAACAAAAAAACTGTTGCATTACACTTACTGCATTGGCAACCCAATTGAATCAAAATGCAACACTTCAAAATGTAGCTAGCTGTCTTCTACAAAAAAAATCTCCTCAATCTCGCACAATTTATTTCAACGTGATGTCGATAGCAGTGACAAAACGTTTCTCTTTTCACTTTGGTGACACCCAATCAAATTGCAACATTCCAAAATCTAGCTGACTGTGTTTTGCAGGTTGTCCTCTAACCAGTGATATGAACCCGGCAAAAAAAGGAACGTCCTATCACTGTCAACTGCGTTTATTTTAAGCAAACTTAACATGTGTAAATACTGGTATGAACATAACAAGATTCAACAACTGAGACATAAACTGAACAAGTTCCACAGACATGTGACTAACAGAAATTGAATAATGTGTCCCTGAACAAAGGGGGGTCTAAATCAAAAGTAACAGTCGGTATCTGGTGTGGCCACCAGCTGCATTAAGTACTGCAGTGCATCTCCTCCTCATGGACTGCACCAGATTTGCCAGTTCTTGCTGTGAGGTGTTACCCCACTCTTCCACCAAGGCACCTGCAAGTTCCCGGACATTTCTGTGGGGAATGGCCCTAGCCCTCACCCTCCAATCCAACAGGTTCCAGACATGCTCAATGGGATTGAGATCTGGGCTCTTCGCTGGCCATGGCAGAACACTGATATTCCTGTCTTGCAGGAAATCAAGCACAGAACGAGCAGTATGGCTGGTGGCATTGTCATGCTGGAGGGTCATGTCAGGATGAGCCTGCAGGAAGGGTACCACATGAGGGAGGAGGATGTCTTCCCTGTAACACACAGCGTTGAGATTGCCTGCAATGACAACAAGCTCAGTCCGATGATGCTGTGACACACCGCCCCAGACCATGACGGACCCTCCACCTCAAAATCGATCCTGCTCCAGAGTACAGACCTCGGTGTAACGCTCATTCCTTAGACAATACATGCGAATCCAACCATCACCCCTGGTGAGACAAAACCACGACTTGTCAGTGAAGAGCACTTTTTGCCAGTCCTGTCTGGTCCAGCGATGGTGGGTTTGTGCCCATAGGCGACATTGTTGCCGGTGATGTATGGTGAGGACCTGCCTTACAACAGGCCACCAAGCCCTCAGTCCAGCCTCTCTCTCCAGCCTAGTCTATTGCGGACAGACAGAGGTATTGTGCGTTCCTGGTGTAACTCGGGCAGTTGTTGTTGCCATGCTGTACCTGTCCTGCAGGTGTAATGTTCGGAGGTACCGACCCTGTGAAGGCGTCGTTACACGTGGTCTGCCACTGCGAGAACGGTCAGCTGTCCATCCTGTCTCCCTGTAGCGCTGTCTTAGGCGTCTCACAGTACGGACAATGCAATTATTTGCCCTAGCCACATCTGCGGTCCTCATGCCTCCTTGCAGCATGCCTAAGGCACGTTCACGCAGATGAGCAGGGACCCTTGGCAGCTTTCTTTTGGTGTTTCTCAGAGTCAGTAGAAAGGCCTCTTTAGTGTCCTACATTTTCATAACTGTGACCTTAATTGCCTACCGTCTGTAAGCTGTTAGTGTCTTAATGACAGTTCCACAGATGCATGTTCATTCCTTGTTTATGTGTCGTTGAACAAGCATTGGAAACAGTGTTTAAACCCTTTACAATGAAGATCTGTGAAGTTATTTGGATTTTTACGAATTATCTTTGAAAGACAGGGTCCTGAAAAAGTTTACCTAGTGTGTATGTGGTTTTTGAGTTGTGGTAGTTTCAACAGAGAATCCCCCAGGGTTTTTGGTGCATGTAAAAACTACAAGTAATATGATTACTATTGTTGCACATGTATATGTAGATAGTACATTTTATGGTTAGGTTTTCAATATATATATGATTTGGACACTTTAAAACCGTTTTGACATTGGGCTATTTATCAATGTCAGAGATAGCATCAAGTTTTAGGAATATAATTTGAACATTCAACATCAATTGCCAATGGTATTGTCCTTAATCAATATCATTATTAATTATTGTACTTAATCAGGTAAAAACTGCTGAATGAGTCCCATAACGTGCTGTGATTGAGTTACACACACACGCGCACACGCACACACACACACACACACACACACACACACACACACACACACACACACACACACACACACACACACACACACACACACACACACACACCCTTCATATACTGTTGATGTGAGCTGCAGTGCAGGAAGGCTTCATATCTAAAACTGTCAAGCCTCGGCAATGAATAAGGTTCTGAATTGGAAATGAGAACTGTGTGAGATAAAGGGGAGAGAGAGAGAGAGAGAGAGAGAGAGAGAGAGAGAAAAAGAAAGAAAGAAAGAAAGAAAGAAAGAAAGAAAGAAAGAAAGAGAAAGAGAGAGAATCAATCAAAGTGCTCTGAGGCATTACCAAAGCAGGTGCACCTGTCTCAGCATATTGCACCAAAACAATGGGCTTTCCAGACAAAACAATGAGCATTTTGCTGACCCCTCTGTGTTCATCATGCACACAGTAGGAGCCAATAACAGGAAAGGCAGATATAAGACATTTGAAGTTGTTCTAAAATGTGATGCAATACCCAAATGCACATTATAAACCGGGTGGTTAGAGCCCAGAACACTGATATACTGTACCACGGGTATGACAAAACATTTATTTAAATTATTTTAATTACGTTGGTAACCAGTTTATAATAGAAATAAGGCACCTCAGGGGTTGTGGTATATGGCCAATATACCATGGCTAAGGGTTGTATCTGTCACTTTCTGACCTTAGTTCCTTTGTTTTTGTCTGTGTTTTAGTATGGTCAGGGCGTGAGTTGGGATGGGCAGTCTATGTTTGTTTTTCTATGTTGGTTTTTGAATTCGGCCTAGTTTGGTTCTCAATCAGAGGCAGCTGTCGATTGTTGTCCCTGATTGAGAATCATACTTAGGTAGCCTGGGTTTCACTTTTGGTGTGTGGGTGTTTGTTTCCGTGTGAGTGTTTGGGCCACACGGTACTGTTTCGTTTTGTTCACATCATTTATTGTTTTGTTCCAGTGTTCAGTTTGTTTATTAAAAAGACATGAACACTTACCATGCTGCACCTTGATCCTCCTCTCTATCTCCAGATGACATCCGTTATAGTATCCAGGCACTCCGCGTTGTGTCGTGCTATTGAACAGCCTTTAACCGTGGTATATTGCCCATACAGCCATGAGTATAGCCTTGATTGTAAACCATTCATTAGTTAGCATTGGAATTAACTTGTTTTTCTATCTTTGTTTTCATGAACTATGATGGAAGGAAGGGTAATTCTTTGCAGAGCAAGTGCCATGACATTAGGTCTGAGTGGGCTGGTCCGGGGCTGTCAGATGACACTACTTGTGCCCTAATGGGAGGAGCCCCTCTTCAATTTCTTCCCTCCATCCATATATCCTACAGCCTACGCTTCACTGGAGCACCCCGCTGTGTTTCTCTCTCTCTCTCTCTCTCTCTCTCTCTCTCACTATTGATTCCCCCGGTTCATTTATGCAGGCGGCAGCCATAAGCCTGTGGGGGTCCAATGCTTGCATGTTCACTGAGACTTAAAGCAGTCTGCTCCTACCCCCCCCTAAGGGACACGTAAAGCTACCTCCTCCATAACCACAGCCTTCCCATTGTAAATCCACTCCTATAATAAACATGGTACATCTCCCATGTAGTCCTTCTATAAGTGTCTCTTAAAACAACACAGTGCTGTTATATAGGCGTATGCTCAGTACTCGTACAATATCTGTGTGAGGGAATGACTAGTAATGAAACACCAAAGGTTTCAATTCTAGGCAGCATGGGATCCGACGGTCTACAACAGATGTATTATAAAGGAAAAACGTCATTTTCGTGTCTGTCCGATGTCTTGTGTATCTGATAATAGTGGATATTAAAGTGGTGCATCAAATTCCCTCCTGCTTAAGTCATACATGAATATTTCATCCCCCACAATGATCCAGTAAAATATTAATTTGCCCCATAGATATGTCTAATATATAAGCTCTTTACTTTAGATATCCACACACGCCCTCCTTGGGGAGTACAGGAAGAGGCATGCAGAGAGGGAGGAAAATCATGTGTTGTGCATTAAAGGAGGTCAATTAAAAATAACACCGTGGGCCACAGGGGGCTGTTTTCTAAAAGCACCTTAAGCCTTGTGCAAAGTTAATAACTCAGGGTGGGAAAAACTCTGGATTTCAATTGAGAATACAAAGTGAAAGGCTTCAACAAAGTTTGCAGCCCCAAAAATTGGAATGTGTGCTTTTTTAAAACCTAGATGCGTGACTTCATATTGAAATGCCTCGTTAAAGCGAGACAGAATACACCCTTTTACATCCCCTGCGTACATTACTTCTGATGAGGTTAACAAGTAGATGCTACCAGGTAGTCCTAGCTTTGAATGTACAGTGCTGCGACTATTTATGGCTAACAGTGAGTAGCTAGCTTTATACTGGTTTCAATGCCATTGAAAGTCACCTTCTTCTCTCTGTATCCCCTGTACTTGTGAGAACACAGAGTACAGCCCTGGAGCAGTAGTTGAACTAACATCACCACAGCAACAGCCCTTGAATTGGCTCCACAGAACCTGTACATGTGTTGGAGGCCCTGCTTTGAGCTTGGACAGGGAATGCAGTGGAGGCACAGTGCATGGGAACCCTGCCAGGCCCTCCTTCTAACAGAGAGCCCCTGGTACTGGTACCATTATTACCTGGTACCCAGAGCACTAGGCCCTGCAGGACCTCCTGTCCTCCCCACATATGGTGCTGCTTGCTGGGTAGAGAGAGAGAGCACTGACTGGAGGCAGGCAGCTCCTCGTGTCCTCATTGCAGGCTAATTACGGGTAATTAGGCAGTTACACCTGTCCCACTGGTATCTGTGGCCTCATATATGCATATGAAAAGGATACAGCTCTGATGATACTGTTTGACACTGCTTTGATTATGCTTCCTGCTTCAGAAAAAGATAACCTACAAAACAGAGCACTTCTCATGGAAGGTTGTTCAAAGTAACTGCTACCTCCCATGACCTAAATTACCAGATTTCATAATATTGGTTTAAAATATAATATTCTGTTTGCGCTCTATTTGAACTAAGTCATCAGACCAATGACAAATGTGAGCTTTGAGCATGAGCAATGGAAAATGGCTTATCTTACAAAGGAGGAAATACCAGATGTCTTATTTCTTATTTCCTTACTTCGTCTGGGCAGTATGCTTTAACCAGGTAATGAAAGTGCTTTCTGAAAGAATCTCTCGCTTTCTCTCTCATGGCATAGTGACACTGTCAAAATGTCTCCAGCCATTGGAATCGGAGACACGGAGACAACCTAGCTGCTCAGCACAGTGGAAAGACAGAGGAACACACTTTGCCGTGTCGCAGCGCTAGCATAAAAAAATAGACTGGCAAAGTTTTAAACATTGATCACCACTGAAAGGCAGCATGGGGAATGATGATACATTCATGTGGGTTAGTTAGAAAAGTGACACTGCTTTTTACATTTCAGCAGAATGTCTACTGCTTTATTTTTACTTTGAACATTAAAAAGGGAGATATATTCAGATTCAGATTTTGGCTGTCGTGCAAAAATCGTACTTGTGTTTCAGTTAAAGTTTTTGCAGCTTTTAAGCATGTGAATAGTACTCTGTAACCACATACACTAAAATGCCCTGTTCAAGAAAACAAACTACCTATAGAAATCTTCAAAGCTTGTGAAATCTACCCTCTTCGGTATGGTATTGTACCCAATGATCTATGAAGCACTGAATAAGTCACTCTACAGAAGTTGTATATATCCAAGGGGAAATATACTGTAAATAGCAAGTTTCCATTGCCCCTTTTTGATAATGCTATTGGCATTTATGTTGTACAGTATACGTGAGCATGGCATTTCATGTTTATATTTTGCTATTTATCACAGAATGAGAGTGATATATGCTTATAAATGTCCCCTGGAGAGCAAAAATATATTGATCAAATCTAATCAAATTGTATTGGTCACATACACATATTTAGCAGATGTTATTGGGGGTGTAGAGAAATGCTTGTTTAAACGGCTGTAGAGGCAATGCTGCTGACATGGCGTGATGTGTGTCTTGTTGTTAGGAACGCCCATTTGTCTTTGGAATTGTGATCAACCCTTCCTTCCCTCCCAGCACTGAGTAAATCACCAACCGAATCTAATCGTCTCATAGGCTTATACAGGCTTGACATTTGATAAATTCACTAACATTAGCCTATCACGGTGTCCGCTGAAATACCACCGCTGTATTTCCCTGTAATGATGTCAGGGAGATATTTATTCCTTTCCCTTTGCTCTCAATATACAACATTATTTAAAGTGAGGAAAGCGAGAGAGAGAGACACATAGAGAGAGAGAGACACACAGAGAGAGAGAGAGACACACAGAGAGAGAGAGAGTGAGAGAGAGAGAGAGAGAGAGAGAGAGAGAGAGAGATAGTAGTTTCTTACCAAGCAGTGTCATTTGAATCTGTCCAAGAGAGACGTTAGAGAGAATAGGAATAGACATTGCAATTCTGACTGTGACCCCAAAATATCCCTGCTTTGGCTGCGAGCGAGCACTGTCAATATTGTGCTGTGGGAACGGAAGGCACTGCCAAAGTGAACTACATTATTTGGCATAGTGTCATTTAAATGTCTCCTTCAGTGGCTGACTCCATGTGCTAGCTCTCCTCTCTCCCTATTCCGCAACAAGTCATTTCGTTCTCACTGTCCTGTCATCTGTTCCTGTCAAGGTCCAAGCAAAGCTTGTAATCAAACACTATCAGAGTGTAAACAAAAGTGTGGAAGCGAACGATGCCTTTATTGACTGCAGAGCTTGAGCTTGCCACCATTGGCTCTCACCATTGGCTCTCACTCTGACCAATGGCACACAACAACTTGGCATTGGCTGCAGTATTGATACCATTCCAACTTCCAATGACTGATACTGTTGCCTTCATGCTCCTGATTAAAAGACAAACCCTAAAATGGCCATCTTAATCCCATTCATCTACAATACAAATTTGGTTGCTAACAAGTCATTAAATGACAAAAGTTGAATGAAAGAACCATCTAATTTGATTGATTCGCACAGTTATAGCCATACCGGAAGTCAGAGACTGTGAACAAGAGATACTGTATGCATATTCATTCAGTGAGATGATGAAGATAAACTTTAGGCATAGGTCTGAAGTACAATTATCTCCTCTGAGTAAATCACTTTCCTAATAACTTTTCCTTCTAGAACTTCCCACCCCGGTCTCCTTCAGCTGCTGGGTACTGTGTGTGTTTTAATTAGAATTGATACTGTATTCATGGCTCTATAACATGCACATTTGTCAAATGAAAGGAACCGAAAGGTGGCCAGAACAATTAAACAGGGAACAATTAAAATGTAACTCACTCTGAGTTAAATGCTATAATTAAATGTGTCTGTGCCCAGAGTAGCTACATTATGTCAGCTTGTACCAGCCTAGGAAATTAATTTGATTCCGGTAGAGCCGCAATTACGGGCGGACACTGTGTGTGTAGGGACCTGTGTGCTCTGTGTGCCTCAGTGACCCTCCACTCTCTGACCATCCATAACCACTGACTTGTTAATTATAAAGTGGTGGCTCCTAGCGTGTAGCGTGCACTGCCCCTCTATGCATATCTGGCAGGAGAGTGATGATAAGGATACTATTCCTATACCTTTACACCGCAAACGGAATGGGAATGAATGAATCTAGTAATGGATGCAGTGGTGTGAAAATGAATAGGTTCATGGTTCTAAACGATAGATTATTCATTGTCTTTAGTGCTTGTCTAAAAGGTAGCATTTCACACATACTGTATCTATCTTTATGGTTTATGTAGCATTCCACACATATCTATCTTTATGATTTATGTAGCATTTCACACATATCTATATTTATGGTTTACGAATGGCTGAATTTTCTATTTCTGCTTTCTGCTTTGCAAGACATGTACACCCACCACTCACGCCAAGATCTGAGAGAATGGGAAGATTATGTTCCGTTACATGGCATATGAAAGGCTCGGTAGCTGCCAGCCGTTATTGTGTCCCATTGAGTTAAAATACTACTTGTCCTCCAAGTGAACCCAAACGTGTCGTCATTTATGTAAGAAATATCCACCTTACCACTACTAAGGCTGACAATAAATCTGTTTTTTTTTTCTCTTTGAAACTTGACAATAGTATTGCAGAGTATTGTATTTCATTCCCATCCTTACTGTGCCAGAAACAGACGCACACACTCTGCGCCTAGTCCCCCTATCCTCATATGTCTTAGCTTGAGATTCCTAAAACATGGATGGATTCTGTTCTGGGGGGAATGGGGGTTCCAGTGAGGCAGGGAAATTGCCTCTCTCTCTCTCTCTCTCTCTCGGTTGCCGGGTGGTTTTGTTTAATGCGTGGCGAAGTACATCTCGCAAGCCTGATCAAACAGCCACTGTGACTCTTTTGTGGCGGCAAAGTGGTTAGCACTAGGTGTTAATAATTCCACGCGCCACACTTCCTTCTCTGGCTCTGATGGGGAATGTAAAAGGATCTGTCAGAGACTGCTTCATCACTATCGATTCCATTTAATTCTGACTTGTGCATGAATGGCTCTGGCAGATAGGATGCAGGAGGATAACATTCTACAGTATGCCTTTGTTTCCTCTCTTTTCCATTTCCTTCTCTGTTTGAGAGCCCGAATTGTAAGCTTGGCACTAGCTGCTCTGCAAGGTTTGGCAATTATCTCCCACAGCCTTTGCACAATAAGTACGCAGGCCACCAGAGCAACTGGGTTAGCATAATGCCCAATTATTGGTAAACGGCATGGATCAATGGTAATGACAAGAGAGTGCAAAGCAAGCCATCCTCTTCTCAGTCCCTATGCTAAGACAACCAAGGCGCTTCCGAAGCTATTATTACATGTTAATAACACAGTAGTGGGTTGATTTCCAATGGGCTCATTCTGGCTTTATAACTATTAGTGGGTTGATTTTCAATGGGCTCATTCTGGCTTTATAACTATTAGTGGGTTGATTTCCAATGGGCTCATTCTGGCTTCATAACTATTAGTGGGTTGATTTTCAATGGGCTCATTCTGGCTTTATATCTATTAGTGGGTTGATTTTCAATGGGCTCATTCTGGCTTTATATCTATTAGTGGGTTGATTTTCAATGGGCTCATTCTGGCTTTATAACTATTAGTGGGTTGATTTCCAATGGGCTCATTCTGGCTTTATAACTATTAGTGGGTTGATTTCCAATGGGCTCATTCTGGCTTTATAACTATAGGCCAGTGTGAGTTATCCTAAAACCTGTCAGCAAACGCTCTAGGATAACCACCCAAAAAGCAGCGAAAAACCAAAGCTTCGCGGACCACCATTATACTTTATGTGTGGTACCTTCAACGCAAGTGTTTGATCACTCGACGTTGAGGATGAGAGCTCGAATCAGTGGTGTCACATAAAGCCCTCCAGGCAAGGCTGCTGGAACAGACACAACATTAGCCATGCAGGGAGCGGAGCTGCTGTAAACGCTTATGTAAGGGGAGCCGACGAGTGCCCGGCGCATGCTAATGTACCCCCTACGACCAGACGGTCTCGGACCAGACACGCTAATGTAGCAAGGCCAGACAGGGGGGGAGTCAGGGGCATAGAAGGTCATGACGGGGGTCTGAGTCAGGACTGATCAAGCTAGGGGCTCTTAGTGTGACTGGTCCTGGTTGACCAGCATAACAGCAGAAGGGAAGTTCTTCGTAATGCTGGAGAGGTTTCCTGGAATTGATAGGCAATGGGTTTAAATATGCCAATGAGCACTTAAAACAGAGCAATGGAAAACACAGCCCTCCCGACCATATTTCGATACTGAATACCAATTCAAAAGGTACACATCCATTTGACCATTTCCCTAAAGACGTCATTTATGCATGTGTCATGCACACTTTCCCCTAAATCAAATCTTTCCAAATAACTGGAAAAGTTAAGAGAGGCTAATGAGAGAAGCTGTGAGGAAGCACAGCTAATGGCCACAGACCCCTGATCCAACTCTACTGTTTCTTCATTGAATAACAAAACATTTACCTTTTGGCCCTCATGTCGCCGATTTTCACAACCTGTATTTAATTCCCTTATTTGTTCTTCATCATGAGTAAGAGGAAGCTCATTATCTGAATCTCGAGGCTGGTACAGCTGGCAGCAGCCTATCATCTGAGACACAGAGGTCTAAGTGTAACCTATAAAATCATCATTATCCTGGCGTGCTGTCGCTTGTTCGACATGATTGACAAGTCAGCCCATTAGAGTGGAAGAATGAAAGCTTGTCCTTGTTCCTTACTTAAGTGAGTTTAATGGCATGCCCGAAGCTTTTTGAAAGGAACTTTAAGTTGTGCGTTTAGTGTTATTTTTGGCAAGGCAGTTAAAAAAAGGAGAAATATGTCTTTGTGTTTAAATAGTAATTTGATTTTAATGTTAAGATCATACAGTGAATGACTATGTTTTTAATGATATGGTAATGGTGATATACACATTTTAGTTATGATCACTGTAGGGTCATGTTTGGTGAAAAGCTAAGTGTACTTTGAAAACATAAGAGCATTTTATTTAGCACATAAGATCATTTATCTTGTCTGCTGAAAGTAATGCTTACCTTGGGGCAGTAAATGTGCCTTTGTGAGCTCCATACTGCACATTATTTAAGGTAAAATGCTTCTTAATTTGAATGCTAGCATTCTATACAGATGCAGGATCTTAATTTGATCCGTTTCTCACAGTAGGAAAAATAACCCTGCAGTAACAAGAAATGTGAATTATTGTGTGTATTATAATTAATTGTCATTTTTGTATGGGTTGATGCAGCACTCTCCTCCTTGGTAAAATAGCCCTTACACAGCCTGGAGGTGTGTCTTTTGTATTTTTGTATATTTGATTGAACCTTTATTTAACTAGGCAAGTAAGTTAAGAACAAATTCTTATTTACAATGACGGCCTACCCCAGCCAAACCCTAACCCAGACGACGCTGGACCGATTGCATTTGTATGGATCCCCATTAGCTGCTGCCAAAGTAGCAGCTACTCTTCCTGGGGTCCAGCAAAATTCCAATACATTCACAGATTTCACAACACACTGTGTGCCCTCAGGCCCCTACTCCACCACTACCACATCTCTACAGCACTAAATCCATGTGTATATATAGTGCGTATGTTAGCGTGTATGCATGTTTTTTTAAACTGTTTTTTAAATGTCGGCCGGTTGTGATACAGCCTGGAATCAAACCAGGGTCTGTAGTGACGCCTCTAGCACTGAGATGCAGTGCCTTAGACCGCTGTGCCACTCGGGAGCCAAATTGTTGGGTCATTGTCCTGTTGAAAAACAAATGATAGTCCAATGGGTTGGCCTATCACTGCAGAATAATGTGGTAACCATGCTGGTTAAGAGTGCCTTGAATTCAAAATAAATCACAGACAGTGTCATCAGCAAAGCACCCCCACACCATAACAACTCATCCTCCATTAAGGTTGGAAATACACATGTGGAGATCATTCGTTCACTCGCGCCACGTCTGACAAAGATGCAACGGTTGGAACCAAAAATCTCCAATTTGGACTCCAGACCAAAGGACAAATTTCCACCGGTCTAATGTCCATTGCTTGTGTTTCTTGGCCCAAGCAAGTCTCTTCTTCTTATTGGTGTCCTTTGGGCTGCATTTTCTTAACTCTGTGTCTTCCATTCCTGTGGCGGTCCTCATGAGAGCCAGTTTCATCATAGCGCTTGATGGTTTTTGTGACTGCAGTTGAATAAACTTTCAAAGTTCTTGAAATGTTCCATATGGACTGACCTTCATGTCTTAAAGTAATGATGCTGTCGTTTCTCTTTGTTTATTTGAGCTGTTCTTGCCATAATATGGGCTTGGTATTTTACCGAATAGGGCTGTCTTCTGTTTACCACACAACTGATTGGCTCAAACGCATTAAAAAGGAAAGAAATTCCAAAAATGTACTTTTAATAAGGCACACCTGTTGATTGAAATGCATTCCAGGTGACTACCTCATAAAGCTGGTTGAGAGAATGCCAAGAGTGTGTAAAGCTGTCATCAAGGCAAAGGGTGGCTATTTGAAGAATCTCAAATATAAAATAGATTTTGATTTGTTTAACACTCTCTTGGTTCCTACATTATTCCATATGTTATTTCATAGTTTTGATGTCTTCACTACTATTCTACAATGTAGAAAATAGTAAAAATACATAAAAACCTTTGAATGAGTAGGTGTTCTAAAACCGGAAATGTAAATATTAATAGAGCAATTGGACACATTATGATCTAAACAAATCAGAATAAACTGCACAATTCAAAAGGTTATCAGAGTTCCATGTCAAAAAGATGTCCTTTCCACATATGTGATGGAGAGAATGAACATAGGAGGAATCGGGAGAGAGAAACCGACAGCTCAATGTCAAAAGAATAGAGCACTCAGACTTGAACCTGTCACAGAACTGACAGAATTACACTTAATGATGCAAAGAGCCAGGAGACATCCTGGGCCCCGAGGCCAGAAGCATACGTCGTGTTTCCTGATCCTCTTCCTTCCTATTCAATATCCTTTCCCAATTTCACAGATGATGAGATTCCGCACGGATAAACACACATGCTACCATTCACATCAAGTCCAAGTGGAAGTATCAAAAGAAAACCAAGAGGGGTGACTGAAAGCATGAAGTAGGGTCTGCTCTGAGCTTGAACCCACTTTATATCGCTCAACCAGCTTGCCCGGAATGACCTCTGGCTCATCACTCAGTGAAGTGATATTTAAAAACAGAGCCTGCTAATGTTTATGCCCTGAAACAGTGCTAGTCAGCAGAGGGACACATTGAGGGTGGGTGAGAGATTTGCATAGGACAGCATGGATGGATGATGCACATGATACAGCAATTCCCCTTAGGGCTGGGCAGTATAGCATATTTTAAGATATACTGGTATTGATGCAATGACCGGTTTGGGTT
The DNA here is from genome assembly GCF_018296145.1 of Oncorhynchus tshawytscha. Classification (NCBI taxonomy): domain Eukaryota; kingdom Metazoa; phylum Chordata; class Actinopteri; order Salmoniformes; family Salmonidae; genus Oncorhynchus; species Oncorhynchus tshawytscha. Next base: position 23,946,046 of record NC_056461.1, read on the forward strand.
TTTACTTTACCTTCTATAGCAGTATTTGAATGTTTGGTTTGTTAAATGTGGTATGCCGTGTTTATAGTTTACTTGGCTACTTGAGTCATCTCTCTCTGCTCTCTCTATTTGTTGTTCCTCGACCACGAGACACTTGTGTTCAGTCTGCATGGTCAATGCAGCACATGCAACAATGTTGATGACAACAATGCTTTTTTCACTTTGCTTCATTGGGGCGGCAGGGTACCCTAGTGGTTAGAGTGTTGGACTAGAAACCGGAAGGTTGCAAGTTCAAACCCCCGAGCTGACAAGGTACCAATCTGTCATTCTGCCCCTGAACAGGCCGTTATTGAAAATAAGAATTTGTTCTTAACTGACTTGCCTAGTTAAAAAAATATTTTAAAAATCCAGTATTGTTCTAAAATTACACTATTAGTTTGTGTTGCTTACATCTGAAAACAGCTAGTTTGTCTTTTCTTTGCAAGTTGGGCCTAAATCTTGTTGCTGCTAATGCTAAACACTAAGTAGCTAGCTAATACATGTACTGAGTCAGAGCAAACATAATTAGTTCTACAGCCTGATAATACCAGTGATGGTGTAGACCTAAATCAGCATGTTGTTTGTGCAACAGCACCTTCTAAATCAAAGAGGAATACAAGAAGCATTAATATGTTAGCTACATGAAGTAGCTAAGATTAAACAGTCAATGTAGCCAAAGATTGTAGGGTCCCTTAGGAAACTATTATCAACACTTTGGTTCCTAAAAAAAACACTTTGGTTCTTACCCTATCATAATAACTCCTCCCTGGCATTTTCCTTCGAATTAGAATAATCATTCCATTTCCATGATTCCAACATTTCACCCAAGTGCTCCAAATCATAAGTAAAATCGCTATTGCAACATTTGGTTCGAAATAAGGTTTAGATTGTTTGCCGATACCGTGCAGCCCTACATGGCAGTCTGGACATTTTCTCAAATGAGTGCAGGAAATACAGAAATTTCTCAAAATGCAAAAAAAAAAAAATTGGGGTTGAAGTTGAATTGAACCATATAAAACAATCAGAATGGAGAAAGACCCATTTAAATCACTTAGAATGTATGTGTTGCCACCCTGAGGTCATGCACTACTTATAAAGCAAATTTAGAAATTGTATAATTTAAAAACATAAAATACTGTCAAATACTCTCATAATGTCCATTTTTTTTTACAATACCGTGATATGATATTTTGGCCATATCGCCCAGCACTAATTCCCCTGAGGACAGCGAGTCAATAGGTAAAGAGAAAAGGAAAGATAGAGGGGGAAAGAGAGAGAAAGAGGCAGAGAGAAGGGGATGTGAAGAGATGTGAGGATGGGGTGGAGGTAGAGAGAGGGGTCGAAAGGGGCAGAGAAAAGAGGAGTGTATTGAGAGGTGATTAAGTTGGAGAGATGAGAAGTGACGCCTGGAGCAAGGAATAGAGATAATATAAGAAAGAAAGAGAGGAGTGAGACGTGAGAAAGAGGAGAGCAAAAAGGGTGTGGAGAAGTGAAGAGAGGGGACTGGAGAGGTGTGAGAGGAGATAGTTGAATGGAGGGAATACTTGTAAGGACATACCAGTGGAGAGGTGTAATGGATTGAAGAAGAGAGATGTGTGTAGGTGTATAGGTTGTTATCAATAAAATGTCACAATAAGGTGCAGAGTGTTCGATTTGTTTGCTGGGGGACAAGGAGAACCCCAGCGTCATTACAACCGTTGACAACTGTGTGCCGTTTTCAAAGGATTGTTAAATAAATGGAACTACTTGGTTGTAATATCATCACCTCATGAAGAGCATAGTGAGAACTACACATTTCAGATTATTCCATGCAAAACAATTGTGCAAATTTACCACTATCATCAGAACTATACAGAAATGAACTGTATGCTTTTCATGATCAGTAAACATGAATTGATCGTGTAATTTCAGATACATGAGGGTAGCCTCACACTATCTCTAAATATTGGCTATTTGAGTGATATACAATAAAAGTGAACTATACCCGACCAGTATGAGGGGTTTAGGTTCATTTCCCATCCATTTTGCCTGTCAACCAGCAGAAGGGTGCATTTACTTCACAAGCCGCAAGTAGAGACTTGTACAGTTGGCTAAACATAGTGGTAAGTAGACCTAATGTACTTTTTTTCTCCAACATTTTCCCCTTTTCAACAGGGTTTTTAAGAGTGTTTAATCAAGTTTGCTTGTTGACGGACCATGCCATGCCAAATCGACTAACTTTCAGTGGGTAAACTAGATGGCTATATTTTCTTGCTATCTATAGTGGTGATGACAGTAGTCCGACTGACAACTTTACCAGGACGAGGACTTGTCGATGTCAAGCTCTTTCCAAAAACCTAATCTCTTTGGAAGCAAGCTCAATGACACATGTTGTTTGCTTAGCTAGCTACATGCCAAATGGATAGGTTACCCTCACATGTCTGAAAATACATGATCAATTCATGTTCACTGATCATGAAAAGCATACAGTTCATTTCTGTATAACTTTGATGATAGAGGTAAATTTGCACAATTATTTTGCATGGAAACTCTGAAATGTGTAGTTCTCACTATGCTCTTCATGAGGTGATGATATTACAACCAAATAGTTACATTTATTTAACAATCCTTTGAAAACGCCCCCAAGTAGTCAATGGTTTTAGCAGAGCTGGGGGTCTCCTTTCCCCCCAGCATCCAAATTGAACACTTTGCACCGTATTGTGACGTTTTATTGATAACGACCTATAGGAGAGCAGTAGAGACTTGTGGAGAATGCAGAGGCAGGTGAACAGATGGATATGGTAGTAGAGGTGTAATGTTTGAGAAGGTTTGTTGGTATGTCCATGTTTCCAGAAGAACAAAGGAGATGTGTGAAATGCGTGCCCATCTGAGGGTGCTTCTATCACAAAGCTGTTGTTACAGGATGTGTGTGTGTGTGTGTGTGGTGGGTGGGTGGGGGGGGGGTTAACATGCATGTGTGAGTACAGTTGTGGTAAAAAGTTTTGAGAATGACACAAATATACATTTTCACAAAGTCTGCTGCCTCAGTTTGTATGATGGCAATTTGCATATACTCCAGAATGTTATGAAGAGTGATCAGATGAATTGCAATCCCCAAAATGAACTGAATCCCCAAAAAACATTTCCACTGCATTTCAGCCCTGCCACAAAAGGACCACCTGACATCATGTCAGTGACTCTCTCGTTAACACAGGTGTGAGTGTTGACGAGGACACGACTGGAGATCACTCTGTCATGCTGATTGAGTTCGAATAACAGACTGGAAGCTTCAAAAGGAGGGTGGTGCTTGGAATCATTGTTCTTCCTCTGTCAACCATGGTTACCTGCAAGGAAACACATGCCGTCATCATTGCTTTGCACAAAAAGGGCTTCACAGGCAAGGATATTGCTGCCAGTAAGATTGCACCTAAATCAACCATTTATCAGATCATCAAGAACTTCAAGGAGAGCGGTTCAATTATTGTGAAGAAGGCTTCAGGGTGCCCAAGTAAGTCCAACAAGAGCCAGGACCGTCTCCTAAAGTTGATTCATCAGCGGGATCGGGAAACCACCAGTACAGAGCTTGCTCAGGAATGGCAGCAGGCAGGTGTGAGTGCATCTGCACACACAGTGAGGCGAAGACTTTTGGAGGATGGCCTGGTGTCAAGAAGGGGAGCAAAGAAGCCACTTCTCTCCAGGAAAAACATCAGGGACAGACTGATATTCTGAAAAAGGTACAGGGATTGGACTGCTGAGGACTGGAGTATTATCTCTGATGAATCCCCGATTGTTTGGTGCATCCGGAAAAAAACTTGTCCGGAGAAGACAAGGTGAGCGCTACCATCAGTCCTGTGTCATGCCAACAGTAAAGCATCCTGAGACCATTTATGTGTGTGGGGTTGCTTCTCAGCCAAGGGAGTGGGCTCACTCACAATTTTGCCTAAGAACACAGCCATGAATAAAGAATGGTACCAACACATCCTCCGAGAGCAACTTCTCCCAACCATCCAGAAACAGTTTGGTGACGAACAATGCCTTTTCCAGCATGATTGAGCACCTTGCCATAAGGCAAAAGTGATAACTAAGTGGCTCAGGGAACAAAACATCAATATTTTGGGTCCATGGCCAAGAAACTCCCCAGACCTTAATCCCATTGAGAACTTGTGGTCAATCCTCAAGAGGCAGGTGGACAAAAAACCCACAAATTCTGACAAACTCCAAGCATTGACTATGCAAGAATGGGCTGCCATCAGTCAGGATGTGGTCCAGAAGTTAATTGACAGCCTGCCAGGGCGGATTGCAGAGGTCTTGAAAAAGATGGGTCAACACTGCAAATATTGACTCTTTGCAACAACTTCATGTAATTGTCAATAAAAGCCTTTGCCACTTATGAAATGCTTGTAATTATAATTCAGTATTCCATAGTAACATCTGACAAAAATATCTAAAGACACTGAAGCAGCAGACTTTGTGAAAAATTTATATTTGTGTCATTCTCAAAACTTTTGGCCAGGACTGTATGTGTTTCTTACCATAACAGAGATGTGCAGCAGGTGCATGTGTTCGTGCAGGACATGAGCAGGTTCCCGGGCCGTGGGTACGGTGGTCTGGATCAGCTGCTCAGAGGTGCTCATGGACACGTGGAAATACAGTGTCCCGTTCTCCAACCACTGCTGCTTCCAATGCACCTGAGATATGTCTGCCCCAGTACCTGACATCTCTACAGATAGAAAGAGAGAGAGAGAAAGAGAGATTTTGTGAAATAAACAATTGGTGTGTGTGTGTGTGTGTGTGTGTGTGTGTGTGTGTGTGTGTGTTTGTAAACAAATGTGTGCACTTATGTGTGTGTTTATCTGTGTCTGTGAGAGGAACATGCATCTGTGGGGAAGGTGAACTGAAAGTTCAGGGGTGACCCAGAAGTCTGTGATAAGTTTTCATGAACATTCCAGTGAAGTGCTTGCTCTCTCTTAAGGTCAAGACTCGGCTGCCCCCCTAGAGGTAGATGTATCAACAGACAGTAGATAGCTTAGACTTTGCTTGCATGCTGCTTATTTGTATAAATAATTCAAATGAGTAGTGTACTAACACATGGGGATAAGACAATGGGTGTCATTCTGTCTGTTAACTGTCACCTAGGATTCCATTTTGTTGTCAATAGCACTGGAGAAAACGTTGCCTCACTGCGCTCTCCGCAAATCATCAGAAGTCCTGTAAACCTAATGAATACATTAGCATGAACATGCCATTGGCATTAGCATAAAGAGCTACGACACCAAAACAATTAAAAAAGGAAAGAAGGCAGCGAGAAAGGAATCCAAAAAGACGAGCCACAACCTTGAAAGATTTTAACAAAGCCAAGCGAGATTAGATTTAGTGGGCAGGTTGGTGGGAGAAATAAAAGCAGGGAGGAAAAAAGCCAAGTTGGCCAGATAGAGATCAAAGCACAGGACTGTGATGCTATCGACTACTGGGGCTATGTGGTCGCTGGGTACTGAGACAGCCTCTGGGAGCTATGTGCTTGATACAGTATTTGTCAGGGGTGGGTGACAAGGGCAGTGACAGGGGGATGGGAGCTGCTCCTAGACCAGTGGCAGGTACAGAATGAGGGATGGCTTTCAGTGGCGCTGGTCATTAACTTACTGACTCTGGGTCAGTGGACACGGCAGGAGAGGAGTACTCTGTGAGCTGCCCTCATCACTACCACTGCCCTTCCAGTACAGGGCACACACATACATCAGGATCGCTAGGGCTTGAAGGACAGGGGTAGAAGTAGAGTGACTTGATATGGCACAGTATGGGATGCTCTCTGATACCACACTAAAGAGTCCAGATTCTTTGACAGATTTGTGGACAAGTCCTTCATTTTCTATTCCTGTGTGCCATCGCTGTATCAGAACTTCATTAACATGGGCAGTATGATCATCTACCATGAACACTAAAACAGCCATATAGAGGATGAGCTGGAGGACATGCCAACCACTGTATTATTGTACAGGGATCTACATTTTTGGCTCCTCATGGGACAATCAGGTGGGAAACTTTTCAAAAGCCTCCAGAAAGTCCGCTTTCAGCATCTTTCCCTCTCATAAATGGATGCTGACTGTGCAATAGTAGGATTAAAGTTAGTAGGCTGTGAAATTTCAAGCACATTGCTGTGTTTAATCTGCAGCTTCTCATATTTGGAGATTTGGCTATTGAGCTTGAAAGAGGATGTTCTCAGGTCTAACAAAGAGGTGGCACACATCAGAGGCAGCCATTTAAACGAATAGAGGGGGACATATATAACAGAGCCGTTTTGGCTGGTAATAACTTGGGTGGACACTGTACAAAGACAAAAGCATGCCATGAGGGTTGTTATTGGGCAAACATTGAGACCGTCAGCAGGATACAGAGGCTGTTGTGTGTGTGTGTGTGTGTGTGTGTGTGTGTGTGTGTGTGTGTGTGTGTGTGTGTGTGTGCGTGTGTGTGTGTGTGTGTGTGTGTGTATGTGTGTGTGTATGTGTGTATGTGCGTGCGTGTATGTGTGTGTGTTGGTTAGTTTGCATGCCCGTGTGTGGGAAGACGAGGTTGAAGCATGTAAGCTCCCAGCAAGGGCGTCAGGGATGGAATGTCTACCCTGCGGAGAGAAAGGACAACCCTGAGGTGCGTCATTGCAGCCATTACACAAGCCCCTGAGAGCAGGGGAGAAGCATGGCTGACTTTACACAAAGAGAATGAGAAAGAGAAACGGTTGAACCATTAGAGCTCTCTTCTCTAGAGTGAGGCGAATGCCGTATCGCATCAATACCGACCAAGGTACCAATAGTTACCAAGGTTACAGTAAAACCTATAGCAAAACATTTTTAAAAAATGCAAACTGTTTTTAGAGTAACATCCTTTTCCAGTTTACCCACTCGTGATCGCATTAAGCTTGCAGAACAGAGCAGATGGATTGTTTGGAGCTTGCCCAAATCTTTGATAAAGCCCAGTTATTCTAGACTGATGCATCTGAAGGTATAGCCCAGATGACCCTGAGTGAAATCTACTGAACACTCAGTATACCACTTATTACCAGGGCTGTACTCAAAGTGGCTCAACGCACAGTACCCAATCACAGTTGCTATGACCTGTACGTATAGTTATTGTAATATTGTATTTCAGCCATTGATTTTCATTTTCGCTCATTTTAGTCCACCATGTTGGGTGTTTTGAAGAGATGACGTTTCTCTAAAATCAACATGCAAGATTTTATTATGAAGGAAGAATGGACAAAATACATGTATTATTCTTAACGGCCTTTTCAAATGTAGCACCCAGTTGTACAAGTTTGTTTCCATTGTTAGAATGAAATTCACACTGTGAAATAACTAAGTATTTCTGAAAATGAGAACTGATTTAATCTCCACCAATATGAGTTTTACTTTAGATGCCAGTGAACAATCTGTTCCCTCTAAAAATGAACAATGCAACAGTTTATGATAATAGATACAAAGAGTGTTGTCTAGTGAGCTGTGAATAACCCACTTCTCCCGAGGGTGTGAAATACTGGGATGCAGAATAACACCAAAGCTACTGTGACCGACATGGCTAAAGTCCTCTTTGTCCACACTACTAGAAATCCTTGAACACAGCGTTCAGTTAATGTCAGCAGGCTGACCTTTGTTTTGTTAGAATGATGAAATGTGTTGGTTATCATTCATAAATGTGACCTTTACCTTGATCAGTGTTCATAACGGCAATTGAAATGTTATTTCATACTAGAATAAAAACAGTTTGGAAGCAACTGAGGAAGCACTCGGTGTTGTAGCTGAGGTGGATTTTGAAGAATGCTTGTGAAGGTTATAATGATTATTCATCTCTCTCTTTAGAAAAATGTATACCGGTAGCACACATGCTGTAAAACAATGTTTTGAATTATCGTTGTAAAGCTGAGGTCACGGTTATAGATACACATAGACAAGACAGATGCACACAGATACAAATGGAGTGAGATACACTAAACAAGGAGATTTTTGTGACCTATACACACACACACACACACACACACACACACACATATATACTCACACACACGTCCTCCCCAAAGGTCGTTCTCATCAGTTTAAAGGTGATCATAGCTGCATGGAGTCAGTAACTGCGTGGGCTGACAGTGCCGTGACAGTTTGTCAGCTCAGTAACAAGGCTGTGTCGTCTGCTTACCCTGATGAAAGCTGGCACCCTTAAGGCACTATGCTGCTTGTCATTAACCATGTGGCATGGCAAGCCAGCCAGCGAGTCCTCCGATAACGCTGCTGCCTAGCCTAGCGCCTCAGCCTGCCATGCCCGTCATAATATTATGGGCAGCTGCACGTTTAATAATTCATAAGCGACAATAATGATAGACTTCCATAACCTTTTAGATTCATCTAAATATATCAGCTCAATATGCAGAGAGGATAGAAGACGGTGTCAGTCAGCGCCTCATCAGTACTGTCAGAGCCTGTTACCTGATTCATTACACATATCAAACACATCTCACTGTGTTCAGCTTTTAGACATTTCTAATGTCCACTCTGAACGGCCTCACTTTTGAAACTGAGTATTGAGAGTAAAGTCTACTTTCAACACACAAAAACCTTCCCCACATACTGTATCAGGAAAAATTATGAATACTCTCGTAGAAATACATATTTGATTTGTCACCAAATGGGGGGTTGTCACGACTCCCATTCAGAAAATGCTAATACCTGTTAAGAATTGACCAATTACCATTTCCAAACGAGTTAACGTGAGATATCGGATATTTAGGCAAATACGGCATTGCCGAAAGGCTGCTGTGCCACACTTCCAGTGTTGAGGAGTAGTGAACTACAAGTAGTTCAACTAGTAATTTAATTACATTTTGCAGTAGCTTGGCGGTAGTTGAACTGAATTCAAATCTAGGTAGTGTTTTCAGTAGTTAATTACTTTTTCTGCCATGTAGTGGTGTAGCTAACTACTGGCACTACACACTATGGGTGTGGTTCGGATTAAATAGTGTTACTGTAGGTTCTGACCAAACAGAGTAAAACCTCACGGATGACTAGAAAATGCTCAAGCCAAGTGTAATTCACCCACTGGGTCATACAGCTGCAAAGACAAAAACATGCTTACACAAGTACCTATAATTATACCCTCGTACCAGGTGGAGTCAACTCCTTGCACATCTAGACAGCCAGTACATCTCTGTTGCTAGTCAGGAACTTAATTGGTTCCTCTCACTGGTGTAGTCATGGCCCTGCCTCATGCTAGAACCTTTGTGGGTGTGGAAGTATATGTGTGTGGGATATAGGACTGTTCCTTCTCACTTCATCACCATATACATCCCTTACATATGTAAAGTAATCAAAACGTTTTAGTATGGTACATGAATGAGTATATTTGAAGCTAGAACCTAACAGTAGGCAATCATTTCCTTCCTTTTTCAGCCTCAGACCTGCCTAATTCTCACTTAATACATTGTTTATGTGTTTAATAGGCTAAATGACACATTCTGTTAACATATGACCCCAGATTGACCTGTTCTTGCAATTTATAGTCTATGACATTTCGGATTTACAGATGATCATGTTTCACAAAGTAGTTTGGATGAACTAAATTACCTTTTCAAAGTGTTGGGTTCTGAGAATGTGAAATATACTTATTCATGTCACTGAGGGAGAGAGGGTCATGTATAACGTTTACATTATGTCAGGATAATGATATTGTTAGCCATCAGGGATGCTATGGGAGGGATCCTTATCCTTATTATCCTTATCCTTATCCTTACTATATTGTGGTCGGCATTGATAAGGGGAGAGAGCCATGGATTAGGCAACAAGGGGGTTGAGGTCAGGTCACCTTACGGAAGAAGGAACGGTCTATTACCCCATCACTTCGTCTTCCTGTCGAACCATAAAAGATGTAATGATTGGAGAGAAGGAGAGAAGGAGGAGTGCATCTAAATTGGAGAATATATACTTTTTTTGTTGGAAACATGTTTTGTCAAATGCAGCTGTATTGATCCTCTGAGAAGAATGAAACTTTGTTAAGCTTTCATAGTGTCTGTTGAGTTTTTTACTCTGAGAATTAGAACTTAACAAAATAAACATTAGTTAAGTAAACCTTTTTTTTTTCATAGGGTTAGCTTTAGTGTAGCTTAACTTATTTCAGTGTGAAGTAATTGGTAGCTTGGTCTTTTCAGAGTAGCTTCCCCAACACTGTGCACTTCCCATTGAAATTAAACACTTAACAACTTAAAGCCACCCCAATGTCTTTATAACACTGCCTAATGAAATAGTTGTCATTCATGGACGTAAAGGCCATTAAACATGCATACAATTAAAATGCATAGTGAGGAGAAGGAGCATGTTTCAAGGCATTGAAATGAGCTAAATTCCGGCGGCACAGTTGGATCCTAACGTCCTGCCATGCCATCTATGTGAAGAGAGAGATCATATTCTCCCAGTCAGGACTGAACAGCTAATAATGTCAACCGGGGGGAGAGAGTGAGAGAGAGAGCGAGAGAGAGAGAGAGAGAGAGAGAGAGATCATGGGCATGAGGGAGGACATCAATGTAATATTCAGGTCCTGGCCAGTCATCATTAATTAAGGGTCAGGAGACAAGCAGCAAATACAAAGATTCATGGAGGTAAAATAACAATGGGCTTGATGTTATTGTATTGTGGTCAAGTAAGCTACTTGAAAGAGCAATCATTTGATATGTGCAAGCTACAACTACAGCACAGGCAAATAGAATCAGGATGAATACAATATACCATAAAATGATATTATATGACAAAGTAATATTCCCCTATATGACATGAACATATGACATGGGCATTGCACAAAGGCAGTCAAAATTACCCTCTGTCTCCCAGACATAAAGATCTGTCACCAGGTGTCTCTCCCTGTCAGTGGGGTCTTTGAGGGCTCCTTCTGCTGTGACAGCTGTCTCTGCACTGCCTGCTGCACTGTTCAACACAGTCAGCACAGCGGTCTCCAATTTTGACGACTCATCACTTCCTAGTGGATGACCTGGTCGTGACCTCTGTACCACCCGCACACCATTGCCATCTGCCATCTTCACAGATTAATTTTTAAAGCTGCTTGACCCTAATCATCTTAGTAATGTACTGCTGCATTACTGTTGCAACACCGACAGTGGGATTTCTCCAAGATATAATTATGCTGAAATATGTCTGCCCTATGCCACAAAATGTTTTTGGGGCTCTGCTGCTATTGCTGATGAGGTACAAAGGACAGCAATCACTTCAAATAGAAAACAGGAGGTCCCGTGGGATAATTGGATTCTACCAGTGTCTAGGACTTCCCCTGGGGCTAGGGTCCGGTGAGAATAAGTTATTAACAATCAGTTGAGCCAGTGGAACCAAAGGTCCATCTTTACCCCAACACCCACGCCAACTCAAACTGTGCTCAATCACAGAGCCAGCAGCAAGCATTGCTGGGCAGTGCCCACCGCCTCTAGCAGGAACCAAACACATTTCAGACTCTACTTATAAAAAAGTTCACTCCATAAGGGACCATCTGATTTATAGTATAAAATAGGTGCTTTATGATGTAACCTAGGTAACAGAGCTTTACAGAGGACGTCAGCGATAGGGTCATACAGATTAACTCAGGTTTATGGCCTTGCTGTATAAAACTGGACGAGATAATACAAATTATATGATAATATATTCAAACAAATAAAACCTACCGTAGATGTTTTTTGATAGTTTACAACCATGTTACAACAGATCCTGGTTCTTTCCCCATTCATATAATAAACACTAAAACATAGAAGTAGACAAGTGCATAGAGACCCAGGAATTATAGAACAGAGTGGGTGTTATTTTTATGGTAGAACTGACTGACCTTTAGGAGCACATACAGTATAAGTCAACTAATAGTGGCCTGCTGTCTACCGCTGCTGACATGCTGCATTGAGCCCTATGTATCTCTCTCCTCTATAGAGCACACAAACTCCTCCTAAGCCATCTCTCTGTCTCTAACCCAGCAGCCCAAGGTCACCTCTGTTTTACATCCAATAATAAGCCCCAGCACCTTAACAATGCTGTAAAACCCAAAGTGCCCCCAAATTAAGGGATTTAATACGCAATTGAGTAGTGATATCATTTGGTTTCAACCAAAAACCCTATTCTTACAAGGAAATTGAGTTTCATTACCCAAAACAATGCCACTCTAATTTATGTGAGGATCTATAAATGGTTTGTCTCATGCTATTTGGGATTAGGGAGGCAGCCAGCCAAAAAGGGCCTAATGTATTTAAAGTGACACATTAACAGGATAAACAGTCCCCTTATCTGCAAAGTACATAGACTTTTTTTTAAATACTCCAATCCCATTAAAGGGACCATTCTCCAAATGATTCCACCATCTTCTGCTCTCACGTTCCGGCCGTCGGCCCACCTGCCAAAGAGTGAAGCCGGGGGTAATCATACACACATTAAGATGAACTTATCCATTGTTCTGGATTCTCCCCAATGAGACCTCGGTCAAATGTCTCTTCCTGTTCTGATCTTGTAGAGGTGGACGGATGAAATCTATTGGCAGGGATAGTGTAGTGTACTCACAAAGCCCTAGTGAGCAGGAGGACCCTGCAGTTAATGCCTATACTGCTATCTGGCCAGAATGTGTTGTGTATTGTACAAGCCAGACTCATATACTGTAAGTGGTGTTACTGATAGTTATGTGTAAGATAACTCCAACATGGGAGCATATGCTTCTCACCTCACTTAGAGATCTCAGAAACAGAAAAGGTGTAAGAACCTGCATTTCCTGTCGAAGACAATGGTGTGTGCCCTTCACCTACTGCCATCATTGTAAATAATAATTTATTCTTAACTGACCTACCTAGTTAAACAGAGGTTAAACAAACAAACTTTCAGAGATACAGAGAAGCAAAACAAACATGCAGAGAATCAAATAGCACACACACGCACACACACACACACACACACGCACGCTCACACACACACACACACACACACACACACACACACACACACACACACACACACACCTCAGCCTTTCGCAATGCACCTGTCATCTTCTCTCCCAGATGGATTCATAAACTTGTTGGATTTCTCACTTCTCTTCTAATTACATTACCGTATGTTAATTCAGAACTTTACTATTGTCTTTTCAATTATGTGATGTAATCAGTTTTGAAAGAAAGAACGCGAGGATATATATCAGCACAAAGGAAAGTGATATCACACAGGATATAGTATGATGAATAAGAAACTCAAAATGTACAGTTCTTCACCAATGGATTATTTACCTGTATCAGAATTGTTAAAGACCACATATAGATACATCTATTAGGTATTTTAGCATGCCTTAAACATTTATTGTAGGGTCATTATTCATTATCTTCTGTGTAACATAATGCATATATAGTTCTGTAGATGACGGAAAGAAAAGCTTAACCTTGAGTACACTATTGGAGATACTCACCATACCATAGTATGGTTTACAAGTGTTATGGTTAATATTAATGGATATAACACCTTGGCAATAGGGGTCAGTTCCACCCCTATGAATACAGTAACAACCCTGATAAAAGAGTTGGCAAGGTCTAATTACACTATTTAAGGTATATAAAACTATAGCCTTTAAAAAAATGTCCTCCTTTAAATATACTACTGCTAACATTTATGGCCTAACATTAAATGTAATCAGGTAGCAGCACTACAGTACAAAAAGCTGACCTCTGCTCACTATATTGCAAATGCTAGAGGCACGTCATAATCCTATCACCAATCAATTGGGACCAAGTTACTATAAAATGCATCTTTTTTTTTTCCATCTGTGTTTTGAGCAGGAGTAAACTAGTAGTTAGGTAAAGGAGCTTTTTATTGCTTTTTGCCAAGTCATTTTGAAAAACCTGTTAAAAGGAATTTACATGTTCAAATCAACCCGGTTAGTTGAGGTAATTGAGGTAATATGTACATGTAGGTAGAGGTAAAGTGACTATGCATGGATAATAAACAGAGAGTAGCAGAAGCGTAAAATGGGGAGTGTGGCTGGGGACAATGCAAATAGTCCGGGTAGCCATTTGATTAGGTGTTCAGGAGTCTTATGGCTTGAGGGTAGAAGCTGTAAGATGCCTTTTGGACCTAGACTTGGCAATCCGGTACCGCTTGCTGTGCGGTAGCAGAGAGAACAGTCTATTGCAAGGGTGGCTGGAGTCTTTAGCAATTTTCTGGGCCTTCCTCAGACACCGCCTGTTATAAAGGGCCTGGATGGCAGGAAACTTGGCCCCAGTGATATACTGGGCCGTACACATTACCCTCTGTAGTGCCCTGCGGTCGGAGGCCGAGCAGTTTCCATACCAGGCAGTGATGCAACCAGGACGCTCTCAATGGTACAGCTGTATAACTTTTTGAGGATCTGAGGACCCATGGCAAATCCTGAGGGGGAATAGGTTTTGTTGTACCCTCTTCACGACTGTCTTGGTGTGTTTGGACCATGATAATTTGTTGGTGATGTGGACACCAAGCAACTTGGAGCTCTCAACCTGCTCCACTACACCCTCATCAATGAGAATGGGGGCGTGCTCGGTCCTTATTTTTTCTGTAGTCCACAATCATCCCCTTTGTCTTGATCACGTTGAGGTAGAGGTTGTTATCCTGGCACCACACTGCCAGGTCTCTGACCTCCTCCCTATAAGCTGTCTCATCGTTGTCGGTGATCAGGCCTACCACTGTTGTGTCATCAGCAAACTTAATGATGGTGTTGGAGTCGTGCTTGGCCGTGCAGTCATGGGTGAACAGGGACTACAGGAGGGGACTGAGCACGCACCACTGAGGGGCCACTGTGTTGATGATCAGAAGTGGCAGATGTGTTGTTACCTACCCTCACCACCTTGGGGCGGCCCGTCAGATAGTCCAAGATCTAGTTGCAGAGGGAGGTGTGTAGTCCCAGGGTCCTTAGCTTAGTGATGAGCTTTGTGGGCACAATGGTGTTGAACGCTGAGCTGTAGTCAATGAACAGCAATCTCACACAGGTGTTCCTTTTGTCCAGGTGGGAAAGGGCAGCGTCGAGTGCAATAGAGATTGCATCATCAGTGGATCTGTTGGGTCGATATGCAAATTGGAGTGGGTCTAGGTTTCTGGGACAATGGTGTTGATGTGAGCCATGACCAGCCTTTCAAACCCTTCATAGCTACAGACTTGAGTGCTACGGGTCTGTAGTCATTGAGGCAGGTTACCTTGGTGTTCTTGGGCACAGGGACTATGATGGTCTGCTTGAAACATGTTGGTATTACAGACTCGGTCAGGGACAGGTTGAAATCGTCAGTGAAGCCACTTGCCAGTTGGTCAACACATGCTCGGAGTACACGTCCTGGTAATCCGTCTGGCCCAGCGGCCTTGTGAATGTTGACCTGTTTAAAGGTCTTACTCACAACGACTACGGAGAGTGTGATCACACAGTCGTCTGGAACATCTGATGCTCTCATGCATGCTTCAGTGTTGCTTGCCTTGAAGTGAGCATATAAGTGTTTTACCTCATCTGGTAGGCTTGTGTCACTGAGCAGCTAACGACTGTGCTTCCATTTGTAGTCTGTAGTTTGCAAGCCGTGCCACGTTTCACGAGCATCGGAGACGGTGTAGTACAATTCAATCTTAGTCCTGTATTGACGCTTTGCCTGTTTTATGGTTCGTCGGAGGGCATAGCGGGATTTCTTATAAGCGTACAGGTTAGAGTCCCGCTCCTTGAAAGCGGAATCTCAGTGCGGATGTTGCCTGTAATCCATGGCTTCTGGCTGGGGTATGTAAGTACGGTAACTATGGGGACAATGTCATCGATGCACTTGAGGAAGCCAGTGACTGATGTGGTGTACTCCTCAGTGCCATTGGAAGAATCTGGAACATAATCCAGTCTGTGCTAGCAAAACAGTCCTGTAGCTTAGCATTTGACCATTTCCTTATTGAGCGAGTCACTGGTACTTCCTGCATTAGTTGTTGTTTGTAAGCAGGAATCAGGAGGATAGAGTTATGGTCAGATTTGCCAAATGGAGGGCTTTCTACGCATCTCTGTGTGTGGAGTAAAGGTTGTCTAGAGTTTTTTTTCCTCTGGTTGCACATTTAACATGCTGGTAGAAATGAGGTAACACGGATGTAAGTTTCCCTGCATTAAAGTCGCCAGCCACTATGAGCGCCGCCTATCGATGAGCATTTTCTTGTTTGCTTATGGACTTATACAGCTCATTGAGTGCAGTCTGAGTGCCAGCATCGGTTTGTGGTGGTAAATATGAAAAATATAGATGAAAACTATTTTGGTAAATAGTGTGGTCTACAGCTTATCATGAGATACTCTACTTCAGGTGAACAAAACCTAGAGACCTTAATATTAGATTTCGTGCACCAGTTGTTATTTACAACTAGTTACAGACTGTCACCCCTTGTCTTACCGGAGGCAACTTTTCTACCTTGCCGATGGACCGAAAACCCTGCCAGATATATGTTATCCATGTCGTCGTTCAGCCACGTTCAGCCACTCGGTGAAACATAAGATATTACAGTTTTTAATGTCCTGTTGGTAGGATAGTCTTGATCGGAGCTTATCCCTTTTGTTATCCAATGATTGCAAGAAGGCTAATAGGACATCAGATACTTACAAGGCACCCCAACCAAATTTCCTGATATCTCCGTCTCATCTTCATGTGAATGGCGGGGATTTGGGTCTTGTTGGGTGTCTGAAGTAAATCCTTCGCATCCGACTCGTTAAAGAAAAAATCTTCGTCCAGTACAAGGGGGGTAATCGCCGTCCTGATATCCAGAAGCTCTTTTCGGTCATTAGAGACGAATAAAGGCAGCCATTCTACATACTTATATGTTGTTTTCATGTTGTTACTTTTAAACTTGTTCCTCCAAAGTTTAAATTTGTATTAAATAATTGCACCAAAGGTCTGTATATTTGTCAGGATTTCATTGATATAGTAGATTTAAAACAATATTACAACTAGAAATAGTATTGTATTTGTGACAGCAATGATGGTATTAATAAGTAAACAAACTGCATGGTATTATACGTTTTGATAAGAACAAAGTTAAGTAAAAACGTCAGGGGTGCGTATGGAGAAAAAAGTAGTTAACAATCTTGCACCCTAGTTGTGATGTTAATAAAACAATTTCCTGTCTTAGTCAGAACATTTGATGAGTCACTTGTCAAGTATTTGCAGCTAAAGGAATTATCCCCCCGCTGTTCATGTTAACCTTATCCACAGGAGGCACCTGAATTCAGAAACACATGATTAACATACTAAGCACTCTCAACTAGTTCCACAGACTAAAGAAATGAGTGAAAGCCATTTATCAGACACCACACTACAATGGTCAAAGTGATGTGTCCTCTAGCTGTAGTCACTAAAACATTGTCCTTGTCCGATTCCAATTCAGCTCGGGAAAGCCCTCTTAAAAGGGACTAAGTACCAATAAATTCACTTTAAGACCTCATGTCATTTTCTCTAGTCAATAAAATTATATCTGAATATATACTACACTTTCGCTTAGTCGTTGACCATTCATAAGAAGTACACATAAGTACCTGGGAAATAAGGTAGAGAATACAGAATGACTTCTTTCAGACAGTATGAGCGGTGAGATTATCAGACAGTACCTGTCCTCGAGGGTCAGCCAGTTCAGATATTATACTTTTCCATTAGTAACAGACTACGAGCTGGAAAACGGTGGTCTATCCACTTAGCTCGGTAATGAAATCAGAGGAAGAATTAAAAACAGAATGTTGAAACCTTAATATGATAGTCCATTTAAATTAACGGGCTGAAATCTTACAGGCTGAGCCTGACAGTAATTTTGAACATTACTTTCTCAAGGACTTTAATAGAGTTTCAGTTCACATAAAGGATGTCTCTAGACATAAAAGACGAAACTAATCAATTCAATTTAATACTTTCATCTGGCGAGTAAATTTTGTTTGCTGTTTATTGAGTCTTCCGCGAGAGAGCTCCAGTCGACATAGTTCACGTAGCGCATCATTTGTGCTCAACCTTGTAATGGTCGGGAAATTGAAAGGTATATCGAGAAGTATAATGTAAGCAATTAAAGATGGTTATAATGGTTTTGTATCATTTCAGCTAGTAGTTTTGAAAGTAGCACTCGAGCTAAAAACTGGTCCCCTAAAATTGTGCACAGTTCTGTACGTCATTGTTCTTGATCCTCTGTGCTGTGCTGACCTGATCCTGCCTCCCACTTTAACTTGCATTACACATCATTCCACCCGCCAATCAACATTGTCCATTAGTTTGGTTGTTGTAGGCTAGTTCCTTTTGTAGCATGCATTGTCTCCTCAGACTAGTATGGCAAACAATCAAGTGTAATAATGTCATTATATACAACGGAAAATGTATACTTATTTGTTTCCATTAAATGACTTGCCTAGTTAAATAAAGGTTAAAAGAAAATTAAAATAAATGAATAAATAAATAAAATGTCCTACTTAAAAGTAATGTATTAATTATATCATATGCCTAGTAATGAATGATTATTCGCTGGCAATCAACAGAATACCTGTGTGAAAAGTTTATAAATACAAAAAAGTGGAAACATGGAATTATTTGATTTGGATGGATAGTTGACACAACATAAAGGTAGGCCAATATTTTCTTATCTAAAATGTGTGAAAGTGTGAAAGGTGAAAGTTTGCAGTATACATTTCTGGAGTGCGTCAAATCAAATTTGATCAAATGTTGTTTTATTTGTCACATGCTTCGTAAACAGGTGAGGACTAACAGTGAAATGTTTACTCATGGGCCCTTCCCATCAATGCAGAGATTTGGATAAATAATAACACAAGGAATAAATACACGAACAATAACTTGGCTATATACACAGGGTACCAGTACCGAATCTATGTGCAGGGGTATGAGATACTTGAGGAAGATATGTACAAACACAATGCATTCGGAAAGTATTCAGACCCATTGACTTTTTCCACATTTTGTTACGTTACAGCCTTATTCTAAAATTGATTAGATTGATGAGGAAAAACAACAATCTACAGTTGGGGCCAACATTTTTGAGAATGACGCAAATATAAATTTTCACAAAGTCTGCATCCTCAGTTTGTATGATGGCAATTTGCATATACTGTACTCCAGAATGTTATGAAGAGTGATCAGATGAATTGCAATTAATTGCAAAGTCCCTCTATGCCATGCAAATGAACTGAATCCCCAAAAAACATTTCCACTGCATTTCAGCACAGCCACAAAAGGATCAGCTGAGAACATGTCAGTGATTCTCTTGTTAACACAGGTGTGAGTGTTGACGAGGACAAGGCTAGAGATCACTCTGTCATGCTGATTGAGTTCGAATAACAGACTGGAAGCTTCAAAAGGAGGGTGGTGCTTGGAATCATTGTTCTTCCTCTGTCAACCATGGTTACCTGCAAGGAAACACATGCCGTCATCATTGCTTTGCACAAAAAGGGCTTCACAGGCAAGGATATTGCTGCCAGTAAGATTGCACCGAAATCAACCATTTATCGGATCATCAAGAACTTCAAGGAGAGCGGTTCAATTGTTGTGAAGAAGGCTTCAGGGCGCCCAAGAAAGTCCAGCAAGAGCCAGGACCGTCTCCTAAAGTTGATTCAGCTGCGGGATTGGGGCACCACCAGTACAGAGCTTGCTCAGGAATGGCAGCAGGCAGGTGTGAGTGCATCTGCAGGCACAGTGAGGCAAAGACTTTTGGCAAGGTGTCAAGAAGGGCAGCAAAGAAGCTACTTCTCTCCAGGAAAAACATCAGGGACAGACTGATATTCTGAAAAAGGTACAGGGATTGGACTGCTGAGGACTGGGGAAAAGTCATTTTCTCTGATGAATCCCCTTTCCGATTGTTTGAGGCATCCGGAAAAAAGCTTGTCAGGAAAAGACAAGGTGAGAGCTACCATCAGTCCTGTGTCATGCCAACAGTAAAGCATCCTGAGACCATTCATGTGTGGGGTTGCTTCTCAGCCAAGGGAGTGGGCTCACTCACAATTTTGCCTAAGAACACAGCCTTGAATAAAGAATGGTACCAACATATCCTTTGAGAGCAACTTCTCCCAACCATCCAGGAACAGTTGTGACGAACAATGCCTTTTCCAGCATGATGGAGCAGCTTGCCATAAGGCAAAGTGATAACTAAGTGGATCGGGGAACAAAACATAGAAATTTTGGGTCCATGACCAGGAAACTCCCCAGACCTTAATCCCATTGAAAATTTGTGGTCAATCCTCAAGAAGCGGATGGACAAAAAAAAACACACAAATTCTGACAAATTCCAAGCATAGATTATGCAAGAATGGGCTGCCATCAGTCAGGATGTTGATTGACACTATGCCTGGGTGGATTGCAGAGGTCTTGAAACAAAAGGGTCAACACTGCAAATATTGACTCTGCATCAACTTCATGTAATTGTCAATAAAAGCCTTTATCACTTATGAAATGCTTGTAATTATACTTCAGTATTCCATAGTAACATCTGACAAAAATGTCTAAAGACACTGAAGCAGCAAACTTTGTGGAATTTAATATTTGTGTCATTCTCGAAACTTTTGGCCACAACTCTACACACAATCACCCATGATGACAATGCAAAAACAAGTTTTTAGATATTTTTGCAAATGTTCGTTTTCTCATGGTCTGAGTCCTTTAAGTGCCTTTTGGCAAACTCCACGTGGGCTCTCCACATGTCTCTCCACATGTACCTTTTACTGAGGATTGGCTTCTGTCTGGCCACTCTACCATAAAGGCCTGATTGGTGGAGTGCGGCAGAGATGGTTGTCCTTCCGGAAGGTTCTCTGGAGCTCATTCAGAGTGACCATCTGGTTCTTCGTCACCTCCCTGACCATGGCTCTTATCCCCCGATTGCTCAGTTTGGCCAGCTCTAGGAAGAGTCGTGGCAGTTCCAAACTTCTTCCATTTAAGAATGATGGAGGCCACTGTGTTCTTGAGGACCTTCAATACTACAGACATTGTTTGGTACAGTTCCCCAAAACCTGTGCCTCGACACAATTCTGTCTCAGAGCTCTAAAGACAATTCCTTTGACCTCATGGCTTGGTTTTTGCTCTAACATGCACTGTAAACTGTGGGACCTTATATAGACAGGTGTGTGCCTTTCCAAATCATGTCCAATCAATTGAATTTACCACAAGTGGACTCAGATCCAGTTGTAAAAACATCACAAGGATGATCAATGGAAGCAGAATGACCTGAGCTCAATTTTGAGTCTCATAGCAAAGGGTCTGAATACTTATGTAAATAAGCTATTCCTTTTTTTATTTGTAATACATTTGCAAGAATTTCTAAAAACCTGTTTTCGCTTTGTCATTATGGGGTATTGTGTTTAGATTGATGAGGATTTTTTTTAGAATAAGGCTGTAACGTAACAAAATGTGGAAAAAGTCAAGGGGTCTGAATAATTTCCGAATGCACTGTAGGTAGGGATATACTGACTAGGCAACAGGATAGACAATAAACAGTAACAGCAGTGCATGTGATGAGTCAAAAGAGTTAGTGCAAAAAGGGTCAATACAGATAGTCCGGGTAGGTATTGGGGAACTATTTAGCAGTCTTGTGGCTTGGGGGTATAAGTTATTCAGGGTCCGATTGGTTCCAGATTTGGTGCATCAGTACCGCTTGTCGTGCGTTAGCAGAGAGAACAGTCTATAACTTGGGTGATTACGAATCAATTTATAGGGCCTTCCTCTGACACCACCTGGTATAGAGGTTCAGGATGGTAAAAATACACCAGCTAAACCATTTAGGAGATACAGGTTGTGGGCATAGTGTTTCTGATCGGGTTGACAATTATCTTCTAATGTATTTGTGTGGCTATGCATGCAGCCACTCATCCCAGTTGCTTCAGAGCGCGTGTTCACTACATGACAGGAACAAGCACGTAGATCTCATTCACTAAATGATGACATGTTAGAATGTAAGGATTCTGTGCCCTTTTCTGCTGGGAGAGGACTGTAGGTTGTTTATTATGCATGTATGAGCCATACAATGACACCACGAGTCCAGAACGGGAGGTTTAACACTAGAACCGCTAAAGCAGTCATTTTGACTGCTCATACACATTTTTAAAGTCATGCCACCCTCCGATCTTGATTTTTCCTAAATAAGTCTATATAACATAATGTAAGTGTTAGAATCTTAATATCACAAACAGAACTGGAGTTATAACCAGTTTTAGGAGGGCATGTCATTTTTGAATGATTTTCCCCGTTGCCCCTCCTTCTCTTGACAGTGAAAAATGCAGTGCCTATGTCACACCCTGACCATAGTTTGCTTTGTATGTTCTATGTTTTGTTTGGTCAGGGTGTGATCTGAGTGGGCATTCTATGTTGGATGTCATGTTTGTCTGTTTCTGTGTTTGGGCCTGATATGGTTCTCAATCAGAGGCAGGTGTTAGTCATTGTCTCTGAATGGGAGCCATATTTAGGTAACCTGTTTTGTGTTAGGTTTTGTGGGTGATTGTTCCTGTCTTTGTGTTTGTTACACCAGATAGGGCTGTTTTCATTTTTTTCACATTTCTTGTTTTGTATATTGTTCATTTATCATCTTCATTAAAGATGTATCACAATAACCACGCTGCGTTTTGGTCCGTCTCTCCTTCAACAGAAGAAAGCCGTGACAGAATCACCCACCAACCAAGGACCAAGCGGCGTGGTAAACAGCAGCTGCAGCAAAAGCAGCAGCAGGAGAAGCAACAGAGGCAGCAGCAGCAGGAGCAGCAGCAGCAGTGGGAGAGGCTGCACTACTTGGAGAAATGGACTTGGGAGGAGATCCTAGACGTGAAAGGACCCTGGGCAGAGCCAGGGGAATATTGCCGCCCCAAAGCCGAGCTGGAGGCAGCGAAAGCAGAGAGGCGGCATTATGAGGAGCTAGCACGGCAGAGCGGATGGAAGCCCGAGAGTCAGCCCCAAAAATGTCTTGGTGGGGGGCATACAGGAAGTGTGGCGAAGCCAGGTAGGAGACCTGCGCCAACTTCCTGTGCTTACCGGGGGGCGAGAGAAACCGGGCAGGCACCGTATTATGCTGTGGAGCGCACGGTGTCCCCAGTGCGGGTGCATAGCCCGGTGCGGTACATACCAGCTCTGCGTATCGGCCGGGCTAGAGTGGGCATCGAGCCAAGTGCCATAAAGCCGGCTCTACGCATCTGGTCTCCAGTGCGTCTCCTTGGGCCGGCTTACATGGCACCAGCCTTGCGCATGGTGTCCCCGGTTCGCCTGCATAGCCCAGTGCGGGCTATTCCACCTCGCCGCACTGGCAGGACGACCGGGAGCATTCAACCAGGTAAGGTTGGGCAGGCTCGGTGCTCAAGAGCTCCAGTGCGCCTGCACGGTCCAGTCTATCCGGTACCACTTCCACGCACCAGCCCTCCGGTGGCAGCCCCCCGCACCAGCCTGTCTCTCCGTCTCATCCCGCCTGTCCGGTGCTGCCGGAGTCTCCCGCCTGTCCGGCACTGCCGGAGTCTGAGGCGCCAGAGCCCCTCAGCCCAGAGGCGCCAGAGCCCCCGCCCCTCTGGCCCGAGCCCCCGCCCCTCTGTCCCGAGCCCCCGCCCCTCTGTCCCGAGCTTCCGCCCCTCTGTCCCGAGCTTCCGCCCCTCTGTCCCGAGCTTCCGCCCCTCTGTCCCGAGCTTCTGCCCCTCTGTCCCGAGCTGCCCCTCAGTCCAGTGGGTTCATTTAGAGGGTCGCCGTGGTTAGGAGGCCACGGAAGTGGACAATGGGGAGGACTAAGACTATGGTAAAGTGGGGGCCACGTCCAGCACCAGAGCCGCCACCGCGGACAGATGCCCACCCAGAACCTCCCCAATAGGTTCAGGTTTTGCGGCCGGAGTCCGCACCTTGGGGGGGGGGTACTGTCACACCCTGACCATAGTTTGCTCTGTATGTTCTATGTTTTGTTTGGTCAGGGTGTGATCTGAGTGGGCATTCTATGTTGGATGTCATGTTTGTCTGTTTCTGTGTTTGGGCCTGATATGGTTCTCAATCAGAGGCAGGTGTTAGACATTGTAGCCTGTTTTGTGTTGGGTTTTGTGGGTGATTGTTCCTGTCTTTGTGTTTGTTACACCAGATAGGGCTGTTTTTGGTAATTTTTACCTTTCTTGTTTTGTGTATTGATCATTTATCATCTTCATTAAAGATATATCACAATAACCACGCCGCGTTTTGGTCCGCCTCTCCTTCAACAGAAGAATCCCGTAACAGCCTAACTGATAATCATCCTGATAACGGCCTCAACTGAACCTAAACTAATTTCAAACATATAACAATAAATTAAGTAAAGCATGATGGGGAGAAAGGGGGAGAATCAGTGAGTTGATAAGCGAGGGGAAGAGAACTATGCATAATTATGTCATCACCAATTGTGAATGAAGAACAGGGTGGGCCATTATATACAGTATATTGATCTATTTGAATTATAATCTTAAAATGGTGTGTATCCTATATCAGTCCTCCGAATCCTAACAGTCTCATCAGTCTCCTCTGGCCTACCTGGAGTAGGCTACACAGTGAGAGTGTGCATAATTTTACATGCTAAACGGCTTTCAATATCTGGGAAAAGATCCACACCGGGCAGCAGGTGAGCGAGTGTCAGAGAATGTGGTGATGAGGCTTGTGTAACCTTACTTTGGCAAGGGGAGAAACGTCACCATGGACAATTTCTTCACTTCACTGTCATTAGCCGGCACCATGAACAAAGTACACCTCTTCCCCTTATTTATTTATTGTCCTATCATGGTGGAACAGTTTTAAAATAGATGATACATTTGATTTGTTATTGTCCTATCATGGGGAACTACATTTTTTAAAATAAATTATATCTAAATAATTATTTATGATCCTATTTTAATGGTACGGTCCATGAAATTCAAAAGGGGTGCTGGTTTTAATTAACAATAATTTTGATCCAAATGTGCAAATTGTCCAAACAGATCCTCAAGGGAGATGGATTATTTTAAATATGTTATTGGACAATAAACAGATATGGCTTATTAACCTATACGGTCCGAATAATGATGATCCAAGCTTCTTTGAAAATATATATAAGAATTTATCAACTCTACAAGCAACACTAGATTCTATTATTATGGTGGGAGATTTTAATACGGTCTTAAATACCTCTATGGACCGGAAAGGAAATCCCACTACAAACTATCACCCTCAGGCACTTAAGGAAATCATGAATGTCATGGATATATTGGAATTAGTGGATATATGGAGACTTAAATACCCTGACCTAGTGAGATATACATGGCGGAGGCTTAATCAAGCTAGTCGACTTGACTACTTTCTTATACCATTCTCTCTGCGCACCAAAAGTTTAAAATGTGTTGATAGGGGACAGAATGTGGTCGGATCATCACATAATTGGCATATATATTACTCTTACAGAATTTCCACGTGGGCGAGGATATTGGAAATTTAATCAAAGCCTACTAGATGATAAATTGTTTAGAACTAGGACAGAAGAATTTATAACTGACTTTTTCAGACAACATAGGTACAGCAGATCCCCTTACTGTATAGGACAATTTTAAATGTGCCTTTAGAGGCAATGCATTTCAGTACTCATCTATAAAACAAAAGCAATTTAGATCAAAAGAGTCCATATTAACAAAGGAAATTGAAGGACTAACAGTACAGATAGATAGCAATAAAAAACGGTACTATAGAGGCACAGAATAAGTTAAAGGAAAAACCAAAAGAAATGGAGGAACTTATTCAAGAAAGATCTAGTGTAAGAGGAAGTAAAGTACTTTAAGAATATGTTTTCATTTCAGGCTCCTCCATCTCCACTAACTGGAACTAATTGTATGGATTTTTTCCCTAATAATAATGTAAAATGAATATCTGTACAGAAAAACTCATGTGAAGGCCAAATTACAGAGGAGGAACTGCTTGAGGCAATTGGGGCCTTTAAGGATGGGAAAACTCCAGGGCTGGATGGCATACCAGTGGAAGTAAACAAACGTCTTTTGGGGTATACTCAAATGACCATTATTGGCTTGTTTTAACCACTCCTATATAAATGGTAGATTATCAGACACGCAACAAGAAGGTCTGATATCATTATTACTGAAACAGGACCCAAGTGGTATATATAAAGATCCAGTCCATTAAAAAAATTGGAGACCTCTTACACTTCAGTGTTGTGATGCAAAAATCCTAGCAAAATGCTTGACACATAGAATTAAAAAAGTATTGTCAGATATTATTCATCCTAATCAGACATTTTTTTTTTACATGGATGACACATTGGAGATAATATAAGACAAGTACTGGAAACAATAGAACACTATGAAATATCGGGGACACCAGGCCTGGTTTTCATAGCTGATTTTGAAAAGGCTTTTGATAAAGTACGACTTTATATATAAATGCTTTATATATAAAGTTTATATATAAATGCCTGGAACATTTTAATTTTGGGGAATCTCTTATAAAATGGGTTAAGGTTATGTATAGTAACCCTAGATGTAAAATAGTAAATAATGGCTACATCTCAGAAAGTTTTAAACTATCTAGAGGAGTAAAACAAGGTTATCCACTATCGGCATATCTATTTATTATTGCCATCGAAATGTTAGCTGCTAAGATTAGATCAAACAATAATATTAAGGGATAAGAAATCAGTGGCTTAAAAACTAAGGTGTCATTGTACGCTGATGATTCATGTTTTCTTTTAAAACCACAGTTAGAGTCTCTCCACGGCCTCTTAGAGGATCTAGATAATTTTGCTATCCTCTCTGGATTAAAACCAAATTATTATAAATGTACCATATCACGTATTGGATCACAAAAAAATGCCCATTTTACATTACCATGTAGTTTAACAATTAAAAGGTATACCGGAGATGTGGACATACTCTGTATACAAATCTCAAAAGAAAGAAATGATTTCACTCCAATAAAGTGATGCTTGTAGAGTTGATATATTCTTCTATATATTTTCAAAGAAGCTTGGATCATCATTATTCGGACCGTAACTTTTTATAGAAAGTTAGCAAAAATAGATAAGATCTTGCTACCATGGAAAGGAAAATACCTGTCTATTTGTGGAAAAATCACCCTGATTAACTCTTTAGTTATATCACAGTTTACCTGTTTCCTTATGGGTTTGCCTACACCTAGTGACCTGCTTTTTAAATTATATGAACAAAAAATATTCAATTTTATTTGGAACGGCAAGCCAGATAAAATTAAAAGGGCCTATTTATATAACGAATATGAATTCGAAGGGCAGAAATGATTAAATATTAAAGCATTAGACCTCTCACTAAAGGCTTCAGTCATACAAAAGTTATACTTAAATCCAAACTGGTTCTCTAGTCAATTGGTACGAATGTCTCATCATATATTCAGGAAGGGCCTTTTCCCCTTTATTCAGATTATACCTGCTCACTTTCGGTTGTTTGAAAAGGAAATAATCTCCAAAATATCTTTATTTTTTAAACAAGCCTTAGATAGTTGGTTGCAATTTCAGTTTAATCCACCTGAAAGGATGGAACAAATAGTACAACAAATATTGTGGTTAAATTCAGAAATCCTAATTGCAACAAAAAAAACTGTATTTATCAAAGAAATGTTTAAAAAATGTATAATTTTAGTGAATGATATCATAAATAGGACTGGTGGAGTTATGTCACACATGCAGCTAACACAGACATATGGAAATGTCTGCTCTACCCAAAATTACAACCAATTAATTGCAGCATTACCACAAAAATGGAAGAGGCAAGTAGAAGGGGAAAAAAGTAAGGAACTTGTATGTCGGCCCTGTATTAAAGAACATAAATGGTTAAAGAAAAGTGTGATAAATAAAAAATATACCAATTTCATTTAAGGACCAAAAAACTGACAGCTGTGCCATATAAATTGCCAAATAGTTGGGAAGAGATTTTCGATGTACCCATTCCATGGCACATGGTTTATGAATTGATACGCAAAACAACGCCGGATTCAAAACTTTGAATTTTTCAATATAAATTACTATACAAAATTCTTGCAACTAATAGAATGTTAAATATATAGGGGATACAATCTTCCCAGCTCTGCAGATTCTGCTATGAGGAGGCAGAGTCATTTGATCATTTATTTTGGTATTGTCCATATGTAGCTCGTTTTTGGTCACAGGTCCAGGAATGGCTGAAGAATTGCAACATTTGCCTAGAACTAACGCTACAGATAGCAATAATGGGTGATATGAAAAGCCATAGTCAATAAATCAATAATATAATCATTATTATAGCAAAACTGTTTATTTTTCATTTACAATCTGTAGAAGGTATGAGAACAGGACGGTTCTATTCTTTTGTGAAGCATCACAGCACAGTTGAAAAATATATGGCAAAAAGAAATCTGAAATGGATGATGTTGACAGATAGATGGGAGGGGTTGAATGGAGCTGAAGGGTGGGACTAATAACAAGATAAACAATGTAAAGCAAACGGGATCTGTAAAATGTATATAGGTTCGGAACTTCTGTGAAATAGCATAGTTACAAATAGAAATCAAACTGGATGGACATCAGAAATAGAGGAAGGATTAAGAACAATCAAAAGAGAACTATTGTTGTAACGCTTGTCTTCGTCCTCCTCAGATGAGGAGTAAGAAATGTCAGACCAATGCGCAGCGTGGTAGGTGTCCATATTGTATTTAATACGAATACTGAACACTTGAACAAAAACAATAAAAGAACAGAAAAATAAAATACTGAACAGAAAATAACAAAACAAAACAGTTCCGTGTGGACCAAACACTGACACGGAAAATAATCACCCACAACTCAAAAGTGAAACCAGGCTACCTAAGTATGGTTCTCAATCAGGGACAACAATTGACAGCTGCCTCTGATTGAGAACCATCCCAGGCCAAACACAGAAATCCCAAATTATAGAAAAAGGAACATAGACTGCCCACCCCAACTCACGCGCTGACCATACTAAAACAAAGACAAAACAAAGGAACTTAGGTCAGAACGTGACAATTGTAAAGTAGACTGTGTCTGTAAAATGTATATAAGATGTATAAATTGAAGGTAAAAGCAGAAGTGTTTATTAGTTTACTCCAATTGGGGGATCGGCGGTAGGGTTTGCGGGGAATAATAATAAAGGTATATTCTTTAAAAAAGGTATGTATGTCTATATAGGTATGTGTATGTATATATGTGTATATGTATGCATGCGTGTATGGATATATATATTTACCAAAAAAATATGCGGGATTGGAAATGATGCAGACAATTACATTGGAAGCAACATTCTTTCCGCAATATTAAGCTGATCCACCCCTTAGAAAAAAGAAAAAAAAGAGAAAAAATGTACACCCCTTCAAATTGATTGGATTTGGCTATTTCAGCCACACCCGTTGCTGATAGGTGTATAAAATCGAGCACTCAGCCATGCAATCGTCATAGCAAATATTGGCAGTAGAATGGCCTTACTGAAGAGCTCAGTGACATTCAACGTGGCATCGTCATAGGATGCCACCTTTCCAACGAGTTAGTTCATCAAATTTCTACCCTGCTAGAGCTGCCCCGGTCAACTGTAAGTGCTGTTATTGTGAAGTGGAAACGTCTAGGAGCCACAATGGCTCAGCTGCGAAGTGGTAGGAGACACAAGCTCACAGAATGGGACCGCCGAGTGCTGAAGTGCGTAAAAATGCAACACTCACTACCGAGTTCCAAACTGCCTCCGGAAGCAACATCCGCATAAGAACTGTTCATCGGGAGCTTCATGAAATGAGTTCCCATGGCCATGCAGCCACACACAAGCCTAAATCACCATCAGCAATGCCAAGCGTTGGCTCGAGTGGTGTAAAGCTCGCCGCCATTGGACTCTGGAGCAGTGGAAATGCATTCTCTGGAGTGATGAATCACGCTTCACCATCTGGTAGTCCGACGGCCTAATCTAGGTTGGCAAATGCCAGGAGAACACAACCTGCCCCTATGCATAGTGCCAACTGTAAAGTTTGGTGGAGGAGGAATAATGGTCTTGGGCTGTTTTTCATGGTTTGGGCTAGGCTCCTCAGTGACGGGAAATTTTAACTCTATAGCATACAATGACTTTCTAGACGATTCTGTGCTTCCAACTTTGTGACAACAGTTTGGGGAAGGCCCTTTTCTGTTTCAGCATGACAATGCCCACGTGCACAAATCGAAGTCCATAAAGAAATGGTTTGTCGAGATCGGTGTGGAACAACTTGACTGGCCTGCACAGAGCCCTGACCTCAATCCCATCGAACACCTTTGGGATGAATTGGAATGCCAACTGCGAGCCAGGCCTAATCGCCCAACATCAGTTCCTGACCTCACTAATGCTCTTGCGGCTGAATGGAAGCAAGTCCCCTCAGCAATGTTCCAACACCTAGTGGAAAGCATACCCAGAAGAGTGGAGGCTGTTATAGAGGCAAAGGGGGAACCAACTCTATATTAATGCCCATGATTTTGGAATTGAGATACTTTTGGTCAAGTAGTGTATATCTCTCCATCCTTCTTTCTGAATGACCACCTGTTTGTGTCTTCATGCCTAACACCTTGGCAAAGTCCAGGAATGCTATTTCCTTGTCAAAGCTATACAGTGTGAATCATCAACCCTATGCTGTTTGTTAGGAGTTCATTAATTTCTGTGGCCCCGGGCGAGGTCTCCCATGATTAATGACAGAGATGCAATTTCCATGCATCGCCAAGCCCCCTCTGTCCGAGGAGATAAATCAACAGTACCTGTACGCCGTCACACCCTGACCATGTCCAACAAGCACACTCTGTCTGGATTCGTGACCCAGGATGTGAAGGGAGCCAACCACAACCTTACATGGTCAGGGAACACACTCTACTACGATGTCCATATTAGGACAGTCACTCACTACTAGTCACTGAACCTCACATGAAATTAAGGTAATGCAGTTTCTTATGTTGAATTCTGAAATCTGGCTTGTGAAACATTAACCGAGTATGGTTCCCCGGTACATGGATGTGATATTATCTAACATGACCACAGTGAAATGCAGAGGTAATTGACCATGTAGTGACGCACTCCCTCAAAACAGAACGTTTAAGATGTTCAAAAAAGAGCTTACAAAAATGGATGAAAAAAAGATGAAAGGCAAAAGCAGCTATGAAGATTTTTCCGTTGTCAGGGAACTGCACCCTCTGTCACTAACTCTCCATCCACCTCCCTGAGAAACGAATGAATAAAAAACACTAACTGGATTAAAACCTAATGCCTTTCAATTGTTTTTGTATTGCCTGTCTAGCTAAATAAATAAGAGGAGTCGACTTGGCTTGTTACTACTCACTCTGACTTTATTAGGCTAAGAAGCTTATCGTCGGTATCCAAGCCCAGCTTCAATATCACTCAGACCGCCATAAGCTTTCACCCAGCTCAGAACATCAGTGACAATAACAACAATGGAATGAAATGCAATGTAACTTTAAAAAAAAAAGATGCAATGTGACTGATATGGACTCAGGGAGCTATGGAAACCAGCATGTGGTTGCCTCATTAGACAGAAAAGACACACTCAGCAAACAACCAATCATAATGTATCGTTAGAAACAGCTAATGAACTGCAAGTCTCATGAGCGATATGTTCCATTTCAGCGAATTTGGAAAAATTGTTATATGGATCACTTATTAATGTCATGAATTTACATGATTCAGCAATGGATTACCCTAGTTTTGCCATTCCCCAAACCATGTTGACTGTACGTACTGGCACTTCAGAAGGAAGCTCCAATTTGCAATCACTGTCACATGTAGACTTGTAGGTAGGTGGTACCAATACCACACCTATATAAAGTAGTAAACCAACTTCCTGTCATTGAACAAGAGCTCC
Organism: Oncorhynchus tshawytscha; assembly: GCF_018296145.1. Lineage (NCBI taxonomy): Eukaryota > Metazoa > Chordata > Actinopteri > Salmoniformes > Salmonidae > Oncorhynchus > Oncorhynchus tshawytscha. The sequence continues at coordinate 23,977,898 of NC_056461.1, forward strand.
TGTAACATTTGCATTATATTCAACGTAAGGCCCTCCCCTCTCCTTGTAAGCTTCAGTCTGTATGCTACTCAACCAGTGTTACTGTGATTCAACCTGTAAAGGTGTTGATACCCAGCAGGACCAGAGCTATGAATGACACAAAGTACAGTATACTCATTCATCAAACATCTACCTGCGCTACTATGAATATCCCTGTCATCATTTTTAATTTAACCATTAATTCATTAATCCAAGATAAACCAGTGGATCAACACATTTACTCCTGATTATACTAACGGATAACTAAGGACTCTCACTAAATTATTCCGCTGTTCTGTCGTTCGCTACATACTTTAGTCTGAGACTGCCATCATTGAAGTCGTTTGTGGTGGCGGGGCGTTGTACAAAAAGTAATCAGCAATTGGATCGTCTCTAACCAATCAGAGTATCAAAGCCAATTATGAATTTTCAAACCGCCCCTTTACCCACGTGGGTTCTGGCTCTGGCCCAACCCATCGGTTTCTGGAGCATTGTGTTCACATTCGGTGAAGGGTCGGGGGGGTACTCAGATCCAGACTCAATGCAGAGAAGAAACTAATGTCTGTGGGCGCTGTAGCATTTGGTTTGTGCAAGGAGTCTGGGTAGCCAGGCAAACTAATGGATACACCATTAAGCTTGCCAAAACCAGTTTCTGTATAAATGCCGTTAATAAACACTATCCTTTCTATTAGGAACATCATTTTCAATTCCTTATGCAATTTAGTATCATTTTCCCATGAATTAAAAACATTATTTTCCACATTGTACTATGTGAATGGTATGTAAATGATATCACTCATTAGTACAATGGCTACCATGGTAACCGATCGTTAACGGCGGTCTAGTATTGACTGACAGGCCCATTGGATTGCTGGGCTTGAGGAGTAGTACCGAGCGACCGGTACATTGATTCGGATTTAGGCACAAATAAATCAGAGGCAAAATGTAAATGTTAGGTTATTGATGTGAGAGTTACAGTACAACCCTGCATCACCTTCACTCTCTCTCCCACAGGCTCACTGCACTCTTCATAGCTGTAGTACTAGTAGTGGTGGCAAAATGGGTCAGTAAAGGTTTATCTGCCAAATCAATGAACAGACTGCTGTGTTTCAAACCTCTGCACAACCCCATTTCATCCATCTCGTACACACAGGGACTACTTTTAGCAGAAATCCACAAATCCCTTCCCAGTGCAGTATCTTAATATGCACAATACACATTATTAATGTTGGTCGCACTGTGCCGGCCTGTGGGCCAGAAACTTTCCCAGCATGCTCTATTTCTCAGAAAGTTGTACGTTTCTTTATGTGACGGCCTGCCTGGCAACTAAAGATAGCGGGCTACCCCTACCAAACAGTGGTACACGTCTTATATTAAACACCACACCTTACAAACACAAACATTTGCACAGTGTGTTTGTTTATCAAGGCCTTCTTACATTGCATTAGGTTGCAGATTCTAGAACCATGCAAAGTGTGAGTTTCATTTTCCATTAGTGGCTATGCTGAATGTGATGCTTTTTGACTTCTGATAGATGTTTTCTGAAGCAGGGGACTGTGTACCCATTTCATTACAAAGTGGCAACAGTGCCCCAAGCCATATCTCCCAGACCATATGTGTAGGTGTAAAATGCAATAACATGTATAGAGCTCATTTAGTGTACCTCACCATGCACTACTCTCTTAAGAGTATAGGGCCAGGAGTTCCTGACAAAGTCTATTTTTACTTGGTGGGCAAGATATTTTCCTGGTCACTGTAAAGAAAAACTCCTGGCTTTCACGAAGGGTAGAGTGGCAGGGGGTTAGATATCCAGGTGAGTCAGTCACCTAGCTCCAGTCGGCCACAGGCTTCAATGCACACTGCCCACCCCCACCCCACCCCATCCTCTCCTCTCTCCCCTTCCCTCTTCTCCTTTTTTCTCCGGCAGGCAGGCAGGCGGGAGGCCATTAATAATGAGCTGGGCCCCTGCAGGCTGTTGGGGAACCCTGGCTGTTACATCCTCTCTTAGATTACAGCAGGCCTCCCAACACAACACAGCAGAGCAGCGTGGGGAGTGGGGACCCAGTATGGAACCCTAGCACGTCATGGAGGACTGCTGCAGAGTACAGAGCACCAAGACTGGGTTTGGTCCCCATGCACACAGTTCCATACCAGAACCCATGTCCTTTATACACATGCTAATGTGGTTTTATAAGGCAGTGGCACAGACCACCACACTTGAATCAAGCCTCAATGTTTGAGAGAGACTCTCATCATCGAGTATCCTAGGGTTCTTTGTTGAAACGATTCATCATAACTGAATTATTGTGCTAGAATTTTATACCACACAGCATCACACCTGTCAGAACCCCCAGGTGTTCCCAAAGAGGGCCCAGCACTACACCTGATCATCCATGCCCCATGAACTTTAGACTTATGTCCAAACACAGCCCAAACAAAGCAACACACCATGTTCTCACAACATCACACATTACCATTTGGACTCCTGTGTTCCAACACATCACAGTGAAGCACCATACCTGTCTGAAGCTGTAGACTTCCCCCTTTGCACACAATGTCTCGCCACAATCAAGCTCCATATTGTCAGTGGAACACTTTTTAGTCATTTAGCTGACATTCTTATCCAAAGAAACGTACAGTAGTGAGTGCATACATTTCCTACTTTTTTCATACTAGTCCCCCATGAAAATTGAACCCACAACCCTGGAGTTGCAAGCGCCATGCTTTACCAACTGAGCCACATGGGGCCACAGCACACAGCATCATATAGCTACAACCCCATGCGTTCCTTTATAAAACCAGCATGCAACTGCAAATACCTGAATAGCAATCCATGTGTTGCACCACCAACACCACCTGGCTGTATCCTATCCCTCTGTGCTCATACAAAGATCAATGCACCATACTTGCCTAAAGACCACGTCTGCTTTCAATCTAAAGTGCCAATACTAGGTTGGGTGGTATACAGTATATTTGGAAAAAGCCACAGGATGATTTTTCAATACAATCGATATTGTTGAAACAATTTCTTTGACATTTGTCAATACATTTTAATATTTGTAGCTACTTTTTAAGTAAATGCCTGCAGTCAACTTGTGCAATAGGTTAAGAGATAAAGAACATTGTGTTCTTCATTTCAACTGTGACATCATTATGACACTTACGGTAGTCCCCATTCACGTGTCATGTGGTGTTTGTTTACAAGCACACAACGATGAGAGACCGAAGCCGTGTTAGTCACTCACTTTTGTGCAGTATGCACCAGGTCATCTAATTACAGTATGGAATTCACAGCTAAATGTTTGCCAGCTAGATAAAGTGTCTTATAACTATTAAGCTAACTGTCTAAAATGTGCAAAGTGCTCTGCAGTTGTGCATTTGGTTTGCTAATTTAGTAGCTAGTTAGGTACCTGAATCGAGAGCCTTGCGGGCTAATATTTGTTTTGCCTGTGCAGCAAACTGTGAGTAGCATTTTTAAGTTACTCATATATTTGTATAATTTGTGTAGTTTAGGTCAGAAACTGTGCAAAATGTTCACAATGTACTCGTTAGCGTTCTCTATGGGATTTTACATGTACTTGTTAGCATTGCTAAACTTTGGATTGCAGAATGTCAGTGGGGTTTGAAAACACCGCCTCTTGTGTTCAGTGCGGGTATTACAGAATATCACGGAATGGCACAAAGTCAGTATGAAGGTATGACAATCTCGATACCACCCAAGCTTAGCCAAAACCCTTTAATCCAACCACCCCATGGGTTCTACACAACACCCAGCCCCACAGTCAGAGCCCCCTGGCAGAGTGCAAACCTTCAGAGATGTAATCCATGGCTCTCTCACTGTGGTCCCCCATCGTGACACAGTTGGGTCTGCGGGGGCTTTGGGTTAGAATTGAAGTTGAAACTGGTGCCAGGAGTCTTCCACTACACTGACTGAGATCTGAGGATCATTAGCTGATTCAAATTGTATTTGTCACTTGCTTTCGAAACAACACTTTGTAGACTAACAGGGACATGCTTACTTACGGGCCCTTCCCAACAATGCAGAGAGAAAGAAAATAGAGAAATCATAGAAAAGTAAAACATAATACAAGTCATAATAAGTAACGATAACTTGGCTATATACACCGAGTCGATACATAGATACATAGATTGATATCTCTGACTGTCGTCTTACCTGGATACACTGCAATGGCCATTGATTCATATCTACAGATAGAACGCTCCTGTGGGACGAAGTATGCGTGTGCATTTACTGTGCTCTTGATTAAATCAAGTCAGTCTTGGTGATATGAACAGTTATGAACAGATAAAGAAGAAACACATATTAAATGACTACATTATCAACTGATTTTTAGCCCCACTACTATTGACGCATCAAATGGAATGACTAAGGCCAGGAGTTTACATGATATGAGCATAAAAAATAACCCTGAATGGCCCTGGACATGACAACAATGAGGGTATTCAAACAGTCTCTTTTAGTATGCAACATGTTGTTGTGGTATGAATCATGTTGTGTAATGTATTCAATCAGTCCTCCTATGGGTGTATCAGGGTTGGTGTTCTGCTTTCCGACGTGGAAGTTTGTGTGGTTTCACCCGGCATATTGAGCAGGCCTCAGCAACTCTGAGCCTCTGTATCACATGACCACAATATATGGCTTCTGTCAACTGTCATTAGCCAGCCACTCTAATTCCTTTAGGCATTAGAATTGAGTCACACACTCACAGAGACAGACACACACACGCATATGCACACACACACACACACACACACACACACACACACACACACACACACACACACACACACACACACACACACACACACACACACACACACACACACACACACACACACACACACACACACTTGCTGTCCTGACACATCCCTCAATATACAGTTGTTTTCCACCTTCATAATAAATGGATCGTCTGGCCACTTTAGTGAACAGAAGAGATAAATTAGACTTGCTTCTTTCACCTGTTGGAAGTAACTTCAAGGAGACTTGAAACATCCTACTGGCTAGGAAAGGGGACCCCCAGACAAAGGATTTGTCAAATTGGAATGTATTGTCTTTCACTGCACATGGACAGGGGTATAATGTGATGCTGCATCATATCTCCAGAACAAAAATGATTATTCCTGTCAATTGTTATGTAATTCACTCAGTATAAATGTAATTTGATGATGGAGTGTGTTATGTAATATTTAATTTCCATTCTATCATTCATCATCTTCATCATCTTTCTCATGTATTTCTGCAGGAGAGAGGTGAGACAGAAGCTGGTCATCCACTCACATGTCACAGATACAGCAGGAACTGTCCGGTGCTGAAATTCACTCCAGCTTTCAAGTGGACACAGGAGCTGTCCGGTGCCGAAATGCAAACCAGCAATTGTAATGGCTGGGAAGGGAGCTGTCCACTGCAAAACACTTGGATACTATTCAAATAGACAGAAGTCAACTACATGCTATTTGTAAGGAATGCACATGCTGCAGGCTGTGGGGAAAACCATGTCCTCACATACAGCAGGTTGGAAAATTACAGATATCATTATAGAGGGGAGGTCTAAAATGCCAGTAGACTTCAAACATAATGATCAAAAGGAATTGGTTTTCTTTAAACCTATAGGATCGGAAGCTGGATATTGCTTTAGGACCATTCCTTTAACATAATCTAGAGGAAAACCATGTGCAGTGAGCTGTATAGCATATAGCATATAGGTGCAGTTAATTGGGATAGAATAGCATCTAATTGAGAGGTGTGTGTGTTTCTCTCTCTCTCTCTCTCTCTCTGTTGTGTGTGTGTGTGTGTGTGTGTGTGTGTGTGTGTGTGTGTGTGTGTGTGTGTGTGTGTGTGTGTGTGTGTGTGTGTGTGTGTGTGTGTGTGTGTGTGTGTGTGTGTGTTAATTAAGGATGTGGTGATGGGAGCTGGTGTCCATGCACAGATGTTACAGAGTCTGTCTCACACCGCTGAATGTACAAAAAGTCCCATTTAATTCAAGCCAATCTCTCGCAAGCAACAGGTGTTTAACGAGCAAATATGACACTCGCCACTACTCCTGATGGGCAATATAGAGAAGGCGGGAGATGCACATCATATGACACTGAGCGCATGGAAATAAGCCCAATCTCTAACTGAACAACCAACCAGCCAATTTACGATGTAGAAAATGTAGTGTGGTAGAATATAGCTACACTGAAAAAGCAGTGGATTCATGGCTTATTCAGTTGCAAGCTTACACCGTGGGACCCAGCGTCACGGATTTATTGCTCCAGACCACCACAAGGGGGAGTTGAAGCACTCATTATGCATTTGGGTCCCAAGCTTTTTATATGACCAATCATATCGAGTGGTTCCAATGATGAATTTCACGTGGGTCACCCGTCCCTGGTGACTTCAGCAACGATGGCTGACAAAACATTACGGGAAGCTAATTTAAGTAATTATAACGTCATAATGAGTCAAGCAAAAAAAATACAATTGAGAGGAAAATGTTAGTTAATGTAGAGACAAACGATTGTGCATATTTTTTTTGTCCTAAAGTTAAGTTACGAAAATTGCTATTTAACAAGTTCTTTTTCAGCCATATCCAATATCAGGTGTATCAAACTCATTCATTATAGCAAGCAGGGAGCAGGTTTAGAACCCTCAACATTCTAGCCCGAAGTCCAGTACACTATTGACTGTGCCCAAATGTATTAATTGGGGTTGGAGCCGATTGTGGCTCAAAACACTTCATCAATTGGAATCTTTAACATGGAAAGGGGAAAAATTATTATTATTAGTTGTTCACATGCATAGCAGGATGGGCTATTAGCTGAACAATAGACTATTCAACCTTTACTAAAGAATTGTCTAATAGCCGAGCTAAGTGTGAACCCCCTCTCCCCTCCACAACTTGAGCTAGGTGTGAAACCCCCGACCTCCCCGACCTCCCCAACTTGCAACAAATCATTTTCAGGACTATCTAGAAAAAGTAGCGGCGATGCGCATTAACTCTATTTATTTAAGTGATCAAAACTATGGTAGGATATAAAATATAGATAACCATTTGTAAGTGGGGGGAGTATTATACTGCACCAAGAGTCTGTACTTGGGTTGGAAGCAATCAAGACCTGAAATGTAACTTCTGAATAAAAGAGGCTGTGTTTACACAGGCTGTAACGGCTGTCGTTGGTGGAAGAAGGTGAGGACCAAGGTGCAGCGTGGTAAGTGTTCATGATGTTCAATAAAATAAACAGAACACTAAATGACCAAAAACAACAAAGAGAGTGAACGACACGAAAGAGTACTGTATGGTAAACACAGACACAGAAAAGAACTACCCACAAAACATAGTGGGAAAACAGGCCACCTAAGTATGGTTCTCAATCAGAGACAACGATCGACAGCTGCCTCTGATTGGGAACCATACCAGGCCAAACATAGAAATACAAAACCTACAACAAAAACATAGAATGCCCACCCCAACTCACTCCCTGACCACACTAAAACAGAGTCATAAAAAAAGAACTAAGGTCAGGACGTGACACAGGCAGCCAATTCTGATATTTTGCCAATCTTTTTCCCAAAACAACCAGGGGAAGTGTAGTGCCTCTTACAAAGCAGGATTGAAATAATGTGTACAGTGCCAAACTGATACTTCAGTGTAAGACAGTATTTATCTCCTATCCTTAAATGTGAAAAAAAAACCGATGTATCACAAGACTTCCTTTATGATCACAACTCCATCTGTAGTGTGTTGAACATGTCATTGAAGCGGTGACTTCAGAACCCAGCTTCATTACAAGTCAATGTGAGCCAGATTTGAAAATGAACCCGGCCTCCTAAGTGGAATGTAAATTTAACATCAAGCATAAAGCACACAACCTATTCACTTAGCAAATAAAGTGTACCTTTTATGTTTAATGCATGAAAAAAATTGCCTTCATCCTGTCCAAAAAAGTATTGATCACAACATACCAGAAAGAGTCCTGCAGTGATCTACCCCAGCTGTACAGTAGAGAACTATTTTGTTCAAATAGCTGCCGCTTTCAAGGAGCGGGACACTAATGGCTTACAGTATATGCTTAGAAGAAATCCAGCAATGCCCTCAGACAAACCATCAAACAGGCAAAACAGGACTAAGATTGAATCCTACTAAACCGGCTCTGACACTCGTCGGATGTGGCAGGGATTTGGCAGGGCTTGCAAACTATTACGGACTACAAAGGGAATACCAGCCATGAGATGCCCAGTGACGAGAGCCCACCAAACGGGCTAAATACCATTTATGCTCACTTCGAGGCAAGCAACACCGAAGCATGCATGAGAGCACCAGCTGTTCCGGACGACTGTGTGATCACGCTCTCTGTAGCCAATGTGAGAAAGACCTTTAAACAGGTCAACATTCACAATGCCGCGAGGCCAGACGGTTTAGCAAGATGTGTACTCAGAGTATGCACTGACCAACTGGCAAGTGTCTTCACTGACATTTTCAACTTCTCCTTGACTGACTCTATAATACTATATGTTTCAAGCAGACCACCATAGTCTCTGTGCCCAAGAAAGCGAAGGTAACCTGCCCAAATGACTACCGCCCGTAGCACTCACATCTGTAGCCATGAAGTGCTTTGAAAGGCTGGTCATGGCTCACATTAACACCATCATCCTGGAAACCCTAGACCCACACCAATTCCCATACCATCCCAACAGATCCACAGATGACGCAATCTCAATTTCACTCCACACTGCCCTTTCCCACCTGGACAAAAGGAACACCTATGTGAGAATGCTGTTCATTGACTACAACTCAGCGTTCAACACTATTGTGCCCACAAAGCTCATCACTAAGCTAAGGACCCTGGGACTAAATACCTCCCTGCATCCTGGAATTCCTGACGGGCCGCCCCCAGTTGGTAAGGGTATGCAACATCTTCCACTCTGATCCTCAACACGGGGGCCCCTCAGGGGTGCATGCTTAGTCCCCTCCTGTACTCCCTGTTCACCCACGACTGCGTGGCCAAGCACGACTCCAACACCATAATTAAGTTTGCTGATGACACAAAGGTGGTAGGCCTGATCACCGACAGCGATAAGACAGCCTATAGGGAGGAGGTCAGTGACCTGGCAGTGTTGTGCCAGGACAACAACCTCTCCCTCAACGTGAGCAAAACAAATCCACATTCACATCGACAGGGCTGTGGTGCAGCGGGTCAAGAGTTTCAAGTTCCTTGGTGTCCACATCACCAACAAACTATCATGGTCCAAACACAACAAGAAAGTTGTGAAGAGTGCAGGAGAACACCTTTTCCTCCTCTGGAGACTGAAAAGATTTGGCATCCTACAGAGGGTAGTACGTGCGGCCCAGTACTTCACTGGGGCCAAGCTTTCTGCCATTCAGAACCTATATAGTAGGCGGTGTCAGAGGAAGGCTCAAATAATTGTCCAAGACTCCAGTCACCCATGTCATAAGATTTTCTCTCTGCTACTGCATGGCAAGTGGTACCGGAGCGCCAAGTCTAGGTCCAAAAGGCTCCTTAACAGCTTATACCCCCAAGCCATAAGACTGCTGAATAATTAATCAAATGGCCACCCAGACTATTGCATTGAACCCCCCTCTTTGTTTTAAAATTATTTTTTTACCTTTTTTCTCCCCAATTTCATGATATCCAATTGGTAGTTACAGTCTTGTCTCATCGCTGCAACTCCCACATGGACTTGGGAGAGGCGAAGGTCGAGTGCCATGCGTCCTCTGAAACACGGCCCTGCCAAGCAGCACTGCTTCTTGACACACTACTCCCTTAACAGAGGAAACACAGTAAAACTGGTGACCGTTCAGCGTGCATGCGCCCAGCCTGCCACAGAAGTCACTAGAGTGTGATGGGACAAGGACATCCCAGCCGGGCAAACTCTCCCCTAAGCCAGACAACGCTGGGCCAAATGTGCGTTGCCTCATTGGTCTCCCAGTCGCGGCTCGCTGTGACACAACCCGGGATTGTACCCGGATCTGTAGTGACGCCTCAAGCACTGCAGTGCCTTAGAGCGCTGCTCCACTCGGGAGGCCCTCCCCCTTTGTTTTTACATAGCTGCATCTCGCTGTTTATTATCTATGCATAGTCACTACCTCTACTGACATATACAAATTACCTCGACTAACCTGTACCCCCGCACACTGACTCGGTACGGTACCTCCTGTATGTAGCCTCATTATTGTTATTTTATTGTCTTACTTTTAATTTACATTTTTTTACTTTAATTTATTTAGTCAATATTTTGTTAACTCTATTTTCTTAAAACGGCATTGTTGGTTAAGGGCTTGTAAGTCGGCACGGTAAGGTTGTACAACAGGTTGAACCTGTTGTATTCGGTGCAGGTGTCATGCCCTGGTCTTAGTATTTTGTGTTTATATATTTATTTGGTCAGGCCAGGGTGTGACATGGGTTTATTTTGTGTTGTGTTTTGGTATTGGGGTTTTAGTAGGTATTGGGATTGTGGCTGAGTAGGGGTGTCTTTCATAGTCTATGGCTGCCTGAGGCGGTTCTCAATCAGAGTCAGGTGATTCTCGTTGTCTCTGATTGGGAACCATATTTAGGTAGCCTGGGTTTCACTGTGTGTTTGTGGGTGATTGTTCCTGTCTCTGTGTTTGTTTGCACCAGAATAGGCTCAGTCACTTTGGTTTTTTCTTTTTTCTTTGTTTTGGAAGAGAAGAGAATGAGCGCCATTCTCCTTGCGGAGGTGCTAAATCCATCAACACGGTCGGTCCCTGGGATTGGGCTGGCCAACACGATTCGGTTTGCTTGGAAGGAAAAGGCGTTGGAGCCTTTAGGACGGGAAACTTTTGGAAGGATAATATTGATGGGGATTCTAAAGCTGACGGTGAAGGACGTGTTTTGTTTCTAAGGCAACTCGTTGGAGGGAGCATACGACATGGCACTATATACAGAGGAGAAACACGATGATATCCTGAGAAGGGCAAGCGCAGTGGTAGGTGAGAGGCCGATGAGCCACTATGAAATAACAAGCCTGGCGAAGAACAACTTTAGGGTTGTAACTGTCAACATTTACAACCCATACGTTAAGGACGAAGAGGTGAGGGCCTTTCTGGGGAGATACATGGATAATGTCTCCTCAGCAAGGCACCTCAAAGACTCCCTTGGGTTTTGGAATGGGAGGAGAGGCTTCCAGGCCCTCCTCAGGGAGGACCCAAAGGGACATGGTGGCTACCTCCATCCTCCTGCTATGTTCTCCCTAGGGGCTGACAGGGGACGTTGTTTTATGCAAGTCAGCCCCCATTTTGCAGGCGCTGTATGGCCTACGGCCACATATTCGCCTCGTGCAGCACAAGAAAATGCAGATTTTGTGGATCTGAGGAACACGAGGCGAGGGATTGTGACAAGCCTAAGGTGTGCCACGGGTGTGGCTCGTCAGCACACCTGTGGCGGGGTGCCCGGCCCGTCAGAGGTCATATGCGTCTGCGGCTGGGGGGAGCAGGAGCGGGGGATGGGGGAAGAAGAGGAGGGAAGGAAGCACGCCTCATGACCAGAGTACAGGTCCAGAGGGGAAGGCCGCAAGGAAGGAGGAGGAGCAAGAAGCGGCGGATGGAAGAGAGAAGGAAACGGAAGGCATGGGAGTAGGAGAACCAGGAAAAGCGGCAGAAGAAGGCAACCGAGTGGAGGAGCATGAGAGAGAAGAAAGCGAGGGAGGAGTGTTGGAGAAGGAGACGGTGGAAGAGCAAGTGGACACGGGGGGAAAGTGCCCTGGTGGAAGAGATGAGGGGTATGGTGGAGGAGCTGGCGGGGGGGAGGGTGGTATCTCTCCACTGCCGCCATCACCAAAGAAGAGAATGAAGAGGAGGGTGCGATTGGCCGACAGTGAGAGGGAGGGGATGGCCAAGAGAGTGATGGGGGTGGGAGAAACCTCTGGGTTGCTGCTGGTTTCCCCAGGCCCTCAACTTCTGTTGGGTGGGGACACACTCAAGACTGGGTCAGGAGGAGGTGGGGAGTTTTTTGTTTGGGGACTCAGCCTCCCGATTTTTTTCCAAACCAGCTGCAGCACTGGGGAGGGGGAGGAGTGTGGGGGGTACAGACCCAGGGTGCAGGGCACCCCGGAGCCAAACACTATTCCTGCATCCTGGGTTGGTGAGATGGAGGAAGAGGGGGGATGTCGGGAGTACAGTACGGATGGTGATAGGGGGATTTTAATACAGATTTAGGAATAGGGGGGGGATAGCAGTGCAGGCGCCATTACCGGGCTAATGGCTTGCCATGGTCTGGTTGATGGTGGTCTGCACACTACTCCGAAAATGGCCGGTCCTACATGGCGCAACTCCAGGGGGGTTGAGCGGAGGCTCGACTATATTTTTGTACCCAGGTCTTTGGGTAAGTTGTCTGGGAGGCTGTTGCCTGTTTTCTTTTCGGCTCACGACGGGGTGCTCCTGCAGGTGGGGTCGCCAGTCTGCCTCTTTGGTAGGGGGTACTGGAAGTTAGATCGGGATGTGCTGGAGGAGCAGGCTTTTGTTGACGGGTTTTATGGTTTCTTTTGGAGGCTTGAAGGCCTCCGGTCCATGTGCGAGGGGGTGTTAGAGTGGTGGGAATTAGTTAAGGTGATGATTAGGGCTTTTATAATAGGGTATTGCAAGAGGAAAAAAAGGGAGGAGAGGAGGGAGGTGGATCGTATCCAAAGGTTAATTGAACTCGAGTACGAGGCAGGCAACCTCGGCGGGTCGTTTGACTGGGAGAGATCCGCTACCCTAAAGGCGCAGCTCAGGGAGTTGCAGTTGCAGGAGTGGCTTTCTAGAACACAATGAGACTTGTTCTGCTATGTTCTTTAAGTCGGTTAGGGCCAGACAGAGTAGGAAGGTAATGCATGGCGTTAGGGAAGAAAATGGTAGTATAGTTAGAGAACCAGAGGATATGGTCAGGGTGACAACTGATCATTTCCAAGGTTTATTTAAGGAAAGGGAAATAGATGTAGAGCAGGGAAATGTGTTTTTAGAACACTCTTCCAGGCAGTTGCCGGAGGACATTAGAGAAGTGATGGATGCCCAGATTTCAATAGAAGAGGTTGAGAGCGCTCTTCGGAGGATGGGAAAAGGGAAGGTGCCTGGGATGGATGGGCTGCCGGCTGAGTTTTATCTCAAGTTTTGGGGTATACTTGGACCAGTGGTCCTCGAAGTCTTGAAGGCCATCCTTGAGACGGGGGTCCCGGGGGGATCAATGGCTGTTGGTGTGTTGTCACTTTTATATAAGAAGGGGGAAGTAATAGACCTTGGCAACTGGCGGCCGTTGACCATGCTGTGTGTAGATTACAAGCTACTTGCAAAGGTTTTAGCAGACCGGTTGCGCACAGCCCTTCCCTACGTCGTCCATGAGGATCAGACGTGCGGGGTAGAGGGCCGCTCTATTAGATGGAACCTACAGTTAATCAGGAACTCCATCGCTTGGGTTGAAGATAGAGGACTGCCTTTAATGGTAGCAGCGCTAGATCAGGCGAAAGCCTTTGATCGCGTGAATAGATCCTTTTTATTCAGAGTGTTAGGTCGATTAGGATTTGGGGAGAAGTTCATAGGATGGATTCGTACATTATATGTCGGAGCGGGGTGCCGAGTTAGTGTAAATAGTCACTTGGGTGACATTTTTGACCTCTTGCCAGGGGTCAGGCAGGGGTGCCCACTCTCGGCTCTCCTCTTCGTTCTGTACATGGAGCCTCTGGGGGCTGCCATTAGCGCAGACACAGGGGTGGAAGGCTTGTTGATCCCTGGAAGTGGTGGGCTGCGTGTTAAGATGACGCAGTACGCCGACGACACTTCCTTGCTGCTGTGCAAGGACTCGTGCCTGATAAGGTCCCCTGCCATCTTTGGGGATTTCACCCGAGCGTCAGGAGCGGTTCTGAACCATGCAAAGTCTTCCGTCAAGTTTTTCGGTAGATGGCGTGGTAGAACGGATGTGCCCGGGGGGTTATCTCTCTGTGAGGGGGCCCTGAGGATTCTCGGGGTCCATTTTGAGACCTCCGGCTCAGCGACGCTAAACTGGAACATGCGTATCGTAGTGGTACAGAGGAAGCTAGCAATGTGGAAGGCTAGGTATTTGTCTTTTATGGGCAAAGTCCTGGTCCTAAAGGTGGATGTGTTGCCGTCTCTTTTGTATTTGGCGTACATCTACCCATTGCCCGGCTTGTCTGAGGAGGCCTCTAGTGAGGCTTGTGTTTCAGTTCATGTGGAGTGGCAGGTGCGAGTGGGTCGCCAGGGCACGCATGCTCTGTCCCATCGGGGAGGGAGGTAGGGGGGTACCACATTTCCCCCTCAAGCTGGACACAATTTTTGTTTCTTTCTTGTTAACGGAGCTTGCTCATCCAGTGATACACCCGTCCGGTTACCTCCTGCGGGTGTTCTTCTCGTATCAGGCGAGAAGCGTAATGTGTGGTCTAACACGGGTCCTCGGGCGGAACAGCTGCCGTGGCACTTTGGTCATGCGGCCAAGTGGCTGCGTGCGCACCCTGAGGTTGAAGTTGCCCGAGTAGGTTTAGATCACAGGCACCTGTACGAGGAGGTCAGAAAGGCAGGGAGTCCGGCGCCTGTAGTGGGCATCTCGGAAGTGGTCTGGGAGGGAGTGCAGGCGTGGGGTCTGGACAACAGGCTCAAGGACCTGAATTGGTTGAGCCTCCATAAGTGCTTGCCGGTACGTTCCATCATGTACCGGTATAGTTTGGTGCCATGTCTTTTGGGACTGTGCCTTTGCCGGAGTAGTATGGGCTAGGGCACGGGTGTTGTTAGGTTTGGTAAGGGGGGATTTTGTATTGACGTGGGCCAGGTTAGAGAGGTGTAGGGAGAGCGAGAGGGACGGATAGGGACAGGTTTCTGCTCTGGCTTCTCATGAGTCTCTTTAAACGGGGGCTGTGGGAAGCCAGGCAGAACATGGTGAAGACAGGGAGAGATTGGGGGGTGGAAGGGATAGTGAGGAGGGTGGAAGGAGATTTGAGGGGGAGGATGAAGAGGGAGGAGAGGAAGTGGGGGCAGCATGCTGCTCGGGAGAGGTGGAAGGGGGGTTTAGGGCTGGGTGTCATTTAGATTTGTAAGGGGATAGATTAGGGATGGGGAGATATGGAAAGGTAGTTTGTAGGGTGACGGGGAGGGAAGATGCTCCCCTGAGGTTTTGTTTGGGGTTTTTGTTTTGTTTAGTTAAATTAAAATACCATTGTTGGAGTATGTATGAAAATTATGAGTTGTAAAGAATGAATGGTATTGAAGGTAATAAATGATTTTTTATTTAAAAAAAGATAGGCTGTATAGGTTTTCACGTTCCGTTTGTTGTTTTTGTAGATTTAGTTATTTCATGTATCGTTCTTATTTCATTAAAGAACATGAGTAACCACCACGCTGCATTTTGGTCCGCTTCTCCTTCGACGGAAGAAAGCTGTAACAGCAGCTGACAAATCAAATTTGATTTGATGATTTGATTGATTTGATTTGATTTAAATACGAGCTTATTTAGTTTCCAAGTAATTGCATTATTCTACACACAGCAACATACATTTATTATTATGTTATGAACACAACATTTATTGAACATTTCAATAAATACAAACAACCTCATCTCCCTTTCGGAGCACAGACACACAGCCAGACAAAACAGGTCCCACCTTCTGAATTTGGTATTCTGATGCTAACATAGTAAAGATAATGCCAGTCTGCCATTGTCTTATTACTATCGCTGCAGGCAGGGATGGGCATAAATTACAAATTATAATTACAAAATACCCTAAAGACCAATGAATCAAAATAAAATATAAAATCATTTTGTTAAGTATTGTATTTAATTAAAATACTAAAATACATTTGCAAGTAGCCGGCCGAACAGCAACAACATTCTCAGTAACAGTTACAGAAACGTCTTATTTGCTGTGACTGTGATATGTTGTTTTTTATCTACCTTAGTTGAACGCACTGTCACTCTGGATAAGAGTGTCTGCTAAATGACCAAAATGTAAATATACTGTATTTGTGAAAAAGAAACAGGGAAGTGTTTGGGTTAGATTTTGAAAAAAAGAGGGCCTTGCAGCCAGACCTTCACAGTGCATCGCAGATTAATCTGTGAAAGAAGCGCTAAACGCTAATAGCTAACCATCAGGAAGTCACATGGCTCTTGGCCACCTGGTAGCTTTGTAGTGCCATAACTGGCACGCAAGGCAATGTGTTTGGAGCTGATAGTGTGAGATGCTGCCACATACGGGAGAGAGAGAGTTGAGCAGTTAAAGGGCTAAAGGACCATGAGACGGTAAAGGATGACTGTCAGTCTAGGGAAAACTTTACCCTCATACATAATGATGCACAGTGGAGCATGGTGATGTTAAGTCTTTGTATCAACATCTAAAAGGTCTAGGTTTGCTGAGGATACAGACAGTTGGAGTAGCAGTGACCTATTGTAAGGCAATAGTATAGATGTACAGTATACAGTGTGTATTTTCATACTTTGACGATAAATGTTATCTAGCTACAATGGATCCACAAAAATTACACACAAGAGAAAATCTAAAAAACAATGCAAAGTCAGTAAAAGTCACCAGACCAAACATTTGTTCAAAACCAAGAGAAATGAACATCTCATGCATCAGCTCTGTAACAGAGACTGGAGAAGTATGTCAATCAATCTACTCCAATAGAAGGAACTTAGCTAGCCTCACTTAACAAACTCAGGCGTTGAATAAGTAGGACAGTATGCAGTGAACTGTAGCACAATCTTCCTAATCTAATAGAACTTGCTGAGATTCTACACGAGAGGAAGACCGGGGTCTTATCACCCTGTCAACACTCAGGGTGACAAGACCTGCTTGTCAGCCACCGGAGAGCGATGGCAGCTTCATTATCAATATTTAATAAAGTGCTTTCCCTAACCCCCTTTCTTTCCCAGTCTCTGTCAAACAGTCCACAAGAAGACATGAGCGGATAAACCTTTCCCAAGTCACGATCACTCAGGAGGAGTAAATATAAACTCTTGTATGGAGATTAACATAGAACAATGTCCATACTCTTTCTCTGATGCTGCAAATACAGTATGTTAAAAAGTAAGGCTGATTCCATCGAAGCCAAATTACACATGGTTGACTTTTTATTAGGCTTTTACTCAACAGCACTTTGAACTACTCCCCGTTAATAAGGCTGCTGCTAAGTCAGTTAGCATACAAAATAGAGATTAAATGACACATCCAGCAATGACCACAGATATAATGTGATCATTCTAAAGCAAGAACAAGAAAAAGAGAGCGGAAATGTCTTCATTCCTCTTCATTCCCTTTGCATTCCCTGCATTCCCTTGAAATTGTGTACAGGTGTTGGGATTAAGGTTGTGACGGTCATGGAATTCTGGATGACAATAATCAGCCAGTCAAATGAGCGTGGGTACCGTTATAGCCGTTCAAATAGCAACACTATATACGTACATACAGGGCCTTCAGAAAGTATTCATACACCTTGACTTATTCCATATTTTATTTTGTTACAGCATGTGTCAAACTCATGCCACGGTGGGCCGAGTGTCTGTTGGTTTTCGCTCCAGCCTTGTACTCGATTGATAAATGGAGGTCAATAATAAGTAAGGAACCCCCCGCAACTGTTTGAGTAGGTCTTAATTGAAAGGAAAAACAATAAACCTGCAGGCACTCGGCCCTACGTGGAATGAGTTTGACTCCCGTGTTACAGCCTGCATTCAAAATGGTTTAAATCAGCAAAATAATCTCATCCATCTACACACAATACCCCATAATGAAAAAGTCTAAACATGTTTTTAGAAATGTTTGCACATTTATTGAAAATGAAATACAGAAATATCTAATTTACATAAGTAGTCACACCCCTGAGTCAATCCATGTTAGAATCACCTTTGGCAGCAATTACAGCTGTGAGTCTGTCTGGGTACGTCTCCAAGAGCTTTGCACACCTCGATTGTACAATATTTTCAAATGATTCTTTCAAAAATTCTTCAAGCTCTGTCAAGTGGTGCAGCCAGCGGGTTTCTCCACGCATCGCGCAGACAGAAACAAACAACTTTCTGGTAAGAAGAGGGGCGGGGGCGTATGCCTTATGGCTAACGAGACGTGGTGTGATGACAGAAACGTACAGGAACTCAAATCCTTCTGTTCACCTGATTTAGAATTCCTCACAATCAAATGTAGACCGTATTATCTACCAAGAGAATTCTCTTCGATTATAATCACAGCCGTATATATTCCCCCCCAAGCAGACACATCGATGGCTCTGAACGAACTTTATTTGACTCTTTGCAAACTGGAATCCATACATCCTGAGGCTGCATTCATTGTAGCTGGGGATTTTAACATGGTTAATCTGAAAACAAGACTCCCTAAATTTTATCAGCATATCGACTGCGCAACCAGGGCGGGAAAAACCTTGGATCATTGTTACTCTAACTTCCGCGACGTATATAAGGCCCTGCCCCGCCCTCCTTTCGGAAAAGCTGACCACGACTCCATTTTGCTGATCCCTGCCTACAAACAGAAGCTAAAACAAGAAGCTCCCACGCTGAGGTCTGTCCAACGCTGGTCCGACCAAGCTGATTCCACACTCCAAGACTGCTTCCATCACGTGGACTGGGATATGTTTCGTATTGCGTCAGACAGCAACATTGACGAATACGCTGATTCGGTGTGCGAGTTCATTAGAACGTGCGTTGAAGATGTCGTTCCCATAGCAATGATTAAAACATTCCCTAACCAGAAACCGTGAATTGATGGCAGCATTAGCATGTAACTGAAAGCGTGAACCACTGCTTTTAATTAGGGCAAGGTGACTGGTAACATGACTGAATACAAACAGTGCAGTTATTCCCTCCGCAAGGCTATCAAACAAGCTAAGCGTCAGTATAGAGACAAAGTAGAATCTCAATTCAATGGCTCAGACACAAGAGGTATGTGGCAGGGTCTACAGTCAATTACGGACTACAAGAAAAAAAACAGCCCAGTCACGGACCAGGATGTCTTGCTCCCAGGCAGACTAAATAACTTTTTTGCCCGCTTTGAGGACAACACAGTGCCACTGACACGGCCTGCAACGAAAACATGCGGCCTCTCCTTCACTGCAGCCGAGGTGAGTAAAACATTTAAACGTGTTAACCCTCGCAAGGCTGCAGGCCCAGACGGCATCCCCAGCCGCACTCTCAGAGCATGCGCAGACCAGCTGGCTGCTGTGTTTACGGACATATTCAATCGATCCCTATACCAGTCTGCTGTTCCCACATGCTTCAAGAGGGCCACCATTGTTCCTGTTCCCAAGAAAGCTAAGGTAACTGAGCTAAACGACTACCGCCCCGTAGCACTCACTTCCGTCATCATGAAGTGCTTTGAGAGACTAGTCAAGGACCATATCACCTCCACCCTACCTGACACCCTAGACCCACTCCAATTTGCTTACCACCCAAATAGTTCCACAGACGATGCAATCTCAACCACACTGCACACTGCCCTAACCCATCTGGACAAGAGGAATACCTATGTGAGAATGCTGTTCATCGACTACAGCTCGGCATTTAACACCATAGTACCCTCCAAGCTCGTCATCAAGCTCGAGACCCTGGGTCTCGACCCCGCCCTGTGCAACTGGGTACTGGACTTCCTGACGGGCCACCCCCATGTGGTGAGGGTAGGCAACAACATCTCCACCCCGCTGATCCTCAACACTGGGGCCCCACAAGGGTGCGTTCTGAGCCCTCTCCTGTACTCCCTGTTCACCCATGACTGCGTGGCCACGCACGCCTCCAACTCAATCATCAAGTTTGCGGACGACACAACAGTGGTAGGCTTGATTACCAACAACGACGAGACGGCCTACAGGGAGGAGGTGAGGGCCCTCGGAGTGTGGTGTCAGGAAAATAACCTCACACTCAACGTCAACAAAACTAAGGAGATGATTGTGGACTTCAGGAAACAGCAGAGGGAACACCCCCTATCCACATCGATGGAACAGTAGTGGAGAGGGTAGTAAGTTTTAAGTTCCTCGGCATACACATCACAGACAAACTGAATTGGTCCACTCACACAGACAGCATCGTGAAGAAGGCGCAGCAGCGCCTCTTCAACCTCAGGAGGCTGAAGAAATTCGGCTTGTCACCAAAAGCACTCACAAACTTCTACAGATGCACAATCGAGAGCATCCTGGCGGGCTGTATCACCGCCTGGTACGGCAACTGCTCCGCCCACAACCGTAAGGCTCTCCAGAGGGTAGTGAGGTCTGCACAACGCATCACCGGGGGCAAACTACCTGCTCTCCAGGACACCTACACCACCCGATGTTACAGGAAGGCCATAAAGATCATCAAGGACATCAACCACCCGAGCCACTGCCTGTTCACCCCGCTATCATCCAGAAGGCGAGGTCAGTACAGGTGCATCAAAGCTGGGACCGAGAGACTGAAAAACAGCTTCTATCTCAGCTTCTAACATTGAGTGGCTGCTGCCAACACACTGACTCAACTCCAGCCACTTTAATAATGGGAAATGATGGGAAATGATGTAAAATATATCACTAGCCACTTTAAACAATGCTACCTAATATAATGTTTACATACCCTACATTATTCATCTCATACGTATATACTGTACTCTATATAATCTACTGCATCTTTATGTAATACATGTATCACTAGCCACTTTAACTATGCCACTTTGTTTACATACTCATCTCATATGTATATACTGTACTCGATACCATCTACTGTATCTTGCCTATGCCGCTCTGTACCATCACTCATTCATATATCTTCATGTACATATTCTTTATCCCCTTACACTTGTGTGTATAAGACAGTAGTTTTGGAATTGTTAGTTAGATTACTTGTTGGTTATTACTGCATTGTCGGAACTAGAAGCACAAGCATTTCGCTACACTCGCATTAACATCTGCTAACCATGTGTATGTGACAAATACATTTGATTTGATTTGATTTGAAGTTGGTTGTTAATCATCGCTAGACAGCCATTTTCAGCCATACTAATTAATACACCATTTTCAAATGGATATTTAATGTATGCTTTTATCAATCTACTAATTGGTGTGCTTCTCTGCGAGGCATTGGAAAATATCACTCGTCTTGTTGGTTGAATCTGTGTTTGAAATTCACTGCTCAAATGAGAGACCTTACAGATAACTGTGTGTGTGGGGTACAGAGATGAGGTAGTCATTCAAAAATCATGTTAAACACTATTATTGCACACAGGGTCCATGCAACCTACTTTGTGACTTGCTAAGCATATTTTTACTCCGGAACTTATTTAGGCTTGCTTAACAAAGAGGTTGAATACTTACAGACTCAAGACATTTCAGCTTTTCCTTTTTAATTAATAAAAAACTAAATCTAAAACTTAATTCCACTTTGACATTATGGGGTATTGTGTGTAGGCCAGTGACACAAAATCTCAATGTAATCCATTTTAAATTCAGGCTGTAACACAACAACAAGTAAATTGTATATAATTAAAATTCCCTGTACATTTTCTACTATCTATTCACCACCACAAACCGATGCTGGCTCTAAGAACACACTCTACGAGCTGTATAGGGCTCGTGGGACTAAACACCTCCCTCTGCAACTGGATCCTGGACTTCCTGACGGGCTGCCGCCAGGTGGTAACAACACATCTGCCACGCTGATCCTCAACACAGGGGCCCCTCAGGAGTGCGTGCTCAGTCCCATCCTGTACTCCCTGTTCACTCATGACTCCAGCACCAACATTTAGTTTACTGATGACACACCAGTGCTATGCCTGATCACCGACAATGAAGAGACAGACTATAGGGAGAAGGTCAGAGACCTGGCCGTGGGGTGCCAGGACAACTACCTTTCACTGAATGTGATCAAAACAAATGAGATGATTGTGGACTACAGGAAAAGGGGGACCGAGCACACCCCCATTCTCATCGACAGGGCTTTAGGTTGAGAGCTTCAAGTTCCTTGGTGTCCACATCCCCAACAAACAAACATGGTCCAAGCACACCAAGACAGTCGTGAAGAGGGGACGACATAACCTATTCCCCCTCAGGAGACTGAAAATATTTGGCATAGGTCATCAGATCCTCAAAAGGCTGTACCTGGTATAGCAACTGCTTTGCCTCCAACAGCAAGATATTACAGAGGGTAGTGCGTACGGCCCAGTACATCACTGGGGCCAAGCTTCCTGCCATCCAGGACCTCTATACCAGGCGGTGTCAGAGGAAGGCCCTAAAAATGTTCAAAGACTTCAGCCACCCTAGTCATAGACTGTTCTCTCTGCTACCGCATGGCAAGCGGTACCGGAGCGCCAAGGCTAGATCCAAGAGGCTTCAAAATAGCTTCTACCCCCAAGCCATAAGACTCCTGAACATCTAATCAAATGGCTACCCAGACTATTTGCACTGCACCCACCCCCCAGCCCCTCTTTTTAAGCTGCTGCTACTCTCTGTTATTATCTATGCATAGTCACTTTAAAAGCTCTACCTACATGTACATATTACCTCAATTACCTTGACTAACCGGTGCCTCTGCACATTGACTCTGTACCGGTACCCCCTGTATATAGTCTCGCTTTTGCTACTTTACTGCTGCTCTTTAATTATTTGATACTTTCATTTCTTATTCTTATTTTTTGGGGGAATTGTTGCATTGTTGGTTAAGGGCTTGTAAGTAAGCATTTCACTGTATTCAGCGCATGTCACAAATAACATTTGATTTGATTTGATAAAACCAAGATTGAACTCCTTGGCCTGAATGCCAAGCGTCACATCTGGAGGAAACCTGGCACCATGCCTACATGGTGGTGGCAGCATCATGCTGTGGGGATGTTTTTCAGTGGCAGGAACTGGGAGATGGGTCAGGATCGAGGCAAAGATGAACAGAGCAAAGTAAAGAAAGATCCTTGACGAAAATCTGCTCCAGAGCGCTCAGGATCTCAGACTGGGGCTTAGGTTCACCTTCCAACAGGACAGCGACCCAAAGCACATAGCCAAGACAATGCAAGAGTGGCATTGGGACAAGTCTCTGAATGTTCATGAGTGGCCCAAGCAGAGCCCGGACTTGAACACGATTGAACATCTCTGGAGAGACCTGAAAATAGCTATGCAGCAACGCTCCCCATCCAACCTGACAGAGCATGGAGGATCTGCAGAGAAGAATGGGAGAAGCTCCCCAAATACAGGTGTGCCAAGCCTGTAGCGTCATAGCAAAAAAGACTTGAGGCTGTAATCGCTGCCAAAGATGCTTCAACAAACTGAGTAAAGGGTCTGAATACTTATGTAAATGTTCAAATTTCATTTTTTTATTGTTAATAAATTAGCAAAAAAGTTTAAAAATCCTGTTTTTGCTTTGTCATTATGGGGTATTGTGTGTAGATAGATGAGGAAAAAAACTATTGAATCAATTTTAGAATAAGACTGTAACCTGCCAACATTTTTTAAAAGCCAAATGCACTATATACAGTTGAAGTCAGGAATGTTTACATAGTCATTGAAACTCGTTTTTCAAACACTCCACAAATTTCTTGTTAAAAAACGATAGTTTTGGCACGTCGGTTAGGACATCTACTTTGTGCATGACACAAGTACATTCTCCAACAATTGTTTACAGACAGATTATTTCACAGACACATTTCCTTTAAACAGCTTGGAAAATTCTAGAAAATAATGTCATGTCTTTAGAAGCTTCTGATAGGCTAATTGACATAATTTGAATCAATTGGAGGTGTACCTGTGGATGTATTTCAAGGACTACCTTCAAACTCAGTGCCTTTGAACTTGACATCATGGGAAAGTCAAAAGAAATCAGCCAAGACCTCAGAAAAAATATTATAGACCTTCACAACTCTGGTTCATCCTTGGGAGCAATTTCCAAATGCCTGAAGGTACCACGTTCATCTGTACAAGCAATAGTACGCAAGTGTAAACACCATGGGCCCTGGGACCACGCAGCCGTCATACCGCTCCGGAGGGAGAAAAATGTCTCCTAGAGATTAACATACTTTGGTGCGAAAAGTTAGAATCAATCCCAGAACAACAGCAAAGGACCTTGTGAAGATGATGGAGGAAACAGGTTCAAAAGTATCTATATCCACAGTAAAACGAGTCCAATGTCGAAATAACCTGAAAGGGTTAGGGTCAGGAAGAAGCAAGGAAGAAGCCACTGCTCCAAAGCCGCCATAAAAAAGCCAGACTACGGTTTGCAACTACACATGGAGACAAAGATCGTACTTTTTTGAGAAATGTCCTTTGGTCTGATGAAACAAATATAGAACTGTTTTGCCATGATGACCATCATTATGTTTGGATGGAAAAGGGGGAGGTTTGCAAGCCGAAGAACACCATCCTAACCGTGAAGCACTGGGTTGGCAGCATCATGTTGTGGGGGTGCTTTGCTGAAGGAGGGACTGGTGCACTTCACAAAATAGATGGCATCATGAGGACAGAAAATGTGGATATATTGAAGCAACATCTCAAGACATCAGTCAGGAAGTTAAAGCTTTGTGTCAAATGGACAATGACCCCAAGCATACTTCCAAAATTGTTGCAAAATGGCTTAAGGACAACACAGTCAAGGTATTGGAGTGGCCATCACAAAGCCCTGCCCTCAATCCTATAGAAGATTTTGTGGGCAGAACTGAAAAAGCTAGTGCGAGCAAGGAGGCCTACAAACCTGACTCAGTTACACCAGCTCTGTAAGGAGAAATGGGCCAAAAGTCACCCAACTTAATGTGGGAAGCTTGTGGAAGGCTACCTGAAACGTTTGACCCAGTTAAACAACTTAAAGGCAATGCTACCAAGTACTAATTGAGTGTATGTAAACTTCTGACCCACTGGGAATGTGATGAAATTAATAAAAGCTGAAATAAATCATTCTCTCTACTATTATTCTGACATTTCACATTCTTAAAATAAAGTGGTGATCCTAACTGACCTAAGACAAGGAATTTTTACCAGGATTAAATGGCAGGAATTGTGAAAAATTGAGTTTAAATGTATTTGGCTAAGTTGTATGTAAACCTCTGACTTCAACTGTATATATACACTACCGTTCAACAGTTTGGGGTCACTTAGCAACTTTTTGTCCATTAAAATGACATGAAATTGATCAGAAATACAGTGTAGTCAGTAGTGTATATACAGCTCATGAAAAAATTAAGAGACCACTGCAAAATTATCCGTTTGTCTGGAATTACTATTTATAGGTATGTGTTTTGGTCAAATGAAAATGTTTATTTTATTCTATAAACTACTGACAAAATCTCTCCCAAATTACAAATAAAAATATTGTCATTTAGAGCATTTATTTGCAGAAAATGACAACTGGTCAAAAAAAATGCAGTGTTGTCAGACCTCGAATAAGGCAAAGAAAATTAGTACATGTTATTTTATAAACAACACAATAGTAATTTAGGAAGAGCTCAGAAATCAATATTTGGTGGAATCACCCTGATTTTCAATCACAGCCTTTCATGTGTCTTGGCATGCTCTCCACCAGTCTTTCATATTGATGTTTATGACTTTATGCCACTCCTGGCGCAAAAATTCAAGCAGCTCGGCTTTGATTGATGGCTTGTGACCATCCATCTTCCTCTTGATCACATTCCAAAGGATTTCAATGGGGTTCAGGTCTGGAGATTGGGCTGGACATGACAGGGTCTTGATCAGGTGGTCCTCCATCCACACCTTGACTGGCCTGGCTGTGTGGCATGGAGCATTGTCCTGCTGGAACAACCAATCCTCAGAGTTGCGGAACATTGTCAGAGCAGAAGGAAGCATGATTTCTTCCAGAACAACCTTGTACCTGGCTTGATTCATGCGTCCTCCACAAAGACAAATCTTCCAGATTCCAGCCTTGCTGAAGCATCCCCAGATCATCACCCATCCTCCACCAAATTTCACAGTGGGTATGAGACACTGTGGCTTGTAGGCCTCTCCAGGTGATGAGCTACAGTAGTTAAAAAGCTAGACATAGAAATAGATCTTGCCTTTCCCTAAACAGCAGGAAAGCAGATTGTACAGTCAACTTTCCTGCCAGTTCTTGACTATGGTGACACAATTTACCACAGTGCAGCAGCCACTGCTCTAAAACTATTTGATGCCCTCTACGATAGCGCTCTTCGCTTTATCACAGGTGACCGTTTTAATACTAATCACTGCATCCCCTATCCAAACGGATGGCTGGTTCTAATTAAAGTCCTGTAGATCACTTCATGATTCTCTTTTTGTTTACAAAGTCTACTACACACGCTTCTGCCTTACCTAACTTCATTGTTGAAGTATAAAAACATGAGTTACCAAACCCGTTTACAGAGTTGGTTAACTCTAGAGGTTCCTCAGGTCTCCACCGAATGAGGTAAATACACTTTTATTTTTAATGCAACTCACTGCTGGAATATAAAGAACTCATTACAATTGGATGTTCTGATGATGCTCGTGCAGTTTAGGGTGTTGATTGAGGTCCTAGTTTTTCTTAAACAGTTACATTCTTAAAAATGGTTGTGTTGTTTTATATTGTATTGCTGTGATCAGGGCACCCTTGTGAATGAGACCCTGGTCTCATCTGGTTTTCTCTGAATAAATAAACAAGATATCAAATAAAATATCTATAAGGCCATGTATCTGTGGCAATAACAGGTTCAACTTGAGTCGGTGTCCATCATTGTGTCTGAAACCGGGTACCTGGAGCGACCGTCCCTTATATAAACTGGCACCTCATTTCTCATCTCCAGCTGGTGGCTGGTATACTGTATATTTCCCAGAGTAAATGGAAGCTAGCAATCTGGAAGAATAGTCATTAACTAAGCGGATAAGGAAAAGGGAGAAGGTGTAGGGCTTGCCAATTCATTTGTGGTGTGTTATGGCCACATTGATTGTCTATTTTTAAATGACAGGAGCTTTCACAGTCACCACAGAGAGGGATTAGCTGAGCAAATCAAAGCTGAAGCGCCGGTCATAAATAAACCTGTGGTGAAGGAAGGATGGAACCTTTCCTACATAGCATTGTTCTGGCAGCTTCGACATGCTAAGAATATAGATAACAATACAACTGATACATCTCTCCCATCCATCTTCACATGATGACAGCGAGTTCATTGACATGACACCGATTCTCTATCAACACAAGAGAGGTCAAATCGGTACTACAACAATCATGTGATCCCTGAACATATGTGGTCCATTGTTTCTGTTTGTGCATCCAAGGTCCATCCTAAGACAATACATAATACTACCGACACTTGACAAGAGTTTCATGGTTTCAGTTACATGACAGTAATTGTTAATTGGCAGAACAGGAGTAGAGATCAAATCTATATAGGACAAATTAGGAAAGACATATTCAAATGTGATCCATGAACCTATGTGACCTTGGCTGCATATCAGTGGATGCTGCTGAGGGGAGGACGGATCATAATAATGGCTGGAACGGAGCAAACGGAATGACATCAAACACACGGAAACCATTCCACTCATTCCACTCCAGCCATTACCATGAGCCCGTCCTCCCCAATTAAGGTGCCACCAACCTCCTGTGCTGCGTACATGCACCCATGGTCGTTTCCAAGCATTTCCATTTATGTGGATGAGTTCAATTGCTTTGCACAAAAAAGGGGTTAATTGTTTATGAGCAAAATCAAATTAGCTTCCAAGGTTGCGACCTGTTTACAACTTTTCTCTTCTCTAAATTAATATGAATATCTACTGTGTCTAATGGGGGACCAGCGTCAGTGTCAGCCTCATTACTGCTGTGTATCACTGCCCAGGGGAGGAGTTGGTCTATAAAACCATGTGACACCTCATTTTGGATTTACTGTATATGATATTAGCGTGAATATGGCCATCACAAATCAAATGGCTTCTGCCAATCAACAGGCAGAACGAAGCCATAGCTGGAATGCTGTTCACAAAGATAGTTATTCTGAACAGTATAGAAGTTTAAGACACACTGTAAACTAAGAGGATTCTGCAGATGACCTTCAGTCCATTCAGCTCAACTAAAAACAAGTCTTGAATTCCCTCAGGTGGATAGTTGCAGTGCAGTGCTGCACTGACTGAAACACTGTTGGGGGTTCATTACATCTCTATTTCCGCCAAAGTTGGCAGTTCGCTATTACTGAAAATGACTTTCAACTGAAGTAAAAAGAAAAACAAGCAGCATGTCTCTTCTCCCGTCCTGCAGACGTATCATTTCAGTTCAAAAATCAATAACCTCAAGATGTTTGTTCTTAAAAATGTTTTGATCATCTCAGTCCATTAGACTTCTTTAAGCCACGTAACCTTTCGCTGTCACCGAATCGATAGGCTGGAAACGAAAGACGAATGATTAATAAATACACTGACAAATGAGATTTAGTAGTATGGGAAGGGAATGTTTGACAAGAGATAAGAAAACATAGCACTCCTTTTGCAGTTTGCTAGAGACAGAAACTTTGTTTCTAACTAAATTACTGTACATCTGCTGTGGAGACCAAAACACACCGCCAGTAACTTCCATTACAGAGCAGAGATAACGATGTATAAATGCAATTAATATGACAGATGGGCAACAACATCCTGATGATCATTTGACTCCATCATCATAGTCAGTTTAGTCCCATTAGATCAGTAGATGTAATAATGGAATTTCACAGGAATGTATCCAGCATGCTTGTGTCACAGAGTTTATTTTTTGTTAAATCAGGGATCTTGGACAATTATCCCTTGTGACAGAGGAATTATACAGAATGAGTGGTAAGAATAGAAAAGGATATGAATGAATGTAGAGGGGTCGTTCCACAAAAAGAGTGCCTTTTGTGTCCTTTTTAAGTAGAAATTGTGCACCAATATAGAATTTGAAAACGCCTGTTATATAAAACTAAGTGCCCTTTAATATAGTCCACATGGAGAATTCAATAAATCTGAATAGCTAAAATGAGAAGACTTTCTAAAGTCCCAGAATTCACTTAACTCCATCCTTTTCACCCTCGTTGTAAAGCGCTGGTTATTTAGTTGCTTTGACAAAGTCATTTCTAAAGATCATTATTTATAGTCAAATTATAGTGTAAAAGCAGATGAGTTGGTTATACTCTTTTTTTGGGTCATTTTCTGATGTTCTGTGGTGGAAAACTGAGTGGGTTGAGCCGAACAAGTCAACCCTGTTACCCCTAAATAAACATGCTAGAAATGTTTTAAGAATGCAATTTTTGGGGTGAAGCTTGCATTCAATTGCCACTCATGGTTGCACACAACAAGCTTCCATTCCATTTACATTTTTTAAAAACCATATTCCACTTCCAAAAAGGCACTGAAATAGTAGAAAGATCCGCCATGCTCCATTCACTTCTCATGTTTGGGAATCTGTGTAGAATTGACGCAAACCTCATTTTAGAGTGAACATCTTCTAAACGGATAGTTCAACCCAAAATCAGCTAATTTAGACATACGGACATTATCCCTAACCTACTGCACCAGAAACAGTCAAGGAACAAAAATGATTAGCTTCAATAGCCATTCTTGATTATTCTATTACCGTTAGTATGTATCTATCTTATCCTGCTACTGGTCATTATTATTCCTGTTCACATTTATATACTATCAGTAGTATATAAGCATAATGATGTACAGTATATGGCCACCTGGACTCACCCCGCACACTGACTCGTTACCGGTACCCCCTGTATATAGCTTCATTATTGTTATTTTATTGTGTTACATTTTATATATATTTTTACTTTAGTTTATTTAGTATATATTTTCTTAAAACTGTGTTGTTGGTTAAGGGCTTATAAGTAAGCATTTCATGGTAAGGTCTACCTGGTGTATACGGCACATGTGATGAATACAATTTGATATATTCCTGCTAACAGTCACTTTTCAGCCCTGTTTACATATGTATATCCGCCTATCACGCCTACACTGACACTTTTGCACACACACACACACCCTCACACTTACACACACTCACACCCTCACTCAAACGCCCTCACACTTACACACACACACACACCCACTCACCACTTATGCTGCTGCCATACTGTTTATTATTATTATTTATCCTGCAACCAGTTACTTTCTCCTAATCCACTGCCTACATGTACTGTACATATCTATCTGAAACTACTCCAGTATCCCTGCACATTGTACATTTGGTATTGACACTGACCCTGTATATAGCTTCTTGTCTTAGTTCTCCTGGTTTCTTTATAATATGTTTGTATGTATTAGTTATACTATTTTGATATTGATTACTGCACTGTTGGGTAGAGCTTGTAAGTTAAGCATTTCACCGTACTTGTGCTTGTGACAATAAAACTTTAGATGAAAGATTAACATTAATCTAACTTTTCCTTCAAATCTTACCACCCTTAGCAAACCCATGACGACCCCCCCCCACCACCCCCAGTCTCAGTTCCATATTGATTTGACATGAACAAAGACAAGCTAGCACCTAGTAGCAGTCAGCTGCGTTGGAAATGTCCCTACCCTGGCTGCAGAGCAAAGCATGTTTTATGCTAATTGTCCTTCTCCAGCTGGTGGGGTGTGTTGATGTCATCGGAGGGGGCTCCCCTGATAGCTCACCCTACCCAAGTCACTAACAGAAAAGCTGCTCCACTAGGGCTCAGCGATATCGTCAAAATATCAAAATTTTACGGTATTTCATGTTTCTGAATAATTAAAGCTCTAAATATGTTTTATGAGTAGTGCATGATTCTTGAATTGCAACAAATTATCCAGATGGAAGCCACTCTCGAGAAAAAGGCACAGGACAGCATGCCTGGAGTTTGCAAAAAAGCCTAGTGGTTAGAGCATTTGGCCCGTAATCAAAAGGTTGCTAGATCAAATCACTGAGCTGACAAGGTACAAATCTGTCGTTCTGCCCTTGAACAAGGCAGTTCACCCACTGTTCCTAGGCCATCATTGTAAATAAGAATGTGTTCTTAACTGACTTGCCTAGTTATACAAAGGTTAAATAAATATTTAAAATTAATAAAAGTACAGGCAAATCCTTGATGAGAACCTGCTTCAGAGTGCAAATGACCTTAGACTGAGGGGGAAGATTTACATTCCAACAGGACAATGACCCAAAGCAAAGCTGGAATGGCTTCAGAACAAGAATGTGAAAGTCCTTGAGTGGCCAAGCTGAATCCCATTGAAAATGTGTGGAAAGTATAGGTCAACCGTTTAATCGGCATGGCCGATTTCAAGTTTAATCGGCATGGCCGATTTCAAGTTTTTCATAAAAATCGGTAATCGGCCTTTTTGGACGCCGATGTTAGCAGGCAATATTAACTAGGGAAATTTTATCACTTCTCTTGAGTTCAGTGCAAGCAGAGTCAGGGTATATGCAGCAGTTTGAGCCGCCTGGCTCGTTGCGAACTGTTGAAAGGCCATTTATTCCTAACAAAGATTGTAATTAATTTGCCAGAATTTTACATAATTATGACATAACATTGAAGGTTGTGCAAAGTAACAGTAATATTTAGACTTAGGGTTGCCACCTGTTCGATAAAATACGTAATGGTTCCGTATTTCACTGAAAGAATAAACGTTTTGTTTTCGAAATGATAGTTTCCGGATTTGACCATATTAATGACCAAAGGCTCATATTTCTGTGTGTTTATTATAATTAATTATATGATTTGATATTTGATAGAGCAGTCTGATTGAGCGGTGGTACGCAGCAGCAGGCTCGTAAGCATTCATTCAAACAGCAGCTCTTAGCAATGGTGGGATGCACAGCGCTTCAAGCCTATCAACTCCCAAGAATAGCCTGGCAAAACTAAAGTGCCTATAAGAACATCCAATAGTCAAAGGTATATGAAATACAAATGGTATAGAGAGAAATAGTCCTATAATTCCTATAATAACTACAACCTAAAACTTCTTAACTGGGAATATTGAAGACTCATGTTAAAAGGAACCACCAGCTTTCATATGTTCTCATGTTCTGAGCAAGGAACTTAAACGTTAGCTTTTTTGCATGGCACATATTGCACTTTTACTTTCTTCTCCAACACTGTGTTTGAACATGTTTCATTATTTATTTGAGATCAAATTGATTTTATTTATGTATTATATTAAGTTAACATAAAAGTGGTCATTGTTCATTCAGTATTGTTGTAATTGTCATTTATTACAAATACATTAAAAAGAATCGGCCGAGTAATCGGTATCACCTTTTTGGGCCCCCAATAATCGGTATCGGTGTCGAAAAGTCATAATCGGTCAGACCTCTAGTGGAAAAACTTGAAGATTGCTGTTCACCGCAGCTCCCCATCTAACTTAACAGAGCTTGAGAAAATCTGCAAGGAAGAATGGGAGAAAAGTCCCAAATATAGATGTGCAAAGCTGATACAGACATACCCAAGACGACACAAAGTTTTAATCACCACCAAAGGTGCCTTAGGGGTGTGATTACTCATGTAAAATTAGATATTTGTGTAATTCATTTTCAATAAATGTGCAAAAACTTCAAAAAACATGATTTCACTTTATCATTATGGGGTATTGTGTGTAGATGGGTGAGAGAAAAATATATATTTAATCCATTTTGAAATCAGGCTGTAACACAACAAAACGTGGAATAAGCCAAGGGGTATGAATACTTTCTGAAGTCACTGTATCAGGTGCTTATATATCAGTGCATAAGGCCATAGTGTGCCAGTCCCTGATAGAACATAATAATGAGAAACATGACATTAGTACTGTACACTAACAATACTGCAGAGGTCTATGACAAATAATCTAGATGCAGATAGGCTGAATAATACAGCATCTACACAGCATGCTAGTCTCCTTCATTTACAGCCCATGTTGCAGTACCCCTGTGTCTCTGTTACTCTACAGCAGGGGTTTTCTACTCTTACCCTACAAGGTCCGGAGACTGCTGGTTTTCTGTTCTACCTGATCATTACGGTAATTTAACCCACCTGATGTCCCAGGTCTAAATCAGTCCCTGATTAGAGTAGAACAATGAAAAAACGCAGAGGAACTGGCTTCGAGGTCCAGAGTTGAGTTTGAGGGCTCTACAGTATATTGGTCGAGAGCACAAGATCTCACAGCTCAGGTGTAAAATATGTAGTGAAACCAATTGGAAGAGAGTGCAAGCTTAAGGGAGAGTGACAATTAGGGGACACAGATACCACAGTTCCAGTACAGCACTGAGGAAACAGGAAAGGACACAGAGCAGAACGATGCAGGCTATTGTCTGTGTGCTGGATAAGCCAAAAGGTGTTCTCTCATCGGAATCAATGCAAAAGTTGTCAGAATAAGACTGATTGTGTTCTTCACAAGACCTACTTTATAGGTCAGCAAAAGGGAACACTTTCCTTACACAGTTAGCATACATAGGGTTAAATATTTTTGGTAAAGAAGCAAAGACTTAATAGCCTTGCTACAAAGGTTGAATAAATATCCTTTTATGAAACAAGAATGCAGATCTGTGGAGACAGGTGTAACTTCCACCTTCATTAGTAATTCCTATATGTTAGACGGGAGGGTACGCATTGACATGGCTCCCAGATAAATAAATAAAAAGTGGAAAATAGAAAAGAGAAGGACAGGAAGTGAAATGTGCTGGATCAGCTTGTGTTCAGGTCTGCCTCTGCATTGTGTTTCTCAGCATGATTAGCCTAGCAACTGAACACTGCCAACCTTCTGTGCTCTATCAAAGACTATGCTCTTCTCTACAGGTTTAACAGTTCTTCTTTAACTGCTGCAAGACCAAGCATTCACAGTTTACACAAAACCCTGTCCGCAGTGCAACGCCAGCACAAACCGTGCCAGCGCCAGTCAGTCATAAGGTAGTTAGGCTTCCTCTTTTGCTTATCTCTTTTCTCTCCATCTTTTTGTTTCTGACTCTGTCATCTGCTTAACAGCCTAACTAAGTGATGATCACTCGAGACTGCCATTACGAATTGTCTCATTCATTCTGTGTATTAACCCATGATCATTACACAGTTAACAGCACTGATTGTGCTCATGCTACGGAAGAGTGCTCACACGTTTGCTGGGTGCTAATGTGCAGGAGACACTGTACATGTTGTACAACCACCTGTGAAAATAACTATAGAGCTTGTTTCTGTTTGTCTTGGGTTGTTCTCATGTGTGTGTATATTACTGCTGGCTAATGGCTCAATAAAAGGATGCAAGGATATTTGAGGTAAAAGTAAATTATTTTAAAATTGGTTTTTATCAAAGTCTGAAAGAAACATATTTTATTCTATATTTGACATCTCTTTCAGCTGTTATTTTCCGTGGTATTTCTGTGTCCTTGAAGTCCAGGCGGTATCAGTCTTACTGTACCTAATTCAACATATCACGCTTACTACAGTACATTCAGCCATTTTAATTCAAAGCACATAAAGAATGTTACAGGAAATGATGAATGGGAGAAAAAATGATGTGGGCTAAAAGGACATTGAGGAAGCTCTGGATCGGCTTACAATCACGTTATGTATGAAAGGAGCTCATTAGCAAATAGGTTATTCATCCTGGGAAAATATGCTGACTGTGACCCTGCTGCACGTTCAATGTTACCAGAAGCTTATATGGGCAACAGTGTAGTATATTCACAGCATGCTACACTAGGAATGGGCTAGAGATAACATCTTTTCCTCAATGTCAGTATTATTGACAATACCTATCTTTCAAAATAATTTCCATTAATAAGACATGCTGTAGTGAATGTCATTAACTAAGTATTTACATCAAATATTTGCATTCCTGCATATGAGTGCGTAGCCATTATCACGGTATTGCCATTGTTTGGGTCAGTATAATAATGTCAGTTTAACGTCAAGGCTGTCAGAAAAATTAGAATTACAAAAGTAATTATGGTGAGAGAGGACAATCCACATGAACATGTCTGCCAGTCATTGCAACCTGTTAACAGCCTCCACATTTCCACCACTCCCTCATTAAGCCAAGACGCAAAAAAATAAAACAAAATGTACTGCTTGATTGTGTCCACTAGCTAGCCCTCATGGTTAACAACAATCAGACCAAATTGCTCTCTGCTGTGTGCTGATGCCACTACCATTTTGTTACCTAGTAGCTTAGAATTAGAGCAGCAAGTCTAATATTCCTCCGGTCTTCACTCCTTCTTTTCAACTGAATAGTAATTGAAGGGTGGTGAATTCTGCTACTTTCTGATCATAACAGTTCCTGCTCTGGTTCATAGCTCTGGGTCACCGTGTGATTGCATGCCTATGACACGATTACAACATGGTTCTGCTTCAGCCTCAGTTCGTCTCGCCACAGGTAGGATTTGATATGCGTGGGAGGTGGGGTCTTTTTGTTTTTGAATGAGAACCTGCCAAGTTGCCTTGGATGCCAATGTTGTTCTGTGAACCTAATGTTTGACTAACTCACATCAATTCATTATCACTTACATTACATGATGATTCATCTCCATCTTGACATCAAATATTTATCTGCCTGTCGTCGCAAACAAATATGCAGCTAAAGACCCTCTAGCAGTAGGACTGCAGTTAAAGACCCTCTAGCAGTAGGACTGCAGCTAAAGACCCTCTAGCAGTAGGACTGTAGTTAAAGACCCTCTAGCAGTAGGACTGCAGTTAAAGACCCTCTCGCAGTAGGACTGCAGCTAAAGACCCTCTAGCAGTAGGACTGCAGTTAAAGACCCTCTAGTAATAGGACTGCAGCTAAAGACCCTCTAGCAGGAGGACTGCAGTTAAAGACCCTCTAGCAGGAGGACTGCAGCTAAAGACCCTTTAGCAGTAGGACTGCAGTTAAAGACCCTCTAGTAATAGGACTGCAGCTAAAGACCCTCTAGCAGGAGGACTGCAGTTAAAGACCCTCTAGCAGGAAGACTGCAGCTAAAGACCCTCTAGCAGTAGGACTGCAGCTAAAGACCCTCTAGCAGGAGGACTGCAGCTAAAGACCCTCTAGCAGTAGGACTGCAGTTAAAGACCCTAAAGGACTGCAGCTAAAGACCCTACAGCAGGAGGACTGCAGCTAAAGACCCTCTAGCAGGAGGACTGCAGCTAAAGACCCTCTAGCAGGAGGACTGCAGCTAAAGACCCTCTAGCAGTAGGACTGCAGCTAAAGACCCTCTAGCAGGAGGACTGCAGCTAAAGACCCTCTAGCAGTAGGACTGCAGCTAAAGACCCTCTAGCAGTAGGACTGCAGCTAAAGACCCTCTAGCAGGAGGACTGCAGCTAAAGACCCTCTAGCAGTAGGACTGCAGCTAAAGACCCTCTAGCAGGAGGACTGCAGCTAAAGACCCTCTAGCAGGAGGACTGCAGCTAAAGACCCTCTAGCAGGAGGACTGCAGCTAAAGACCCTCTGGCAGGAGGACTGCAGTTAAAGACCCTCTAGCAGTAGGACTGCAGCTAAAGACCCTCTAGCAGTAGGACTGTAGCTAAAGACCCTCTAGCAGGAGGACTGCAGCTAAAGACCCTCTAGCAGGAGGACTGCAGCTAAAGACCCTCGAGCAGTAGGACTGCAGTTAAAGACCCTCTAGCAGTAGGACTGCAGCTAAAGACCCTCTAGCAGGAGGACTGCAGCTAAAGACCCTCTAGCAGGAGGACTGCAGCTAAAGACCCTCTAGCAGGAGGACTGCAGCTAAAGACCCTCTAGCAGTAGGACTGCAGCTAAAGACCCTCTAGCAGGAGGACTGCAGCTAAAGACCCTCTAGCAGTAGGACTGCAGCTAAAGACCCTCTAGCAGGAGGACTGCAGCTAAAGACCCTCTAGCAGGAGGACTGCAGCTAAAGACCCTAGCAGGAGGACTGCAGCTAAAGACCCTCTAGCAGGAGGACTGTAGTTAAAGACCCTCTAGCAGTAGGACTGCAGCTAAAGACCCTCTAGAAGTAGGACTGCAGCTAAAGACCCTCTAGCAGTAGGACTGTAGCTAAAGACCCTCTAGCAGGAGGACTGCAGCTAAAGACCCTCTAGAAGTAGGACTGCAGCTAAAGACCCTCTAGCAGGAGGACTGCAGCTAAAGACCCTCTAGCAGGAGGACTGCAGCTAAAGACCCTCTAGCAGAAGGACTGCAGCTAAAGACCCTCTAGCAGGAGGACTGCAGCTAAAGACCCTCTAGAAGTAGGACTGCAGCTAAAGACCCTCTAGCAGTAGGACTGTAGCTAAAGACCCTCTAGCAGGAGGACTGCAGCTAAAGACCCTCTAGCAGTAGGACTGGGAGAAGAACACTGTTCTCCTCACTATCAAAGTCACAGATGTTCTCGCCATGGGGATTTTAGTACACAAAGACACCTGTTAGGACGACACAGCCAAAATAGCCAGTGGTCACAACAACGCCGCAACTGGGCAATTCAGGGCGAGAGAAGCAGGAAATAACTGTTTAATTGACCCCAGTTGGCTTACTGTTCCTGTTGGAATGTATTTTTCTGCCCTTGCAAAGCACACTGAAAACTGCAGATAATATTTATTTCTCCATTAACTTTATTGGGTAAAACCAATGATTTATACAGTATAAACCCTGGATTGCTGATACTATGTTTTGGCCATGGAGATGCTTTGAAGCCACCGGTCGGCCATATAGGCACTTATCAGAAAAGCAGACCTCCATAGAAATGAATGGAATTTGACAGTATTTCATTCAAATGTTTCATGGACAAAATTACATGTATTTAAGTATTTTTGTTGTTGTGGTGGGAACAGTACCATTAGTATTTTTCCATCTAGTGTATATATAGTGTATATATAAATCATTGGGCAAAACGACAAGCCAGATGGAGAAAAACAATGTTGTTTTTGCCTCCCAAGTGTCTGAGAGATGAGAAATATGAGAGAATATGACGACGTATGATTGTCTGCTTGTCTGCATGCATGCGCTTGCATCAACGCAGTATGTTTTAGATATTACACAAAATCATAATTTACTCAAAACTCATGTCCTACATATGGTGGCCTACTGTTTTGTGTGTTTGTGTACAGCTTCCACCATGCCCTGTATACATATTACTCACAAACATGACACCCCTCGACACAATAGAGTGCTTGATGAAGGATAAGCGTGATAAATATGCATGAACCTAAAAAGAAACACAGCCGTTTCTATCACCGATCTATATTCTTAACCTCAGCAACATACACACACACGCACGCACGCACACACACAGACACACAGACACACACACACACACACACACACACACACACACACACACACACACACACACACACACACACACACACACACACACACACACACACACACACACACAGAGAGAGCTGTAAATCCATGCTATGCATGATACCGTCACTCACCTTGACACGGCTCTTAGCCCACTCTAAACACGTGTGACCTAAAGGACTTGGGTATTACATGGCTTTGCACTAAAACACTTCTTCTACGGGATAATTAGTGCAGGATCGCAGCTTATCCAGA
Organism: Oncorhynchus tshawytscha; assembly: GCF_018296145.1. Taxonomy (NCBI): domain Eukaryota; kingdom Metazoa; phylum Chordata; class Actinopteri; order Salmoniformes; family Salmonidae; genus Oncorhynchus; species Oncorhynchus tshawytscha. Next base: position 24,016,252 of record NC_056461.1, read on the forward strand.
GGCAGACACAATACCTGCCAAACGGGAGAGTGTTGTGTATGTGGGTGTGTGTGTGTGTCGTGTATGTGTGTGTGTGTGTGTGTGTGTGTGTGTGTGTGTGTGTGTGTGTGTGTGTGTGTGTGTGTGTGTGTGTGTGTGTGTGTGTGTGTGTGTGAATGAGCTTCAGAATGAGAGAAAGAAAGAGAGCGAGAAAGACAGACAGACAGACAGACAGACAGACAGACAGACAGACAGACAGACAGACAGACAGACAGACAGACAGACAGACAGACAGAGTGAGATTGAGTGAGTTTATAGCATACTAATGAGACTGAATCAGAGATAACGTATAACTCGTGTTTGGGGTCGAACTGCCAATTTCCCTCAAGGCTTATCAGAACTGCATGTTTGGTGGGACTCTTTACAGTAGTGTTGGCTGTGTTGAATTACAGTAAAGATGGAATCTGACAGAAACATATTGTGAGTGGGGAAATAGAAATGGGGAGTCTGTAAAATAGCGCTGTTGAAACGCTTCGAAGGTTGTGAACTTTCTTAAACACCTCGGTACCTCACCGCATGGCGCTGTCTTTGCTCCAAGGTGTGAAAGGAATGCTGATGTGAATCTAATTTCATGCCTCTTAGCTATCCTTTGTTCTCTGTTTCATTTCAAATTAGTGAGGTTTTAGGTAGTTCAATGTTTGAATCTTAGGGCGGCAGGTTGCCTGGTGGTTAGAGCTGACCAGGTGATACATCTGTCGATGTGCCCTTGAGCAAGGAACTTAACCCTAATTTGCTCCAGGAGTGCCGTACTACTATGGCTGACCCTGTAAAAAAAAAACATTTAATTGCACCTATCTGGCGTATGTGACAATAATACAAACAACATCTTAGTTGTTTTTGGGTAATTGAAATAGAAAGTTATGAGGCAGGCCAGGGTACAAAGATCTGGGGGTAGGTAGAGAATGATGCATGAGAAAATGGAGAATGGAAGTCTTTGTGAAATACACAAGCATAGATAAAAGGTTTAGGTGTGTCAGTGGGATCCGTGATCATAGGGAGAATGTGTTGTGGTGGCTGCGCTCCAAGGTATGATGGGAATTCTGTAGGGAATCAAATTTTAAGGTTCTTAAACATCTTTTAGTCAAGGGCTTATTTAGACAATGCCTCCTTTATCCATTTTTCAGAACACATTTTTCCATCGGAATTTTTCATAAATAAACCAAAATGTATCTAAGCCAAGACACTGATCAAATTAAATTATGAATCACATTTGAGATTCTTGACTCAGTGCTTGTCTAAAAGCCAATGTAACTTCTTACCAAGTTGAATTAATTAAGCTCTGTTAGATAAAACATGTATAAAGTGTAACCATTTAATTTTGCAATTGCGTTACACGCAAAAATGAAGAGTCAAGGGGAAATTTTGTTTAAAAAAATACACTTTGTCCCTCTGAATCATACTTTTAACTCTGGTATACAACACACATCGAGGCAGTATAAAATTAAAGGAGGAGGACGTGAAGCTAAAATAGAGCTAGGCTACAGATAGAGGTCACCTTCAAACAGAGTGCACATCAGAAAAGCGAAAAAGCAACTGGAGCCTAAAAACAGAATGATGCACAGTCTTTCATCCTGGCCGTGCTGTAGCGACCGGGGCCTGGCAGCCCGGCGGAAGAAGTTTGCTGGCCGTTTGGTAACTTTGATGCCAGAGATGGAGGTGATGATCTAACTGAGTGAGTCAGCCACTGAGAGACCATTGATTCCACTGTGCCTTTGATTCTGGTGGAAAGCCCATACTTTATTCAACATGAGACATTGTCTAGCTAACTGTCCATACTTATGGTGTGGTGAAGCTGATGGTGTACTAATACAGTGTATGCTCTATCCGAAATGTATGTGTTTATTCGTGGTTACTTTGTTGTCTAGACAAAATCTAACTTCAAAAGGATTAGGATTATTATCGACTATGACAACAATAAACTAGGAAAATACTGGCTGCTGGAAACATATTGGATCTTATGCTTATCTAATGGGCTTTATTAAAAAAAATGACAGAATATGTTCAGTATTGAAGCCGAATAGCAGGCTATATGTAATTGCAAACAGGAGAAAGACAAATCTGTGAATCTATATGTAATTGTAAAAGTAATCATCAGAAATGGTGTTATGTAAGATTATTGCTTTTGGCAAAGCGCTATTCCACTTTAATTTCTCATTTCCTCCTAATCCTGTAAAGTTGGATTGGCCTTTTTTTTCCTGGTGCCATTGGCTTTTCAGAGAAATGAAAGCTACTCTAACAACCAAAAAAGACTCAAACAGAATAAAATACCAGGTTTTTTTCATAGGCTGAAAATGAATGTCCTTAGAGGAGAGTAGCATACTTCAAAAAAATACTATAGGAAACAAAATAGTAAGTATATACAATACCTTCAGAAAGTATTCATACCCCTTTTCTTTTTCCAAATGTTGTTGTATTACAGCATAAATTAAACATTTAATAAATTGAGATTGTGTCACTGGAATTTTGTTTGTAGAAAATGTAAAGCTAAAATGTCTTGAGTCAAGAAGTATTCAACCCATTTGTTATTGTCACGCTGGGAATAAATGATTCGGGAGACAGGCGCAGGAATGCGTAACAGTTTTTTTTATTAAGCCCAAATTACGGCATGTGGTGTAAAGGCACGGGAACGAAGACCAAACAAACACGTAACAAAACATAGGGTAGAAACCCAACACAAAAGAGCGAGGATTACCTCGAATAATTAACACACCAGACGAGACCCGTAATCATCTGCGCAATCCACAATGGCACGAAAGCCAAAACACACAGCACAGGTACTTACACGCACCAATGGACAATGTAACAATATTTGACAGCCCAATGGAAACCAAAGGGCACACTTATACAAGTACCAATCAGTGGGAATAGGGGACAGGTGTGCATAATGAGAGTTCCAGAGGGATCCGTGACAGTACCCCCCTCCCCCCCGACGTACTGCACGCAACGACATCGGCCTCGAGGACGATCACAGGAACGCAGTGCGGGTCGATCAGAACCGGATGCAGCTGCCGAAGTTGCGTCGTCGTCGGACGGGCAGTCGCCGCTGGCTGCCGAAGTTGCCTCTGGGTGCCGAGGTTGCTGCTGGCTGCCGAAGTTGTGGCGGCTGCGGATGGACCAGTAGCAGTGGCGTCGGACAGACCGGTTGTGGCAGCGTCGGACGGGCCAGTTGCAGCTACCGAAGTTGCGGCACCGCCAGACGGACCAGTCGCAGCGTCGTCTGACGGGCCATTCCCGCTGTCTCCCTTAATGGTTGATTATTCTGTCATGTTGGTATGAAGAGATTCGGGAGACTGATGCAGGAATGTGTAATAGTTTTTTTTATTAAGCCCATATTACAGCGTGCCGTGTAAAGGCACAGGGATGAAGACCAAACAAACACTTTACAAAAACACAGTGTTGAAACCCAAATAAAAGAGCGAGGAGTACCTTGAATAAATAACACACTCGCACAATGATTAACACATGGGACGAGACCCATAATCATCTACGCAATTCACAATGGCACGAAAGCCAAAACACACAGCACAGGTACTCACATGCACCAACGGACATGATAACAATAATCGACAGACAAAAGAAACCAAAGGGCACACTTATACAAGTACTAATCAGTGGGAATAGGGGACAGGTGTGCATGATGAAAGTTCCAGAGGGATCCGTGACAGTATCCCCCACCAGGTACAACCACAAATCTGTAAACATGGGCACCCTCAATGATATTATCCTGACCAACTTGCCCTCTAAATACACATCTGCTGTTTTCAACCAGGATCTCAGCGATCACTGCCTCATTTCCAGCATCCGTTATGGGTCGACCACCGCTCATCACTGTCAAAAGCTCCCTAAAACACTTCAGCGAGCAGGCCTTTCTAATCGACCTGGCCCGGGTATCCTGGAGGGATATTGGCCTCATCCCGTCAGTAGAGGATGCCTGGTTGTTCTTCAAAAGTGCCTTCCTCACCATCTTAAATAAGCATGTCCTTTTCAAAAATTGTAGAAGTAAGAACATATATAACCCTTGGTTCACTCCAGACTTGACTGCCCTTGACCAGCACAAAAACGTCTTTGCACTGCACTCGCTTCGATTAGTCCCTGCGATATGCAACTTTTCAAGGAAGTCAGGAACCAATATAAAACAGAAATTCGCACCCTTCAGCACTAATTCCAAAACGTTCTGGGACACTGTAAAGTCCATTGAGAATAAGGGCACCTCCTCTCAGCTGCCCACTGCACTGAGGCTAGGAAACATTGCCACCACCGATAAATCTACAATAATCGAGAATTTCAATAAGCATTTCCCTACGGCTGGCCACGCTTTCCACCTGGCTACCCCAACCTCGGCCAACAGCTCTGCACCCCCTGCAGCAACTGGCCCAAGCCCCCCCCGCTTCTCCAACACTCAAATCCAGATAGCTGACGTCCTGAAAGAGCTGCAAAATCTGGATCTCTACAAATCAGCTGGGCTAGACAATCTGGACGCTCTCTTCCTAAAATGATCCGCCGCCATTGTCGCAACCCTATTACAAATCTGTTCAACCTCTCTTTCGTATCGTCCCAGATCCCTAAAGATTGGAAAGCGGACGCAGTCATACCCCTCTTCAAAGGGGTATGACTGCGGCCGCTTGCCAAGAGTTGCTTACCAAGATTACATTGAATGTTCTTGAGTGGCCTAGCTACAGTTTTGACTTAAATCAGCTTGAAAATGTATGGCAAGACTTGAAAATGGTTGTCTAGCAATGATCAATAATCAACTTGACACAGCTTGAACAATTTAAAAAATAATCATGTTAAAATATTGTAAAATCCAGGTGTGCAAAGCTCTTAGAGACTTACCCAGAAAGACTCACAGCTTGTAATTGCCGCCAAAGGTGCTTCTACAAACTATTGACTCAGCTGTATGAATACTTGTGTATTTCATTTTCAATACACTCACTTTGTCAATATGGGGTATTGTGTTAGGATGGGTGACAGAATTATTATTTTTTTAATCCATTTTGAATTCAGGCTGCAACACATCAAAATGCAGAATAAGTCAAGGGGTATGAATATTTTCTGAAGGCACTGTGATTACAGAGGAACGTTGCCATTAACATTTGAAAAACTGACAATATAAAAGAAAGAGTGGCACGCTCTGCTGTTTAGAAGAAGCAGCTTGTGATGACAGCATGTGGCGAGGTGCCACTGACACAGCAGTCTGTGAGGACATTCGACTCCCAGGCAGAGGGGCACAGGAAACACTGCAGGCCGGGCATCAGCAGGGGGACGGAGGGACGACTGCAGACTGGCAGAGGTGTCCGCTTCCCCTGCCAAAGCCGGATGGATGTGTTATAGCAGGGGCTGTCTCCAGCTCTGGTCTTTTATTGCCAGTTTATCATGTACGACAGGCCTTATATATTTCAGCTATAGAAGGGCTACTAGGAGACTAGGGGGCATTTTACCCCCAGCATTCCAGTTTGGCCTTATCAACATGCCAGAGCATCAGGTCTAGGGCAAAGGAGGCGAGGAGAGCAGGCACAAATGAAGTTGACTTCGTTAAAACTCAATCACCTGACACAGTCATGCGTATCACATTTTTCCAAGCTGCAGACAACTGGCAATTCAATCTGCCTGCCAAGGACTGTTTTTGGGTGAAATAAATATACAAAGCATTATAGGAATAAGAAAGCAATAATCCTAATCAAATGGCATCGATGGAGGACAAGTCAGTGGGTTTAATAGTACTGTACATTTCTAGTGCAGGCTTCAATCTGTGCCATGGTCAATCAAATTCTTGGATGACTTTGCGCCGAAGCCACATATTGCCATTCATTTATAAACCTCCCAAGTAATGAAATGAGGACCTGTTAATCCTCGGTTTTACTGTTAATTGCGTTTTCATAATTTTTTATCCTTTTACCTTTTAGGTTCTAAACCCCACCCCCAAAAGCACCAACCCCTCTCCGTACTCTGCTCTGTCTCCCACTCAGGTTTGTCTTTTGTTATCTCAAAAGCAATATTTTGTCATATCCCAAATCAAATTGTCATTGCAGCAGTGATAGTACTTTAGAGGAAATCCAAAACACAGTACAAGCACCATTTAAACTATTCAATTATTCAACATCTTGTTTGAGGACGGACACTCTACAGAGTGACAGAATTCAGCCCAGCACATCGCCTTCCCCCCTCTACTCCACAACATGTCCTTATCCCTTGGCTTCTACTGCCAAAATGTGTTTGTCTTAAGAGGGCTTCCATTAGGAAGTCACCACATTGGGTGACTGGGTACACCAGAACAGACCAAAGAGGAAGCTGAGTAACTAAATTGAATGACTTGTATAAATCAGTGTCATGTTAATATGCATTTACTTACCACAGACTGCACAGCTCTATAAAATGTATATAGAACGTTTATACGTCTTTGGGGAATTGGTTCATAGAATACACTCCGATAGAGTAGATGCACCACTCTGCCTGTTTCTGAAATAATCCAGAGTAAGAAGTGAAAAAGATTAGTTACTTACTGTGAATCTGAAAGTTGGCCATAAAAACAGAAGCGTGAAACCGATCGGGTCTTGGAGGGAGACGATTACAGCGGCAACAAAGCCCAACAGAAATCTATCAAAGGACTGACTGTCAGTATTGGACTCATCCAGCGAGGGAGGAGAAGAAAGATTGGTTCGCCTTTTATTTCTCTGTTGATGTCAAGATAATAACATGGACTCCTGGTTTCAATTGACACCAAACAAAAACAAGATAGGAGGAGACAGGAAGACGATCTATACTGCTCCATCCCTGGGGCTGTCACTGAACCTCTGGAAGCATTCAGAGCAAGGACTGAGAAGACCCTCTCTTTGTGAAATACAGATGGGCACAATGGTACCTGATTAGTACACAGGCAACCTATCATTAGTTATAGCCTATACAGTACTTCTCAGTCTATAGCCTATCATTAGTGTGAGTTTATACTGTATGTCTAATGTGATTTGAGTGTCAGGTACATATTTTCTGACAGACATATAACCCTATGATTGGATGTGGAACTAAGTTTTAGCTGCGCAGCAACTGACTGGTGATTAAAGGGGAAAAAAGTCTTCTCTACTCCTACAAAGTCTACTCCTACACCATATCTCAATATGTTACGACTGAATTCTGGCCTCAGTCACACAAAGCAGTATTTCAAACTAATTTTATGCTAATCTAAATGCAGAAATAGCTAGCAATTTTATCCCATTTGCACATTGACTCATTTGTTTTTCTCCAGTCAGATTACCCAACAGCAAATAGACATCTTGTCAGCAGCAAACACACGAGGAATGCAACACAAATGTAAAACAGTTGAAAGCCGGGACACTGGAACAAAGGAACTCAATCTGTACATTGACATAGCACACTCAGTACTCATTGGACAAGTGCAATTGAAACAACTCAGAGATGAGCACAATGTTTTAGATGACATTCAGATAGGGTTTTCTTGGCGTCTCTGTACACATAGAGAACATGTAAGCTTTCCCTACTGTTAAGCTATAGTTATATTAAGCTATTATAGACATCTGACAAATAGCTGATTTCAAGATAAATGTCAGGTCAATGCAGATCATTTTTTTGATAGATGGACAGAGAAAGGAATGAACAACAGTTTGAGGTACAATACAAGATTAGAAAACTAAGACTGCTACCAACATGTGATGAGAACAACAAACACTGCAACATAGCCTAAAGAACCAGCTGATTACAGATTTGAACGCCAACCACAACTGGCCAGTGACACCACCTGTAACACACTCCATTACCAACACAAGCTGACCACAATTCCTTCATGATGACTTGGCTGAAGCCATCGCTAATGTCATCGGCTAAGCGATGGCTTCAGCCAAGGCATCAAGAAGGAATTGTGGTCTGCAACCCGTGATGATTGTAGCTCTACTCAACATGCATCCAAACGTCGCAGCCTGGCTAAATTGTCACATTAACTACAAGCTTGAGCCTTGACACTAATTATAGGTACTAGGGGTGCGCGGGTCAGCTGTTTCTTCACCCGCACCCGCCCGCAATTGCTAATAACCCATCCGCAACCACCCGACTACATGTGATGAAGTGAAAATCTGAGGCCCTCACCCAGCCCTAGCCAGCAAATATAGAAAATGTGCGAAAGGCTACAGTCAAAGACGGCAGAACGATTTTTGGACAGCTTGGGGCAGGATTTTTATATGGTGATTTAGATATGTTTCAGCAGAAAATGTCTGACATTTTGGTAGGATATTTGTTGGTCAACTTAATTAGATACATGCAGTTTCTCTTTTGTCATTATATGTTCCCCTAAAAGACGAAAGAAACCCTTGCTCAACAGAATAATGTAATAGATCAATAGAATTAATGCTTCAATCTAGTTGACATCGGTAAAGTTTTCTCTGTCATCTATCGCAGAGCAAAGACATTTAGGAACTGGGGAGAAAAAATAATACTGCAAAAAAGAAACAGGAATGATTTTCTGTGCAAAATGTCAAAATGACATCAGTTTTGACCGGTTGTAAGGGGGGGAAAAAGCATTTAGCCTGCTGCACAGACCCAATGGATGCGCTAGTCTAGAGCACCTGGTAAAATTGTGTTAAACTCTCTCCATGGTTAAAGTAGGAAGAAATATATGTCACTGATGTAACAATGTGTGAGTGTGCTACATTTACTATCATAATATATTCAAATACTGAATTACTTTGACATATTTAATTATGTTATATTATGCTAATTTACCTATGGTGGACAGAAAGTGTTACTACACTACACAGACTCCTGTTTTCACCCCACAAGAGTTCCATGAAATACACATCATTTTTACCTCAGATTAGTGATGTTATTATTAAAGATAATTGTCATCACAATCTCACAACATTGATTGCTTAAAACACATCCATTGTTTTTTATCATACGCGCCAGTCCGTAGTGGGACTTAAAACGCAGCTGTAATTTTTAGACCACGGTGGCAAGAAGAAAATGGGATGGTCCTCCCATAAACGTCTCTGGCCTCACATGAATTGACTGATTTGAGGGTTAAGATAGCGTTCAAATGAAAGCCAACACCTGTCGCTATTTAGAAACCAATGTGAGGTGGTGATTCATGGGAAAATATCCAGTCAAAAAAGCGTTTCCATTTCCGTGATGGCGTTGTACAAAAAATTATTTTCTCACAGAGGTCAATTATTGTCCCAGTTACATTGATTTCAATACAATATGTGAGTGATTAATTTGCACGCACTACTGATTACAGTAGAACAAGCTTACCAATTCCAGTCTGGTGCATGTGCAGTTTATAAGGTACTAATTTATCAAAATTACAAGTTATCTGAACACAAGTGCGACATGTGTATAGGGCGTAACTTTTATGTAATGGTCTATCATGACTTATTTCAGCATATTTATTATGAATTATAAAACCGGTGTTTTGACACTCGGCCATGAATCAAAAAGACAACAAGAAGAATCAACAGTATCAGTTTCAGTGTAAACTACCATTTAAAACGTTTGGGGTCACTTAGAAACACTTTTTGTCCATTAAAATAACATCAAATTGATCAGAAATACAGTCTAGACAATGTATATGTTGAACGTGTCTATTGTAGCTGGCAACGGCTGATTTTTTTATGGAATATCTACATAGGCGTACAGAGGCCCATTATCAGCAACCATCACTCCTGTGTTCAAATGGCACGTTGTGTTAGCTAATCCAAGTTTATAATTTTAAAAGGCTAATTGATCAATAGAAAACCCTTTTGCAATTATGATAGCACAGCTGAAAACTGTTGCTCTGATTAAAGAAGCAATAAAACTGTCCTTCTTTAGACTAGTTGAGTATCTGGAGCATCATAATTTGTGGGTTCGATTACAGGCTCAAAATGGCCAGAAACAAAGAGCTTTCTTCTGAAACTCGTCAGTCTATTCTTGTTCTGAGAAATCAAGGCTATTCCATACGAGAAATTGCCAAGAAACTGGAGATCTCGTACAAAACTGTGTACTACTCCCTTCACAGAACAGCGCAAACTGGCTCTAACCAGAATAGAAAGAGGAGTGGGAGGCCCCCGGTGCACAACTGAGCAAGAGGGCAAGTACATTATAGTGTCTAGTTTGAGAAACAGATGCCTCACAAGTCCTCAACTGGCAGCTTCATTAAATAGTACCCGCAAAACAACGTCAACAGTGAAGAGGGATGCTGACCTTCTAGGCAGAGTTTCTCTGTCCAGTGTCTGTGTTATTTTGCCCATCTTAATCTTTTCTTTTTATTGGCCAGTCTGAGATATGGCTTTTTCTTTACAACTCTGCCTAGAAGGCCAGCATCCCGGAGTCGCCTCTTCACTGTCGACATTGAGACTGGTGTTTTGTGTGTACTGTTTAATGAAGTTGCCAGTTGAGGCATCTGTTTCTCAAACTAGACACTCTAATGTATTTGTCCTCTTGCTCACTTGTGCACCGGGGCCACCCACTCCTCTTTCAATTCTGGTTAGGGCCAGTTTGCGCTGTTCTGTGAAGGGAGTAGTACACACGTTTGTGTTTCTGGCCATTTTGAACCTCAATCAAACCCCCAAATTCTGATGTTCCCCCGGATACTCAACCTGGCTAAAGAAGGCCAGTTTTATTGCTTCTTTATTCAGAGCAACAGTTTTCAGCTGCGCTAACATAATTGCAAAAGGGTTTTCTATTGATAAATTAGCCTTTTAAAATTATAAAATTGGATTAGCTGACACAACGTGCCATTGGAACACCGGCGTGATGGTTGCTGATAATGGGCCTCTGTACGCCTATGTAGATATTCCATAAAAAATTTGCAGTTTCCAGCTACAATAGTTATTTACAACATTAACAATGTCTACCCTGTGTTTCTGTACAATTTGGTGTTATTTTAATGGACAAAAAGTGTTATTTTCTTTCAAAAACAAGGACATTTCTAAGCGACCCCAAACGTTTTGAAAGGTAGCGTATGTTCTCGGAATGTAAATTGTACTTTTAACACTTTATCAGGTAAAACTACTGAATGAGCCAAAAAAATGCTATGATTGATTTATTTTGATGATATTAGTGACATCGTGAAAATATGTTTGTCCTGGCTACAGATTAGTCAAAAACACTCACAACCTTTCCTGTGTTCAGGTGAGGAACAATCTCTGAATTATTGTTGAACAAAGAAGCATTTGCTCATAATAAGGGGAAAGGCTTCACCAAGAGTGATAGTCAGTAATGACAATCAGAATGTACCTTAGCTGTAGCTAGAATACCGGCCTGAGGTTACACAGAACTGAAGAAAACCAAACAGAACTTGACAGCCTACAAATACAATACCTCAGGTAACTGATGCGACAGGGTAGCAGAACGGTTAAAGCGTTGGACTAGAAACCACAAGGTTGCAAGTTCAAATCCCAGAGCTGACAAGGTACAATTCTGTTGTTCTGCCCCTGAACAGGCAGTTAACCCACTGTTCCTAGGCTGTCATTGAAAATAAGAATTTGTTCTTAACTGACTTGCCTAGTTAAATAAATAAAAATATAAACTGTGCCCTCAGTAAAGATAGGTAATGTCATTGTTAAGCAATGCTAATCCTTTGACTGACATAAGACATTGTCCCTACTGTATTTTACATGTTTGCTTATCTTCAAAGACAATGAGTAACACCAAGCTACAGATGGAGAACATTCTGATCACAAACCCAAAATGGAACAAATCCAGGGACTCATGGCAGATCCGATCTTAGCTCCACGATGTGCCCTTTCCCCAACAACCCTCTCAACTCCCCTCACTGCTCCCACATCAGTACACAGCTCAAACCTTGATGTGTGATTGAGATGTACAGCACTCTGGGCCATAGGGTATATACCTCTCCTCTGGGGCCAACTTGTTTTTGCTATTTATTTTTTCCCTCCTCTTACCCTCCACTGTTGCTTTCAATCTCCTATCTGCCAGACAGCTGTAACGCTGTGTGGAGAGAGAGAGAGAGAAAGAGAGAGAGAGAAAAAAATAAAGAGAGAGAGAAAGAGAGAAAGAATGAAAGAGAGAGAGAAAAGAAAGAAAGAGAGCAAGAGAGAGAGAGAGAGATGAGGATGGGAAAGTGGAAAGGCCTGGTGAGGACAAGCCAATAGTGTGATAAGATGGCATACAGAAACATGATGAGTGCTGGAAAGGAAACAGTGTAGTTGTCTACTGCTCAGTCGTCTGGGATGGGCGATGGACAGAGAAGATAAAGGAGAATTCGATTTGAGCTTTTGCTCTTCCACTAGGTGCCGCAATGTTTTATAAGGTTAGCTGGTAATGAAGTGTTTAAGAAATCAGACAAGTACAGTACTGAACACAGTTATTTCCTTTGAATCCAAGTATCTCTAAAATTTAGTAGAAATCATCATCTGGATTTGCAAGTAAGAAGAACATAAGGTGAATTAAACATAACCTTTCATTCGGAGCAGGAAACGTAAAACTGCATACACAAACACACCCACCCACACACAGATCTAACCAAAAACACTCAAGCATAACAATATGCACCATCTTGCAGAGGCCAACACAGAGCAGAGCAGTGGTCGCTGCATATGAAATACGTCTGGTGAGTCGACCTGCTTTCAAATCATGCTCGAACACATCATGTTCGGAGACGAAATAAAGGGAAGGATTCCACTTTGTCCTTTTTCCTCTCTGCCCTCTATGCTCATCCATTTTCAGTGACACTTGTGGTAATAAATCACGACTGGGCCCTGTGGCCAGGGGGGTGAGTATCTGACAGACCGGTCAGTTAAACACTCCCCCTCCAGTCTCTAGGGCTGCCTGCTACCGCCATATTCCACTGATAAATTCAAATACAGAGAAGGAAACTGAGGGGGCCGAGTGGAGTCTCACTATTATGTTGTGTGTGTGTGTGTCTCCATGTCTCTATCTGTGTCACTGTCTGGGTTTCATATTGTGTTCATCTGTGTGCAGTAAGGTCTAAGGCTTGGTATCATCCTGTGGCGTCAACAAATTGTTGCTATTTTAGAAAGTACAAACTGTAAGGAATACCACCACATGGGAAAAAAGACAGTGTTGACACAAAATTACACTGTACTTTATGGCTATCTTCATGTTGACTTGTCATACTGTCATACTGAGAAGGGCCCTTTAGTTCAACATGAAAACCTGGACATACTATTGTGAAAGTGGATATCAACTGTCAGTTTGGATACAGTTACTATACATTTCCTAAAAATAACCTTGGAGTCCCCTTTGGCTGTCCCAGCCAGGCAGCAAGGCAGCCCAGTGATCGAGCTTCTGTAACTAACTTAAATCAAGACCTGACGAAATCCATCTCCTCCCCCTATACAAAGAGCAGTCATGGCGAGAGCGCAGCAAATTTGCTGGTGGGCTGAATGGGAGGACACAGAGTCCCAACTCGAGTCGATGCATGTCCGTAATGGGAAAAGAAAGCGATTTACAAGCTTATGCTCCAGACCCTGCAGTCTGTTTAGTCTGCAGTCTCAATGCTGCTGAGAAACAGAAAGAGACAGAGAGAGGGCAAATGGTGACTAATGTTGACATGGTTGTTGAGAGAGAGAGAGGGGAGAGAGAGAGAGAGAGAGAGAGAGAGAGAGAGATGTTCCACAACACGTCCGGGTTACTATACTATCCAATTTTTGTGCACGGTTCAAGTAAAAAATGTACGGTATGAATCTTTGCGATTGTGTGAACCAGAACAGTTCTGTTTCAGGTAAATGAGCTCCCATATGATTCATAAACAGGGAATAATAATAATAATAATAACTTTATTTGTATAGTGCTTTTCAATACAAGTAACAAAGTGCTTCAAATCCTAAAATAAAAGTACGAACAAAGAAACAAAGACAGGAAAAAGGAAGATTAAAAAATATAGCTAATTATCATACATTACAATCATCTTTATGAAAGTGTGTCTTCAGCAGGGATTTAAAAAGAGGCACTGAATCTGCAAACCTGATCTCCTCTTGCAGACCATTCCAAATTCTAGGGGCCCGAATGGAAAATGCCTGATCTCCTTTTGTTTTTAACCTAGTCTTTGGAATGGTCAACAGTGGCCTGTCGGGATCTCATGCTGTATCCTGGCTCGTAGGGAGGGAGGTAAAAGATCAGAGATATAGGGTGGGACTAAACCAAGACTAGACGTAAATGTGAATAATTAAACATTTAAATGTGTGTGTGTTTCAATCTGTGTGTGTTTAAATGTTTTATTAATCACATTTAAGTCTAGGCTTGGTTTAGCCCCAACCTATATCGCTGATCTTTTATCTCCCTATGAGCCAGGATGCAGCTTGAGATTCTCTGGCAGGGCACTGTTGTACATATCAACCAGTTTGTCACAGTTTGTTGCCCTACACACATGCAATAAATGACTACTACCTCTGAATGTGAATATAAAACAACCTTGCTGTTTGCTTTCACATTGCAATAACACAGCCTACAGTCGACAGTCATAGACTGACCAGGTGAATCCGGGTGAAAGCTATGACCCTTTATTGATGTTGCTTGTTAAATCCACTTCAATCAGTGTAGATGAATGGAAGGAGACGGGTTAAAGAAGGATTTTTAAGCCTTGAGACAATTGAGAATGTGTGTCCTTCAGAGGGTGAAAGGGCAAGACAAAATATTGAAGTGCCTTTGAACAGGGTATTGTAGTAGGTGCCAGGTGCACTGGTTTGAGTGTGTCAAGAACTGCAACCCTGCTGGGTTTTTCACGCTCAACAGATTCCCGTGTGTATCAGGAACATTCAACAACCCAAAGGACATCCAGCCAAATTGACACAACTGTGGGAAGGATTGGAGTCAACATGGGCCAGCAACCCTGTGGAATGCTTTCGACACATTGTAGAGTCCAAGCCCCCCAAAATTGAGGCCATTCTGAGGGCAAAAGGGGGTGCAACTCAGTATTAGAAAGTTGTTCCTAATATTTTGTACACTCAGTGAATATTATTTAATTGGGTGGGAGGTGTTAATGTTTGGCTTATAGGATTCACTATGTGTATGTGACCTGAAGATTGACAACTATGGTCCAAGACTGCTATCCTAAAAAGGCTACGTTTACACAGGCAGCCGAATGCTGATCATTTTTCCACTATTTGGTATTTCGACCAATCACGTCAGACCAATTCACAGCAGATATTTTTCAGAGCTGATCTGATTAATCAAAAGACTAATTAGTGAAAAAAATGATCTGAATTGGGCTGCCTGTGTAAGCGCAGCCAAAGAGAGTGACAGAAATGGAACACTACTCATTCAATGCAAGGCAGAGTCAACCTCATATGTGGGCCATCGCCCATACTCTTACAAACTGCAATGACAAAATGATGACATTGTAGCAATCTTACATTATTATGCATTTCTTAATCACACCTCCTTCAAAACTGCATTCATCCTAGTCTTTGCTATGAATAATGTGTTGATAAAAGACAAAATACCAATTTCATGAGGATTTGCATGGCTAAATTGCAATCCATGCATTCCCTTACTGCCGGATACTTAAGGCTATGCATATGACACAGTCATAATTTGTCATAGGACACAAGAGAGACCTAATTAGTGTGTGTGCGTCTCTCTCTCTGTGTGTGTGTGTGTGTGTGTGTGTGTGTGTGTGTGTGTGTGTGTGTGTGTGTGTGTGTGTGTGTGTGTGTGTGTGTGTGTGTGTGTGTGTGTGTGTGTGTGTGTGTGTGTGTGAGAGAGAGAGAGTACAGCAAACGAGTACAGTGTTGACTTGGTTGTTGCGTTTTCATTACACGAGTGGTGTCCAGGTACAGTATAAGTTCGCAACACTGTTTTACTTGCTCTTCCCCTTGATTAGCCCACACGCCTCTGCTTGGGTTTGCATGTTAAGATGCCATTATTTTCAACCTTAGATTACGCTTCATAGTGTAAATATTTAAAGAGAATGTACGGAAACAAATAATGTAATTCGGTAATATAACCTACCACCGGCCAGGCACATGCCAGCCAATTCAAAGCTGGTAACGGATATCATTGCGTAATGGGGGACAGTGATCATACAGTAACATTACTATGTTCTTACCCAGTGTGAAGTATGGGAGAGCGGTGTTGTCGAGATCATCCATAACGGAAATTCTTCCAGGTAGGTCTGTTCTAACGAATAAAAGGAGCCGGGACTCCCCTCCTCCTCCGGCCACGCTCCCCGAGCCAACGCCGGTGAAACTGAACTCATTCTCTCGGAGTACAGGAAGGGTAGAAACGGTAACGGTTTTAACTTCACAATGGCTCTCGTCGTTTTCCTTCTCCCTCTCCTCTTCAAGCATCGCTCCCCCTCTGTTTGCCCGGACTGTAGCGGTCCCTGTCAGCAAGAGCCCCAGGAGAAGGACGACGTGGTGCGATAGTCTCCTTGCCATCCCGATCCCTTTGCGCGGTACTCTAGCTTTGAGTGTGGCTCATAAACTGCTTGTTCGTTTATACTACAGCCACTGCACGCGCACGGTAGTCATGTCTGTCCAGGAGGCGGCAGCACATGTGTAGTCAGATCTGTAATAATATGAATTTTAACCACATTCAAATGGTCATAAATCCATAAATGCAAGGCTCACTACATGCAGTCATACATAATTTAAAAGCCCATTTTATAGAAAATGTTACAAACTGGACTATACAGTACTGTCAAAAGTTTTAGAACAACTACTCATTCAAGGGTTTTTCTTTATTTTTCCCTATTTTTTTACATTGTAGAATAATAGTGAAGTCATCAAAACTATGAAATTACACATATGGAATCATGTAGTAACCAAAAAAAGTGTTAAACAAATCAAAATAAATGTTATATTTGAGATTCTTCAAATAGCCACATATTGCATTTATGACAGCTTTGCACACTCTTGGCATTCTCTCATCCAGCTTCACCTGGTGTGCTTTTCCAGCAGTCTTGAAGGAGTTTATGCTGAGCTCATCACTCTGCGGTCCGACTCATCCCAAACCATCTCAATTTGGTTGAGGTCAGAGGATTGTGGAGGCCAGGTCATCTGATGCAGCACTACATCACTCTCTTTCTTGGTAAAAATAACAATTGCACAGCCTGGAGGTGTGTTTGGTCATTGTCCTGTTGAAAAACAAATGATAGTCCCACTAAGCTCAACCCAGATGGGATGGTGTATTGCTGCACCAGTCTAATGTCCATTGCTCGTTTTTCTTGGCCCAAGCAAGTCTCTTCTTTTTATTGGTGTCCTTTAGTTGTGGGTTCTTTGCAGCAATTCGACCATGAAGACCTGATTCACACAGTCTCTTCTAAACAGTTGATGTTGAGATAAGTCTGTTTCTTGAACTCTGTGAAGCATTTATTTGGGGTGACATTTCTGAGGCTGGTAACTAATGAATTTATCCTCTGCAGCAGAGGTAACTCTGGCTTTTCCATTCCTGTGGCGGTCTTCATGATACCCAGTTTCATCTTCGCGCTTGATGGTTTTTGTGACAGCACTTCAAGAAACTTTCAAAGTTCTTGGAATTTTCCATATTGACTGACCTCCATGTCTTAAAGTAATGATGGACTGTCATTTCTCTTTGCTTATTTAAGCTGTTCTTGCCATAATATGGACTTGGTCTTTTACACCACACACACACACACACACACACACACACACACCACACACACACACACACACACACACACACACACACACACACACACACACACACACACACACACACACCTTGTCACAACACAACTGATTGGCTCAAACGCATTAAGAAGGAAAGAAATTCCACAAATTAACTTTTAACAAGGCACACCTGTTAATTGAAATGACATCCAGGTGACTACCTCAAAAAGCTGGTTGAGAGAATGTGTGCAAAGCTGTCATCAAGGCAAAGGGTGGCTATTTGAAAAACCTCAAATATAAAATATATTTTGATTTGTTTAACACTTTTTTTGGTTACTACATGATTCCATATGTGTTATTTCAAAGTGTTGATGTCTTCACTATTAACCTACAATGTAGAAAATAGTAAAAATAAAGAAAAACACTTGAATGAGTAGGTGTTCTAAAGCTTTTGACCGGTAGTGTATGTAGTAACTTTCTTTGAAGAGATCGTGATTTGGTCTAAATAGGCGTTTGGCGATTGTAGTCAAAATTCAGTGAATTGTCTTTAACTGCCATTTCCCAAAAGTCCCAAAAGTCTCACTCTCCCACATGCAACAACTTTTTCTCAACTTCAAATATTGTGTGGCTATCCTAATTCTTCAGACTTGTATAAACGGAATTGTTGATACATTGTCAAATGTTAATTCTAGATAACATTTGCTTTGGAAATATGCGCTAAAAATGTAGTTTACTTGTAGGTCTTTTGTATTTTATGGATAGAACAATGATAAAGTATATATCCAGTATGTGCTCAAGTTTTGTGCCTGGAGTGTCTTAAACGCAATGAAACCAAAATATTAAGGCTGACTTCATCCAGTGTCCAGAAAAATGGATTTGTCGTATATGCAAATATGTGCATATTTCAAGTTTCAAAGTTTATTTGTCATGTGCACAGAATACAACAGGTGTAAAACCTTACCTTGAGAGCTCTTTTCCAACAATACAGTGATAATAATAGCCTACACATAAAAGAAAATAGAATAAAAAACACACAAGAATTATGATCAGAGTTTAAGAAACATGAGAATAAAATTATATACAGGTCAGTGCCCGTACCTTATTCAATGTGCAGGAGTAAGTCATAAATCGAATCAATAAACATTGTAGCAGCAGCATAGGTTGTGTCTGAGTGGGTGGAGCCCTGTGGATGGGCATAGAGTCAGTGTAGGTAGTGTGTTGGAGAGAGAGAACAGTAGTTGTTAGCCATTTAACAGTCTTATGGCCACAGGATGGAAGCTGTTTAGGAGTTTGTTTGAGCCTTGATGCACCGGTACCACCTGCCGGAGGGGAGCATGGAGAACAGTCCATGTCTCAGGTGGCTGGAGTCTTTGGCAATTTTTAGGTGATTCCTCAGACACTGCCTGGCGTGTACGTTCTGGATGACTGGGCCGTCCACACCACCTTAGGGCCTTCTGGTTGCGGTAAGTGATATCTCATGCAATGAGAAATCGCCTCATTTGCATATTTTAATACAATATTTCAGAAGATTTCTAATACAAAAAAGTGTTATATTGGTGTCTATATTCAGCTGGTAAATTGTGATATGATTAAGGGGGGGGGGGAAGTGACCCTATCAGCGTGTGGTGCCTCGCCTTAAATAAGATTATTATTATTATTTTATTTTTTATTGAATGACAGATCTGTAAAACATTATCTTAAATATAAACCATCAATTTAATAAATACTATTGGTGTTAAATATGAGTTTTTTTTAAATGTACACATTTTTATTTGTTTTACAATATCAATATGTATTTGTTGTCTATATTTTGGTGTCAAACTGGTGGCAGTTGAGAAAAAAGTCAGTAGTTGTAAGAGTTGCAGAGTTGACTGAAAATAATGCCATTGTTGATTTGTTGCTTTCTTCATTAATTAGGCTATTTTCTCTTTAACCATATGGTCTATCTACTAGAACCTCATGGGCAATATGGACATATATAACACATGAATAGTATATATGAATACATTTTTTTTAAAGTTATTCAATTATACAGTATATTAACAAAGTTACAACAGATATATTTTCTGCACCAAAATTACTGAAGATTCCGGTAAATGTAGTAAATTGCTGATAGCTTTGCAACCCTAACAGAGAGTTATCAGATATGTCAGTCTTCATGTTTTCTCCCACAGTAGCCGGCACTGTGTGACCCTGGCTCAGATCAACCTCTATTTACCCATTTCACTTCATTATAACCCATCTGATTCTAGTGCAGCAGTGGTCTGCTAGGGTTATTTTTAACATCTCCATATGGGTATCCTGTTTTTCTGGGCTTACTTTGCGTCAACATTCTGGGAAGATTTCCTTGGTCCTTTGGATAAACTATAATGGCATGTCCATGTGTCTTTTTGATAACCTATGTCCAAAGGTTTAGCCTTATATTTCATCCATATTGAATTGATTTTGGATTATATTCACTATTCTTCAATGTACTAACACTATTACAGTCCTATTTTAATGGATTCCTTTATTCATCCCAATATTGCTTTAAATATGTTGGTGTATTCAAGTGTCACAGTATCTCTTCTCCATTGCATCTTTGACTACAAAGAATAGCCTAAAGGGCCAATCTGACATGTTTTCATCTTCTCGTGGTCAAAGTGCTGACACAATGCAGAAATGACTCTACAGCGAAGCCACACAGTGTGCCAACAGAGCGCATATATTTTGCAGACATGACTTTAGCAGCTGGATTGTACCGAACACTGTAGGCCTTTTGTGGGTAAGTGGTCAAAGCCATTGAGGGGAGATATCTAAGTGTGTGTGTGTGTTAAACACAGTCCCCTGTTGGTTATATGAGATTTATTTCCAGCAAAATTGCCTCGACCTCTATGCCAAGGAGTCTTCTGATTCCCCAAAATTGAATTTGACAGACAACAAGGTAACGGCCGCTGGACTAGACGGAGACGCTAAACAGGTTTCCACAGCGTAATGAGTCCGGGCCTCCTCTCTTCCCTCTCTACCCTTTCTCTTTCAACAGGATAGCTATGGCTGTGTGCTGATTTACTACAAATAAATGAACAATTTGTCTCCCCTTTTCAGGATTCCGGGAGTTGTGCAGTCAACAACCACCATGTAATGGCCGAGAGTGCCCCATGTCACCAACATCATATAGCACAAACATAGGTTCTGAAATTGTATTTCTTGACACAAAGTGTTCATGGAATTAATACCATGTATTTAAATATGCATGATGGAAATATAATTTTTTATTAAATCCATTAACAATTAAATACTATTTCCGACAGCTGTGTCGGCAAGAGGCAGAGCATGATTCCAAAGTGCGGGGACTTCCTAATATAATTTTCCAGCAGCCAGTGGACAATTGATATGCAAAGCTCTGTGGGATTCACGCTGTGTTCATAACCAAGAGGGAAGGTGGTAATTACCAGTTGTGATGTTGGAAATACCAGTTGGATGCATTCACGTGCTTTGAACTAGTTTAGAAAAGCCGATTGGCTAATGGACAAGAAGCTGTGTCAGCCATAAACTAAAATGTACAGCTATCATGCTTCATTGTGTCCCGCCACCCACCACCCGCCAACCCCTCTTTTACGCTACTGCTAATCTCTGTTCATCATATATGCATAGTCACTTTAACCATATCTACATGTACATACTACCTCAATCAGCCCGACTAACCAGTGTCTGTATGTAGCCTCGCTACTGTTATTTTTCACCGTCTTTTTACTTCTTTACTTACCTAATGTTCACCTAATACCTTTTTTGCACTATTGGTTAGAGCCTGTAAGTAATTTGTATTCGGCGCACGTGACAAATAAACTTGGATTTGATTTGATAAACAAATTATAGTGTTAAAAACACATACTACTAAATAGCTCTTTGTAAATAATTTTGCTTTGAAGGTAATTTAATTAGTAGGTGACATCAGAGGTCAGCACTTGGGAGAAGTCGGAGCTCAGGGACAGTAGACGTGTTTCTCACTAGTAAGTATGATTTGGAGAGGCGTTCATGTCGATTTTTCCAGGTCGTGGCTGGTAAATACCATATTCCACTTGGTCATGAACACAGCAGAAAGCCAGGCTGTTGCTTCTTCAAATCAAATTGTTCTCCCCTTTATGCAGCCTGGCACTTACCCAACGTTTATTCCATTGCCATCCTTTATATCAATAGAAGATGTGAAAGACGTACACACTGTAAGGTAGCTACGCCTGGATTCCAGCATCTGTTAAACTACTTAATATTTGAGTAAGATGTCATTTTTTCGTAGGCCTAATAGACAGGTCAGGATTTTAAATGCACTATGTAAAGCCAGGCTCTCAGATGAACCTATGGAGAGAGGGAGGGAGGAGGGGGCAGAGAGAGAGGA
Organism: Oncorhynchus tshawytscha; assembly: GCF_018296145.1. Classification (NCBI taxonomy): domain Eukaryota; kingdom Metazoa; phylum Chordata; class Actinopteri; order Salmoniformes; family Salmonidae; genus Oncorhynchus; species Oncorhynchus tshawytscha. The sequence continues at coordinate 24,038,203 of NC_056461.1, forward strand.
GTGAGACTGCACAGCATGTTGGCATTTATTGGGATGGCTCATATACTGGAGGCAGCTCTGCAGTGTTGTCACTAGCTGGAACAAAGTCATAATATCGCATTTAAAATCAAAACCTAACCTTAACCCTAACCTCACTGATAGGCCTAACCCTAACCTTAAATTAAGACCAGAAAGCAAAAGCAAAAAGAAATTGTACGATATATAGCCAAGACTCATCCCAATAAACGTCAACCTGCGATTGCACAGGGGGGAAAAAGGGAAACCTTCTCCAGTGTGTGGACCACATCACACCCGAAATGGAATCTTTGGTTGGAGGTTGTCTAGGCTACTGCAGAGGAAATAGTTTGATTTTAGTTCATACAATTTCCTCCCATAGAATAGTTGATAATGGCTTCTTTGTCTGCTTTCTTCATTCTTGGAACTTTGATCAAGGTAAAAATGAAGAAACCTATTATTGAAGTACCTTTTAGCATGTCTTCAGTTTCCATGATGTCTACAGTCTATAGTTTCTTCACTAAAAGCAAAGTAAATGGGTTTTCAATGATGCAGCCTTGAAATTATTTTTCTACTTTTTTCACTTTTCTTTAGAATATGTTCTTCGCGTGAACTATTGTACCTCAGTGGTATCGATAAGTGGTGGTAGATTTATTTAACATGATTGTGTCAAGGTCATGATAAACCTTTATAATCATGTGCTATTTCATATTTTCTCAGTAAAGCTACAGAGAATGCTACTAATAGCTACGTATGTTGTGTAATACTCTCCAGAACATCATGCAAGAGAATACTTGTCCTGGAGGCAGCTGCTGTATTCTCATGTAATTGATTAGTCAAAGTTATTAGCTGGAAAGGAGGCTCTGACCCAGTTTGTAGGTGTAAATAAAGGGCTTATCAGAAAGCTCCTCTACCAGAAACTGGGTTACACCTGGAGGACACACACACAGGTGGCTCCCGCTAATAAATTACTTTACCCACTTGGCACAGATGTCAGTTCAATGGCTAGTTTTGATTTACATTTGGTTGAGATGACAACTAACGTGAACCAAAAAAATGTCACTCCGTCATTAGATTTAGGTTAAAAGTTGGGTGAAAAAAATAACAAATTCCCTTACATTAATTACTTTTTGCAAATCCAATTAGTTTTCCAAGATGATTCAACGTCATCACATTGCATTTTTTGGCTGAAATGACATCAACATTGATTCACCAGTTTCTGCCCAGTGGGTAGTTAGTGCTTCGTTATGCAAAAATGAGTGCATCCTACAGCCGTCCTACCACGGAGGTTGGCCCCCTCAAACCTCACTGCTGCAGGGAAAACCCTCCATCAATGTGTCATAGACCATCTATTTCCACAATGTTTACAAGAGTTCACTACAAAGATGAACTCCAAATATGCATTTATTAGTACCAGCAAAACACCAGTCTCAATGTCAACAGCGAAGAGGCTGGCCTCATTTTTACTGTGCTTTTCTTTAAAAAACAAGGACATTTCTAAGTGACCACACACTTTTGAACGGTAGTGTATATTAGACCAAAGAGCTAGAATAATATACTTTCATGCTAGGTTTAGGACCTCCTATTGAATTTGGTAGAGACCCCAACTGAGGTATAGAACAATTTTAAAATGATCTATTTTGGTTTATATGCGAGCATCATGAAACATCTAACACAATAAATTCATTTGACGTGGTGAAAATCAATTTTTCACAGACTCCATGAAATTATGATCTTCTTCCTAAATATTTGTCCAAATTATTAATTTTGCGGGGCAGCTCAACTGACTCATTTTGTTCAACTTACCCCACTTTCCCCTAGTACCTATCCACTTAAAATCTCTTCTTTATTAGTTATAGGCAACAGCACTTATTTTATACTGTGTATTGACTGTATTGAACCTCAAGTCCAGCTTTGATGTCCATGGGATGTCATGTAATTCAAACATTGTTCAATTTTAAATTGCATCTCTAATCTGTTAATTAATTAGTTCATTAGTAATTCAAGTGCCATTATTGGGTCCTCAAAATACAGTATATATTTATTACTCAAATAAATGACATATAACCAGTGGCTCAGAAGCTCAAATAGATACAGTGCCTTCAGAAAGTATTCATACACCTCAACTTATTTAACACTTTGTTGTGTTACAGCCGGAATTCAAAATGGATTCAAATGTCTACACACAATACCCCATAATACCCCATAATGACAAAGTGAAAATATGTTTTTAGTAATGTTAGAACATTTATTCAAAATTAAATTCCGAATATCTAATTTACATAAGTATCCACAGCCTTGAGTCAATACTTTGTAGAAGGACCTTTGTCAGCAATGACAGCTGTGAATCTTTCTGGGTAAATCACTAAGAGCTTTCCACATCTGGATTGTGTAACATTTGCCCATTATTCTTTTTTGAATTCTTTAAGCACTGTCAAATTGATGTAGTTCTGTCCTTGAGCTGTTTTGGTCTAATAATGTTCTGTATCTTGTCATCTTTTATGTTTTGCGTGGACACCAGGAAGAGTATCTGCTGCCTTCACAACAGCTAATGGGGATCCTAATAAAATACCCCCCAAAATACCAAAATTGGTTGTTGATTGTTGTTAGACAACCATGATCAGGTCTTGCCATAGATTGTTATATGTAGATTTACTGTAATTCAAAATGGCCACTCAGGAACATTCACTGTCTTCTTGGTAAGCAACTCTAGTGTGTATTTGGCCTTGTGTTTTAGGTTATTGTCCTGTTGAAAGGGGAATTCATCTCCCAGTGTCTGGTGGAATGTAGACTGAACCAGTTTTTTTCCTCTAGGATTTTGCCTGTGCTTAGCTCCGTTATGTTCCCTTTTTACCGTGCAAAACTCCCCAGTCCTCAACAATTACAAGCATACCCATAACATGATGCAGCCACTACTATGCTTAAAAATATGTAAAGTGATACTCAGTAATGAGTTGTATTGGATTTGCCCCAAACATAACACTGTGTATTCAGGACCAAAAGTGAATGCCTTGACATTTTTTTTGCAGTATTACTTTAGTGCCTTGTTGCAAACAGGATACATGTTTTTTTCTGTACAGGCTTCCTTCTTCTCACTCTGTCATTTAGGTTAGTATTGTGGAACAACTATGGTGTTGCTGATCCATCCTCAGTGTTTTCCTATCACAACCACAGTGAAATCACAGTGAAATCCCAAGCAGTTTCCTTCCTTCCCGGCAACTGAGTTAGGAAGGACACCAGTGATTGATTGTACTGATACACCATCGAAAGTGTAATTAATAACTTCACCATGCTCAAAGGGGTAGTAAAATGCTTTTTTTTACCCATCTACCAATAGGAGCCCTTCTTTGTGAGGCATTGGAAAAATCTCCCTGGTCTTTGTGGTTGAATCTGTATTTGAAATGCACTGCTCGACTGAGGGACCTTATATATAATTGTGGGGTATAGAGAGGAGGTAGTCATAAATAAATCATATTATACCCTATTATTGCACACAGAGTGAGTACATGCAACGTATTATGGGACTTGTTAAGCACATTTGTACTTGTACCTGAACTTATTTAGGCTTGCCATAACAACAGGGTTGAATACTAATTCATTGAAGACATTTCGGCTTTTTTTTAAATTTTATTTTTTAAACATAATTCCACTTGACATTATAGCTTATTGTGTGCCAGTGACAAAACGATCTCAATTTAATACATTTTGAATTCAGGTTGTAACACAACAAAATGTGTACATTCTGAAGACACTGAAGGCAACCAGCATTGACTGAAGTGTTCATATGCTGACGCATTCTGATTATTACAGACAGGGTAGAAAGTGGATGAGCAACATTGCTGAGGTCAGTACAGTGCATAGGATATATTATTGAGACTAGTGTCCTTGCTTCCTTCTCATGTGTTATAGCAAACCATTTCCAATTGGAGAAGGCTTATCAGCAAGCAGGCCACAGTGGAGACATGGGGAGAGAGGCAATCATAGGAAATTATATAATCAAGAGTATAGCAAAGTAATGAAGTGCATTCCAAGGAAAATAGGGGACCTAGGATAGCTACTCAATGAAGTAAAATGGAAATTGCATCAAAACTTTCTCTGAAAAACTTTACTATGATTTTCAAAGTTGCCTTGACATTGTGATATGTATTTAGTGGAAATAGCTCTGTGTTTTGTGTTTTACTCTCTCTGTTATTGACACAGATTTTCTGTTATAGCCTAAGGGTGACTTGACCCGCATGCTTTTAAAAATTAATTTAACCCTTATTAAACTAGGCAAGTCAGTTAAGAACAAATTCTTCTTTACAATGACGGCCTACCAGGGAACAGTGGGTTAACTGACTTGTTCAGGAGCAGAATAACAGATTTTTACCTTGTCAGTTCAGGGATTCGATCCAGCTACCTTTTGTTTACTGGCCCAACACTCTAGCCACTAGGCTACCTGCCGCCCCGCCCCTTCACTTATGGCGAAGTGGAAAAACAATAAATAATCAGCTTTTTGTCAAGTGACTTTTTTATGGATTCAATCAAGCAGGGAGCAGGCAATAATAGATAGTATTTTCTCGCGTTGTGTCTGTATATGGTATTTGATGGCTGAGGCAGAGAACCATGCATGTGTGCGGCATCTCTTAATAGCAGCAATTTTTATAACAACGTTTTTGTGTAGTCTTTGTGCGATAGCCCTACTAACTCTGATGTTGTTTTCAATTGATGGAATAGTCAAACATACTCCATCTGAAGGTTAAATTCTGTAATCAACATGTTATCAATAATTGATTTCAAGCTTGATTTCTTGATTTCTATAAGAATTCTTTGAGTTAGCTGGGATAACCTCCTTTATGTAATGTTATGGCCTCATTCAAACATCCCCAATCATTGTGTTTGGTAACTATTAATGAAGCTGCCAGTTGAGGACTTGTGAGGTGTCTGTTTCTCAAACTAGACACTCTAATGTACTTGTCCTCTTGCGCACCGGGGCCTCCCACTCTTCTTTTTATTCTGTTAAGGGACAGTTTGCGCTGTTCTGTGAAGGGAGTAGTAGTACACAGCATTGTACGAGCTCTTCAGTTTCTTGGCAATTTCTCGCATGGAATAGCCTTCATATCTCAGAACAAGAATAGACTGACGAGTTTCAGAAAAAAGTTATTTGTTTCTGGCCATTTTGAGCCTGTAATCGAACCCACAAATGCTGATGCTTCAGATACTCAACTAGTCTAAAGAAGGACAGTTTTATTGCTTCTTTAATCAGAGCAACAGTTTTCAGCTGTGCTATCATAATTGCAAAAGGGTTTTCTAATGATCAATAAGCCTTAGCCCCACCCATGTGCTAAACAGTGAGTACAGTAGTGTACAACCAAAGATTTGAAGACTGAAGGCTGGTTTATGCTACTTCTACCGACATCTGTATACAGTTGTCGCATTAGCAGCCTGGAAGTCCCAAACAGCAAACCAGCAATGTCAATCTAGCAAACCAGGCAACTAAAATCAACTTTCTATGCTAGCTAACTAGAAATTCAATAACTAACAATGCAAATGGTTCTGAGATACAAATAACATTACTACACAGATCATACACGTAACGTTAGCTAGCAAGCTAACAATATGCTTTCACTTGCAATGAAAAATACTCTCTGACAAAATTTGAAATGTATAATATTTGAAAATGTAGCTAGCTAGACTCTTTTACCCATATAAATGGACGAATGCTTATCCCTTTCTTCACGGATTGTCCTTAGTAATGTAATCCAGACAGGTGTTTGATACAACAACCTCCTGTGTTCTCTTTTCGACTCCCTCACGTTTGCAATCACATGCCTGAATTTTCTCCATCTCCTGAGCTATCGTACTCTTCCCCCGGGGATTCCACTGATTTCAAAACTAGGTCCTCCAGAAAGTGGAGAGTCTTTACAGTGCCTTGCAAAAGTATTCATCCCCCTTTGCATTGTTCCTATTTCGTTGCATTACTAGCAGTAATTTAAAAGGATTCTTATTTAGATTTCATGTAATGGACATACACAAAATTGTCCAAATTGGTGAAGTGAAATCAAATATAACGGAAAAGTGGTGCATGCGCATGTCTTCACCCCCTTTGCTATGAAGCCCCTAAATAAGATCTGGAGCAACAAATTACCTTCAGAAGTCACATAATTAGTTAAATAAAGTCCACGTATGTGCAATCTAAGTGTCACATGATCTGTCACATGATCTCAGTATACAGTGGTTCCTTCTTTAAAATTGCGAGATTGCACCGCGGGACTTAGAGGTACCCAGCGTCACAGTTTCATTGCTCCAGACCACCACAAGGGGGAGTTAGAGCACTCATTATGCATTTGGGTACCAATGTTTTTATATGACCAATTATATCGAGTGGTTCCAATGACAAATTTGACCCGAGCCACCCGTCCCTGGGTGAAGATGGCTGACAAAACATTACGGTGGAACCAAATGTAAGTAGTTATAACGTCATAACGAGTCATGTAGAATTGAGAGGAATATGTTAGTTAATGTAGAGACAAACGTTTGTATGTATTTGTTTGTCACAAAATTATTTTACGAAAATCGCTATTTAGCAAGTTAGCTTACTAGCTAACATTAGTCAGCTAGCAACCTAGTGTTATGACAGGAGAATGAATTTATAATTCATGTTGTTCATGTTTTAGGGACTCCTGAGAAAACCAGTAAACCAGGCTGTCGTCTTGTGAAACAGTGGATGTAAAAAAATCTCGCTAGCTGAAGCATTTACTGCAAATCGAATGTACAATTGTGTAAGCTTGCCTCACAATGCAGCTGAAGTAATATAGTAATAATAAGTAATATAGCTACTTGCTTATTGTGTAGTGGAGGATAAAAATAACTGCATGCCTATGGATGTGTAGCTAGCTACAGTATTTAGCCAATCTGTGTATGGGACCCTAAAATGTTTGGTATGAATATTAGTTCAGAACCTATCTATGAACCTCAGCTATCAAATGTTTATATCAACTTCAAGTCTGAATAGCATTAATGAAGCCTATGGATAGAGTAGAATATAATAACTTTATTGTGCCAAGGATGCAAGTCCTATATGCATATACTGTAGTTATTACCACGCATGAGATTCCCACATTGTAACCTGTACATTGACTATATTCACTGATCATGTAGTCTTCCTTGGAAAATAAAGATGCGGTTCAGGTATGAATCTCCGAGACATTCTTTTTCAGTCATATCAAACTCCATTATTTGAATGATGCTGTGTCTGCATGTATGTATTACTATTATACACTTCTGCTCCTGGGACATCAATGATCACACATTGTAACTATGCAATAGACTAGAAACATGATTTAAGTAGAGGCTTATTTGTAATTCATATATACAGAAAAGAAACTATGCATATCTAACTCCCTTCATCTGCATTAATCTGAGGACACAGGATAGTATTTCAATGATATACTTAATTTCAACCAGTGGAGAATATGAAACACTTTATTGAAAGAAGTTCATTATCCAGGTGTTATGAATACATAATACATGCACTATAATTATGATAATTGTAATATTATATTATACAAGTTCAATCTGTACTTCAATGCAGATATGGTGTGCATTTTAAAACGAGGAAGAAAGATGAGGTGGGTTGAGAGGTGTAGAAGACAGAAAGGGAAAGAGGTAAGAACAGAGGCAGACAGGATATGATTAATGAATTACAGTGCTACCCTAATATTCTCTCAGTCCATCACAATTGCGGTGTCTCCTAACCAGCCTTGGGCCCCCAGTTGGCCAGAAGGTTATCTTAAACAAGGTGGCGATGAACTGATCAAAACATACCTGCAGACGAGAGACAGATGGATAGAGCAATGATTAAGCCTTGTTTTTTTAAACACGATCAGTCATGGAGGTGAAATGCAAAACTGACCTTGAATCATTAACTCTGGGACTACTACTATTTCAGAAGCTCTCTTTAATAATACTTCCTGTACCTGAAACATTTAAATATAGATGGCTGTGTCTCTCAGCACTTTGTTATTGCAAGGCTAACCCCCGTTGAAATCATGACTTGGCAGCAACAGATAGTCCAGTGAAATGACTGTTTTTATGTGGTATAAATCTTAAAATTAGCAGCTGACATCTTAAGGGTTTTTTAATTAATGCATGTGAGACAGGTTCCATGTACAACAAGACAGGCAGAGATGAAGAGAGAAAAATAACACAGAACAGTTTAATATGGTTATGGTTATGGACACTTTTGTCCTGTTCCTCTGACAGTGAACATCGGGTTTTAACCGTGTCAGCTCAGGAATTCGATTTAGCAACCTTTTGTTTACTGGTCCAATGCTCTAACCACTAGGCTACCTGCCGCCCCAATCTAAAGCAGGAGATGTCCTTTTCAGGATACGTCAAGACAGCACAGAAAGCTTAACACCAGACTGGTATTGTGGTTGTTCATTAGGTGATAGGAAACATGCAATGATACCTGCACCATCTACATGCTGCAAAGACAAATATGACATGGCCTGCTTATGAGTTGCCATGAAAGAAAGTTTGATTTATTGAACTGAAAATGTCAAGAACAGGTGTTCGTAGCTAAATGCTTTTGGTTAGCTTGAGAATAATAATTTCATGATTTTTCATTCTATAGTATGTATGTATGTAATATAGTAGATTGTTATGAACCGACACTGAATCGTAGGAGCTAACTACTAGCTATGGAAAAATTTGGAAAAATTAGCGAGAAAGATCACATCGCGTCATTGTAAGGCTGGGTGCCAGCAGCGGTTTGTATGCACAACAGCTTGGTGCAGCCATTTTCTCTCTCTCTACTATTGAAGAAGCTACATTCCTGGTTGATATATTATTGATTATATATTTTAAAAACAACCTGATTGATTATAAAAAACGTTTGAAATGTTTCTAAGAAACATTATGGATACTATTTGGAATTTTCGTGACCGCTTGAGCCTGTGGATTTCTGAACATAACGCGCCAACCAAATGGAGGTATTTTGGATTTAAAAAAATCATATTTTTGGAACAAAAGGAATATTTATTGTTTAACTGGGAGTCTCGTGAGTGCAAATATCCGAAGATCAAAGGTAAGCGATTTAATTTATTGCTTTACTGACTTTCGTGACCAATCTACTTGGCTGCTAGCTGTTTGTAATATTTTGTCTACTGAGAGAGATGTGCTTACATAAATGCTTGGTATGCTTTCGCCGAAAAGCTTTATTGAAATCTGACACGTCAGGTGGATTAACAACAAGCTAAGCTATGTTTTGCTATATTGCACTTGTGATTTCATGAATGTTTATTTTTTTAGTCATTTAATTTGAATTAGGTGTTCTGCAATTCAGCGGTGGTTGACGAAAATGATCCCGCTAACGGGATGGGTGCGTCAAGAAGTTAATAAAATAATGATAAAAACTACTCTTTCAAAATGCAGATGTTTATTTAGTTATGGATCCATAACGAATTACTATCGGAAGAAATATCACTGATTTACAGAAATATTGGAACAAAGTTGTCTAATGAAGGCAAACAATTTAGAATACTCCGATCCTGTAACCTACTCCTGACATCATGTTGTACAGCGCCATGGAAACCCTGAGGGTTTCATTTGTACTGCAAAGGGAACAATAGAGTGGTTTAAGGGAAACATTTAAATGTATTGGAATGGCCTAGTCAAAGCTCAGACCTCAATCCAATTGAGAATCTGTGGTATGACTTGAAGATTGCTGTACACCAGTGGAACCCATCCAACTTGAAGGAGCGGAAGCATTATTTCCTTGAATAATGGGCACAAATCCCAGTGGCTAGATGTGCCAAGCTTATAGAGACATAACCCAAGAGACTTGCAGTTGTAATTGCTGCAAAAGGTGGCTCTACAAAGTATTGGGTTTGGGGTGGTGAATAGTAATGCACGCTCAAGTTCTGTTTTTTTGTCTTATTTCTTGTTTGTTTCACACACAAAAAAATATTTTGCATCTTCCAAGTGGTAGGCGTGTTGAGTAAATCAAACAATACAAACCCCCCAAAAATCAAGTTTAATTCCATGGTTGTAAGGCATCAACAAAATAGGAAAAATGCCAAGGGGGTGAATACTTTTGCAAGTCACTGTAGCAACGCTTGTGCAGCTCTTCATGATATCTTTCAAAAAATACATGTTAGAAAGGATTACCTACACATATACTAAGCACCTCGTGTTACATGGCAGACCAATCCGAACTGTCACGTCTGCTCCCGCTCTTCCCTCCCCTGGCGCTTGAGGGCGCCAGGCTGCCCTACATCACGCACTCCTGTCATCAATTACGCACACCTGCCTTCCCTGGTCACGCGCATCAGCGATTTTGGACTCACCTGGACTCAGTCACTCATCTGTTTATTTCCTCCCCTACATTTGTGAGTTCCCTGCTCTGTTTCCTGCTGATGCATTCATTGTCTTTTGTTTTTGTTACCTGTCTGCTGACGCTGTTCCTATCTCGTTCCATGTCCGTTATTTATTAAATGTTTTACTCCCCGTACCTGCTTCGTCTCTCCAGCGTCATCCCATGTGACAGAATGCATCAGCCAACAAATGACGCATCGGGGAGCACTGGCGTTCCGGTTGGTATGGTGGCATCGGCTCTGGGTCCCCACGATGGAACCGGAGGTGCCTAGCCAGCCCGTCGGGCTTCCACACCCTAGCTACATTTGTGAGTTCCTTGCTCTGTTCCCTGCTGATGCATTAATTGTCTTTTGTTTTTGTTACCTGTTTGCTGACACCCACCCTTTCGTCCTCAGAACAGACTCTATTCGCTGTTCCTGTCTCACAACAGTTTGGAGTGTTTATCCAACTGTTCCATGTCTGTTATTTATTAAATGTTTGAGTCAAAAAAAACTGGCACCTGGTAAGTCTATGTTATAGAAAGAGCATAGTTTTGTATACACAGTGTACCCTGAATGTAAAAAATGGCTCAATCATATGCATTTACAGTATTATTTGGTACCCTGGAACTGCTGAAACATATATTGGATATCATATTTCAAAACCTGGCATTAAACATGTATTTTTGATAGTTTTTGTTTTGAAACACTTGGAGGTCAAAATGTTTAAAAAAATAATTCTCCAGCAGTGCAGAGAAAATTACATTTACATGCCCTGACCTTCATCAAGCTCTGTTTCAGTTGACTTGCGCTGTCAGGCTCTTGCGATTCAGTGTCCCTCAGTTTGAGGTGAAACATCATTGCTCGTGACAAAGAGCATATTCATCAGTTGACCATAGCTGTCATGGTGAAACGATATATAGTTCCACATCAATGTCATGCATTTTGCATTACAGTAGCAATTGATGAAGAGGTAGGCCTACTCTGTACCCCTCGTTATGTCAAAGGCTTTTCCATTTACAGTGTATCAAATGATGCAGGTCCCTGGTTTGTTTTAACAGACTGACCAATACATAGTATAGGGGAGCACTTTGTACAGTAGCCTGTCTCTTGAAACTGATCATATATAACTGTACAGAAAATGTTCAAGACCATAGCAGTGTCACAAAGAGATGAATTTATCAAAAAACATTGAGTCAACATAAAACAATCGTCAACAATAGTCAACATAAACACCAGTACCTTGTATTCTGTATTTTAATTAGTTGTTTATTTATTAATTTAGTTGTGTGTACAGTATACACTCAGTACAAAACATTAGGACCACCTTCCCAATGTTGAGTTGCACCCCCTTTCGTCAGGGTATGGACTCTGCAAGGTGTCGAAGGGTGTATTTTTAATATTTTTAATATTGTAGAATAATAGTGAAGACACCAAAACGATGAAATTACACAGTAACCAAAAAAGTGTTAAATCAAAATATATTTTAGATTCTTCAAAGTAGCCACCCTTTGTCTTGATGACAGCTTTGCACGCTCGCTTCATTCTCTCAACCAGCTTTACCTGGATTGCTTTTCCAACAGTCTTGAAGGAGTTTCCACATATGAGTACTTGTTGGCTGCTTTTCCGTCACTCTGCGGTCCAATTCATCCCTAACCATCTCAATTGGGTTGAGGTCGGGTGATTGTGGAGGCCAGGTCATCTCATGCACCACTCCATCACTCTCATTCTTGGTCAAATAGCCCTTACACAGCCTGGAGGCGTGTTGGGTCATTGTCCTGTTAAAAAACAAATGATAGTCCCACTAAGCGCAAATCAGATGCGATGGCGTATTGCTGCAGAATGCTGCGGTGGTTAAGTGTGCATTCAATTCTAAATAAATCACAGTGTCACCAGCAGAGCACCCCTACACCATCACTCCTCCATGCTTCACGGTGGGAACCACACATGCGGAGATCAGCCGTTCATTTACTCTGCGTCTCACAAAGACACGGCTGTTAGAACCAACAATCTGAAATTTGGACTCATCAGACCAAAGGACCTCTGATTGAGAACCACTCCAGGCAACCATAGACTTACCTAGAACACTAAACTGAACACAACCCCATTAATCTACAAAACCCCTAGATAAGACAAAGCACATAAATCACCCATGTCACACCCTGGCCTAACCAAAATAATAAAGAAAACACAGAATACTAAGGCCAGGGCGTGACAGGGGGCGGATGTTCGGCTGCCTGAGAATTCGTAGGCGAGTGAGTAAACCTCCACTACCATCCATTCTACTGGATGGAACGTTCAGTCATTGGATAACAAAATGGATAATATACGATACAGACTATCCTACCAACGGGACATTAAAAACAGTGACATCTTATGTTTCACTGAGTCGTGGCTGAACGATGACACGGATAATATAGAGCAGGTGGGATTTTCTATGCATCGGCAGGAACGAGAAGCTACGTCTGGTAAGATGAGGGGCGGGGGTGTGTGTCTATTTGTCAATAATAGCTGGTGCGCAATGTCTAATATTAAAGAAGTCTCAGGGTATTGCTCACCTGAGGTAGAGTACCTTATGATAAACTGTAGATCTATCACGATCGTCTGAATGAATGGACCAAGGTGCAGCGTACTTAGAGTTCCACATGTTCAATAAATATGAAACTCACCAAAAACAATATAGAAGCAAACTAAACGTGACATTCTGGGCTGCTCACAGGCAGCTACACAAAAACAAGATCCCACAAACAACAGGTGGGAAAGGGCTGCCTAAATATGATAGACAGCTGCCTCTGATTGGGAACCATACTAGGCCAACAAAGAAATAGAAAACATAGATTGCCCTCCCTAGTCACACCCTGACCTAACCAAATAGAGAATTAAAAGGATCTCTAAGGTCAGGGCGTGACAAGATCACACTATCTACCAAGAGAGTTCTCATCCATATTATTCGTAGCCATCTATTTACTACCACAAACCGATGCTGGCACTAAGACCGCACTCTACCAGCCATAAGCAAACAAGAAAATGTTCATCCAGAAATGGTGCTCCTAGTGGCCAGAGACTTCAATGCAGGAAAACTTAAATCCGTTTTACCTAATTCTACCAGCATGTCACTTGTGCAACCAGAGGAAAAAAATACTCGATCACCTTTCCTCCACACACAGAGACACATACAAAGCTCTCCCTCAACCTCCTGATTCCTGCTTACAAGCAAAAACAAAAGCAGGAAGTACCAGTGACTTGCTCAATATGGAGGTGGTCAGATGACGCAGATGCTACAATACAGGGCTGTTTTGCTAGCACAGACTGGAATATGTTCCGGGATTCATCCAATGGCATTGAGGAGTGTACCGCCTCAGTCATCAGCTTCATCAATAAGTGCATTTGCATCGTCACCCACAGTGACCGTACGTACATATTCCCCCCAGAAGCCATTGATTACAGGCAACATCTGCATCGAGCTAAAGAGTAGAGCTACCACATTCAAGGAGCGGGACACTAATCCAGACGCTTATAAAAAATCCCGCTGCGCCCTCAGACATACCATCAAACAGGCAAAGCATCAATACAGGATTAAGATTGAATCCTACTACACCGGCTCTGACATTCGTTGGATGTGGTAGGCCTTGAAAATTATTACGGACTACAAATGGGAAACCAGCCACGAGCTGCCCAGTGACGCGAGCCTACCAGATGAGCTAAAATCCATTGATGCTTGCTTCGAGGTAGGCAAAACGCTGAAGCGTGCATGAGAGCACCAGCTGTTCCGGACGACTGTGTGATAAAGCTCTTGGTAGCTGAACAGGTCAACTTTCACAAAGCCAGACGGACTACCAGGACGTGTACTCTAAGCATGCGCGGACCAACTGGAAAGTGTCTTCACTGACATTTTCAACTTCTCCCTGACTGGGTCTGTACTACCTACATGTTTTAAGCAGACCCCCATAATCCCTGTGCCCAAGGAAGCAAAGGCAACCTGCTTAAATGATTACCGCCGGAACTAAACACCTCCCTCTGCAACTGGATCCTAGACTTCCTGATGGGCCTCCCTCAGGTGGTAAGTTTAGGCAACAACACATCTGCCACACTGATCCTCAGCACTGGGGCTTAGTCCCCTTCTGTACTCCGTGTTAACCCACAAATGCACGGCCAAACACAACTCCAACACCATAATTAAGTTTGCTGACGACACAACAGTAGTAGGCCTGATTACCGACAACGATGAGACAGCCTATAGGAAGGAGGGCAGAGAGCTGGCAGTGTGGTGCCAGGACGCCAAGCTCTCCCTCAATGTGAGCACAACAAAGGAGCTGATCGTGGACTACAGGAAAAGGAATGCCAAACAGGCCCCCATTCTCATCGGCAGGGCTGTATTGGAGCGGGTCGAGAGTTTCAAGTTCCTTGGTGTCCACATCACCAATAAACTATTGTGGTCCAAACTCACCAAGACAGTCGTGAAGAGGACACGACAACACCCTTTCCCTATCAGGAGACTGAAAAGATTTGGCATCGGTCCCCAGATCCTCAAAAGGTGGACCATCAAGAGCATCCTGCTCAATTGCATTACCGCCTGGTATGACAACTGCTCGGCATCTTACCGTAAGGCGCTACAGAGGGTAATGCGTACGGCCCAGTACATTACTGGGGCCAAGCTTCCTGCAATCCAGGACCTATATACTAGGCGGTTACAGAGGAAAGCTCAAAAATTGTTAAAGACTCCAGTCACCCCCCCCCACAATTTGTTTTTACACTGCAGCTACTCGCTTTTTATTATCTATGCATAGTCACTTTACCCCTACCTACATGTACAAATTACCTCAACTAACCTATACCCCCGCACATTGTATTGGTACCGTTACCCCCTGTATATAGCTTCGTTATTGATGCTTATGGATGTAGACGATCTGTGTATGCACCCTAAAACGTTTGGAATAAATATTAGTTCAGAAGTGTGGTTTTAATTACTTCCACCACTTAATCATTAATCCCCAAGAAATTGATCAAAATGACTGTTACACACAGGACTTTTACATGTCAATATTATAATGTAAATATTAGCTAGTTAACTTTGAACCTATCATAGCCGGTTGTATCGACTTCCAGACAGTCTGAATGGCATCAATGAAGCCTATGGATTGAGTACACTATAATGTAACTATATTGTGCCAAGGATGCAAGTCGTATATACATGTAGTTATTACCAAGCAAGAGCTCCCCACATTGTAGCCTGTACATTGAATATATTCACTGATCATGTACTCTACCTTGGCATATACTGGTGCTGTTCAGGTATGAACGTGTGTGAGACGTTCTTTTTCAGTCCTATCCAATACCAGGAGTATCAAACTCCAGTGTTTGAATGATGCTGTGTCTGCGTGTATGTATTACAATTATACACTTCAACCGTGTTTAACAATCCTGGTCCTGGGACATCAATGGTTACACATTGTAAATCTGAAATAGACTAGAACACATGATTTAATTAGTTAAAGGCTGATTTGTAATTCATATATACAGATCCAGAATAAAAAAAACAGTACACTTCACTTCCTATGCATCATGTAAATACTCTAAAACAGGTTCATCTCACCATCCCATTTCCTTTATCTGTTCTGATCTGAGGACACAGGATAGGTGAAAGGATCTGGGTGTAGCTGGTGCAGAGGAGTCAGGCGCATATCAGCAGAGATGAGTAACACAAGGAACTTTACTCAAAATGTCCAAATACATGAAGTAATACCAAGCCCACAAACATCGGAACAAAATTACAATAAAACATTCACACACAAAAACCATGGGGAAAACAGAGGGTTAAATAATGAACATGTAATTGGGGAATTGAAACCAGGTGTGTAAAACAAAGACAAAACAAATGGAAAATGAAAAGTGGATCGGTGATGGCTAGAAGGCCGGTGACATCAACCGCCGAACGCCGCCCGAACATGAAGCGGGACCAACTTCGGCGGAGGTCGTGACAATAGGTGTGGAATTTCATCAAACGAGAGACTTAATTTCAACCAGTAGAGTGTGAACCAATTCCAGTAGAGAATGTGGAAAGCTTAATTGAAAGAAGTTCATTGTGCAAGTGCTATAAATACATCATTATACATATTATGATTGTAATTGAAGTTCAATTTGTACTTCAATGCACATCTGGTGTGCATTATAAAAACAGAAAGGAAGAAGAGGAGGTGGGGAGAGAGGTGTGAGAGAAAGTATAACAGAAAGGGAAAGAGATAAGAACAGAGGAGCAGGGAAGACAGCATATGATTAATGAATTACAGTTCTACTCATCACAATTACATAATAGTGTCTCTAGCATTGTCTCCTAACCAGTCTCTGGCTTCAGTTGGTCCAAGGGTTATCTTTGAGCAGGTGAGGTGGCAGGGACTGGGGGTTGGCATCCTCTCTCACATCAAAACATACCTACAGATGGGGAGAGACAGCATGATTAAGCCTTGTGTTTTTTAAAAATAAAATAAATCATTTTTTTACACTGTCAGTCATCAGGAGGTGAAATGCATAACTAACCTTGGATCATTAACTCTGGGACTACTACATCTCTATCTATATTTCAACGTAAGCATCTCTTTAATAATAATTCCTGTTGACCCGACCAAGTGATATTTCTGTCACAACCTGATCTATTTCACCGGTCTTTGTGATTGTCTCCACCCCCCTCCAGGTGTCGCCCATCTTCCCCATTATCCCATGTGCATTTATACCTTTTTTCTCTGTTTGTCTGTTGCCAGTTTGTCTTGTTTGTCAAGTCAACCAGTGTTTTTATTCTCAGCTCCTGCTTTTCCCAGTTCTGAAAGTATTTAGACCCTTGGACTTTTTCCACATTTTGTCACGTTACAGCCTTACTCTAAAATGGGTTCAATTGTTTATTTCCCATCAATCTACACACTATCCCATAATGACAAAGCAAAAACACATTTTTTTGTATTTTTTGCAAATGCATTAAAAATAAAATGAAATTTCACATTTACATAAGTATTCCGACCCTTTACTCAGTACTTTGTTGAAGCACCTTTGGCAGGGATTACACCATGAGTCTTCTTGGGTATGACGCTACAAGCTTGGCACACCTGTATTTGGGAAGTTTCTCCCATTCTTTCTGCAGATCCTCTCAAGCTCAGTAAGGTTGGATGGGGAGCGTTGCTGCACAGCTATTTTCGGGTCTTTCCAGACATGTTCGATCGGGTTCAAGTCCGGACATTCAGAGACTTGTCCTGAAGCCACTCCTGCGCTGGCTTGGATGTGTTCTTAGGGTCATTGTCCTGTTGGAAAGTGAACCTTCTCCCCAGGCTGAGGTCCTGAGTGGTCTGGAACTGTTTTTTTATCAAGGATCTCTCTGTACTTTGCTCCTTTCATTTTTCCCTCAATCTGCCAGATTTCCTCCAGACATGACGCTTGGCATTCAGGCCAAAGCGTTCAATCTTGGTTTCATCAGACCAGAGAATCTTGTTTCTCATGTTCTGAGAGTCCTTTGCTGCCTTTTGGCAAACTCCAAGCGGGCTGTCATGTGCCTTTTACTGAGGAGTGGCTTCCATCTGGCCATTCTACCATTAAGGCCTGATTGGTGGAGTGCAGCAGAGATGGTTGTCCTTCTGGAAGGTTCTCCTATCACCACAGAGGAACTCTAGAGCTCTGTCAGAGTGACCATCGGGTTCTTGGTCACCTCCCTGACCAAGGCTCTTCTCCCCGAATTCCTCAGTTTGGCCGGGCAGCCAGCTCTAGGACAATTCTTGGTGGTTCCAAACTTCTTCCATTTAAGAATCATGGAGGCCACTGTGTTCTTGGGGACCTTTAATGCTGCAGAAATGTTTTGATACCCTTCCCCAGATCTGTGCCTCGACCAGATCCTGTCTCAGAGCACTAGGGACAATTTCTTCAACCTCATAGCGTAATTTTTGGTCTGACATGCACTGTCAACTGTGGGACCTTATATAGACAGTGTGTGTGCCTTTCCAAATCATGTCCAATCAATTGAAGTTACCACAGGTAACAGGTAACCAATCAAGTGGCAGAAACATCAAGATTATCAATGGAAACAGGATGCACCTGATATCAAATTCCAGCACCATTTTAGAATAAGGCTGTAACGTAACAAAATGTCAAGGGGCCTGGGGGCCTGAATACTTTCCGAATGCACTGTAAATACCACTTGAAGCTTGATGATGAGCTGATCATTTGAATCAGCTGTGTAGTGCGAATGCTAAAACAAAAATGTGCACCCCTTTGAGTACCAGGACTGAGAACCACTGAGCTTCATTGGGACCTCTTCATCTCCAGACAGGCTTTCACAGCTCTCTGTATCTGAGGACAGAAAAACATCACAAGAAACTGGCTTCGTTGAGCTCAAATTAGACAGCCTGAATACGATGTTACTATTGTCTCAGTCCTCAGTTTTCTTTCTAGCGACTGGAACTACACAAATGTACCTGCTCTATCCAGAATAGCCTACTCTCTCTCTTATTTGACAGTTGGAGCTGCTATCCTTTCACCCTCTTCCATGGCTGTTAGCTAGCTACAAATTAATTTGGAGTTGGTTTTTAATTTACAATTATGAATACATCAAGATAGCTAGGTATACAGTATGTAAAGTTGGATAGATATCTAGCTATGTTAGCAGCTCATTTGAGATGGCCTGCACTGTAGCAAGTTGGCTAATAATGTTTTCTACATTTTAAAAATGTATTTACTTACTTTAATAAGTTCTCCCAGCCACGTGGATGATTGGAGACAGTGCAGAGAAATGTGTTTGTCACCAGAGTGGTTTAGAGTGTATTACTATTTACCTGAGTAAATTCATGAAATGGACAATGGATTAAACTATTTACCCATGTTATAACCAGGCCTTCATACAAACTTGCTATGCTGAATTTGTGACGCACAACCGTACTGCTGCTGCAGTATATTCTGCCATATGCTGCCAGCACGCCCACAAGCGAGCCACTCTGGGTGGCCGAAGCAATTTATCACGTGCTAGTTTCTACAGGCTGTAACAACTTTGCCGTCAAGCCCAATTGTTTGTGTATTTAACTAAACCCGTGCCATCTGAGGTGATTAGTGAAATAAAAATAGATAGACTTATCCTGCTGGGGTCTCTGTCCTCATCCTCCAGTCTTAAATAATCTACATTTAGGTAATTTGGCGGCATCTTTGCCGGCATTGTACAAGAATCCCCTCAGAAGCGGCCCAATGCAAATTGAAATAAATATATACAAAATTACCTGATTTAGTCATTTTAATTATTACTATATATACAAATTATACCCATCCACAAAAACTATTTTTTTTAAATCACAGAAACAATGAGAAAATATGGAAAAATAAATAATGAAATTGTCACGACTTCTGCCAAAGTCGTTGCCTCTCCTTGTTCGGGCGGTGCTCGGCGTTCGACGTCACCGGTCTTCTAGCCATCATTGATCCTTTTTTCATTTTCCATTGGTTTTGTCTTGTCTTCCCACACACCTGTTTTCAATCCCATTCATTACCTGTTGTGTATTTAACCCTCTGTTTCCCCTCATGTCTTTGTCAGAGATTGTTTTATTGTCAGTGTAGTGTGATTGTTGTATAGGTGCGCGTCGGGTCCTCGTACCCATGTTTGTGTGTTTATGTACATTTAGTGTTATGGAGCATACTCCGTGGACTTCATTAAAAGACTCCATTTTACACTCCATTTGACTCTCCTGCGCCTGACTTCCCTGCCACCTATTACACCTATGCATGACAGAAATGTTAATTATATAAAGCAGCCCGTGTAAACATCTGGCAGAGAGTAGCCACAATCGACCCGAGCCCCAAGTAATACATTTGGGCCAGATTGCTCTCCATGGAATCGTCCCAAGCCCCAAGTAATACATTTGGGCCAGATAAATCACACTAGAATCGGCCCAAGACCCAATTAATGTATACATTTGGGCCAGATTGCTCTCACTGGAATTGGCCCGAGCCCCAAGTAATACATTTGGGCCAGATAACTCGGCCCGACCTCAAGGCTAGGATGCGGGATTAAGTAATACTGCCAAAGGCGGCCCAGACTCGGGTCATATGACATCGGCCGAGTTTGACTCTCAGATCCTCAAAAGGTTCTACAGCTGCAACATCGAGAGCATCCTGACCGGTTGCATCACTGCCTGGTACGGCAATTGCTTGACCGCAAGGCACTTCAGAGGGTAGTGCGTAAGGCCCAGTACATCACTGGGGCAAAACTGCCTGCCATCCAGGACCTCTAAACCAGGCGGTGTCGGAGGAAGGCCCTAAAAATATTCAAAGATCCCAGCTACCACAGTCATAGACTGTTCTCTCTACTACCACATGGCAAGCGGTACCGGAGTGCCAAGTCTAGGACAAAAAGGCTTCTCAACAGTTTTTACCCCCAAGCCATAAGACTCCTGGACAGGTAACCAAATGGTTACCTGGACTATTTGCATTGTCTGCCCCCTCAACCCCTATTTTACGCTGCTGCTACTCTGTTTATCTTATGTGCATAGTCACTTTAACTATACATTCATGTACATATTACCTAAATTGGCCCGACCAACCAGTGCTCCTGCACATTGGCTATTGGGCTATCTGCATTGAGTCCCACCACCCGCCAACCCCTCTTTTTCCGCTTCTGCTACTCTCTGTTCATCATATATGCATAGTCACTTTAACGATTCCTACATGTACATACTACTTCAATAAGCCTGACTAACAGATGTCTGTATATAGCCTTGCTACTCTTTTTTCAAATGTCTTTTTACTGTTGTTTTATTTCTTTACTTACCAACACACACACACATACCTTTTTTTCCCGCACCATTGGTTAGAGCCTGTAAGTAAGCATTTCACTGTAAGGTCTACACCTGTTTTGTATTCGGCGCACTTGACAAATACACGTTGATTTGATTTGATTGATGTCAATGAGGACAATAACGCAATCTAGCCAGCTAGCCTAGTTAGTTAATGTTACTTGGTGAGCATGCTAACGTTAGATGTCTTGCTAATGTTAGCTAGCTAGTTAGCTAGAAACAGGAACTTGGCCGTTGCTAGCTAGCTAAATGATGGTAAATGATGTTAGGTTGGCTAGTTTGCTATCCAAATTTGTCTTTGCTAGCCAAGTTACTTAGCTAGCGTGCTAACATTGGATGTTACTTATTTCATCACCACTATGTCAATTTAATTTTGTTTGCAAGGTACATGACAATACAATTAGATTTGACTGTATTTGTATTTGTTTTGTTTTGTTGTCACAAGTGGACAGGGCCATATCCAGGGTTTCTAGGCATAACTAATCAAGCACCGCACAAACAGACATCATTGGAGCGATGATCGTGTTATCACATTTACATGAATTGTTACATATTGATTCTGTATTACTATCAATGATGTAGTGGTAAAAAAAGGTGGGTAATGGGTAAACTACAAACTCCAGTGGGCGATCGAGATAAGACAAAACAACTACTGATATGCCTGTTGGTCTGAGGCTGGTGCCACACACACACACACACAAACAGTTGGTCTTGCTTTTAAAAGTTTGTATTGTAGTTGATGTCTTTGATTTATGTTGTTGCTTTGTTGTTTTCCTTTGTTCTCTTTTTTCTTTGTTTTGGTCGTTGGCACATACCTTGGTGTCCTCATATGTAGTTATGGCCCTGTTAGTGGTTCCAGGTGAACAGGATCTCTTTATCTGATATATTTTACACAAACACACGTAATAATAATTTACAGTATTTCTCCTCAAATATTTTTTAAATGACTTCCAATGTATCTTAATTAATAAAAATCTATAAATATTTACAAATAAGTGATGACGGAGCAAGCATGCCGCTGGCGTCATGGATAAGGGCGGATGAAGGGCGGGTGGGCTGTGTGAGGAAAATAGTACGTGATCGGCAGGAGTATGGCTGCCGCTTGAAAAAGTGGCCTATCTCAGGTGCCCCGTGAATGAGGCCGATGGGCAAAAAAGCTGTCACACAGAGCTCAACCACTCCCGAGTGCTCATTGCTAACAGGGATTACGGCGAGAAACACAACATCAGTTTTTGCCGTCAAACTATTTTCTGCTTTCTGACCAAACTCGTATTTTCTTTCTTTTATATGTGAACATCACATGAGGACATCACTACAATAAACAATTACTTAAAACACAGTCATAATTTTTTCATTTTATCAATGACTCGTTTTACTTTGTATAAGGCCTGTTGAGTAGCCTATACTAGCCTAAGTGACTCATAGCCTACAGAATTGCGTTGTCTATACTTCTTTGATAACATAGCCCAATAATTCTAAATCAAAACTACAGTTGTAGCAAAAAGCATGTAAAAGACAATGTTACCTGCTGTAAAAGTACTTCCAAGGTTTGCAAAAATGACCAACGTTACAAGTAGAGTGGAGCCAGGAATACTAAGAGTTCTTAAACTTGATTCCTATACCTGACTTTGTAATTCAAAGGCCTTGAATGTCAAACTGTAAAAAAAACAAGGCTCCTACCTTGCCTTGCACTCCAACTATTCAGACCACACGCTCCATCCCTCTGAGCTTAGTCTTGAAATAACAAATGAACTTTTATTGCAGGATAGAGCCCAAAAACTTGGAGCATTATACACGACTGTGAAACCTTGTATGGTTGTAATTTATAAAACAAATTAGACTTTTGGTCATTTTAGTGCCCTGATAATTATTTTATTTTTCCCGTTTTTGTTGAATGATATCTCCCTCATAAATGTTCTACAGCCAACAGGCCTATCTGGGCTTGTTAGACTACTGTATGTTCTACTATGTTTTCACTAGAGCATCCCGCTCACCATCTTAAGATGTTCTTTTTCTTTTGTTAGCTCTCTCCCTAACCCCAATGTCATTATCATTCAGAAAAGACAAGGAACCATTGTCTTTATCCAAGTAAAGAAAGGGCATACATCCAATTGAGAAGAAGACTCACATAGAAGTACCACTGTGTTAACACATTTAAGCTAGGTGGAAAAAGTCTCAGTAAGGAATGTAGTGAAGGTACTGTATCTTCATTTGTTTATACGGTTTTAGGAAATGACACTAACTGTTTGAGACACTTAACCGTTTAACCAAAATGTATGTGCCAATTGACAATGGAAATTCATATTGAAGTGTCTAAGCAGCAAAAAAAAGAAAACATAATAAGAGTTCATGGCACTTGAAAAAATCTGCTACAAATTGAACAAGGAGTATATCTGCCAGTTTTTGAGTGCATTGTTTTATCTAGTAATTTCCTTTTTCTCTTCATGCTAGGAATCATAATGTGCATGGAGAGCCAAAACTATAATCTCAAATGGCAAGATGCTAAGTTCATTGCATTAGAAGAAACAGTTCTCTCTCTTGTTATTTTCCAATGCTGGGCTCCAGAAGCCAATTTATTAAGACAGTTTGATGTAATACAGCTCTTTATATTTTATTTAATACTTACTCTGTTTCTTTCAACAGGGCTCCACTTTTAAAAAGCGCTGCAGCAATTAAGTCCAATTCAGAGTACGATAAGGATGAACAGTTTCTCACATTTCCCTGGGAAGGAAATTCAACATATATTTTCTACTGGGTTCTTTCAGAATCAACTTTCAATTATATATTTTCTGTCATGCAATTAATAAACCCATATAAATGACATGTCTCTAATAATGTCTAATTGCAAATTCCCGCTTAAATACTTCTTAATTTAAAGTGCATGTGAGTGACCTTGAATGTTCTCTAAAAACCTGACAATTCTTCCTCCAATAAATCGTCTCTCATTGCTCCAAAACACATTGCTTCTGTCCTAATAGGGATACGAAAGCATGGACATTTGAGCAATATAATTACATCTCGACAAATAATAAGAAACCTCAACCTTGACTCAGTGATAATCACCCAAGCCTAATCGATTTCCATTATATAAACTTTTGGCCATTCCGAGCTCCAGCAAATGTATACTTTTTCCAGCCCGTTTTCAATTCAACCATGGCTAAAAAGCTTTTCCTTAGATTACATAACCACTTAGATTATTGCAAGGACAAATAATTTGAATGTTTTGTTGAGTTGAACACTTAGAGGAAAAAAATTGTTTTATTATTCCTATTGCACTGCTTC
This sequence comes from Oncorhynchus tshawytscha, assembly GCF_018296145.1. Classification (NCBI taxonomy): domain Eukaryota; kingdom Metazoa; phylum Chordata; class Actinopteri; order Salmoniformes; family Salmonidae; genus Oncorhynchus; species Oncorhynchus tshawytscha. Next base: position 24,062,627 of record NC_056461.1, read on the forward strand.
CATATTGTGGAACAAATATATTCAATTTACGAATAAGAGCTATTTCAAGGCTGCCGAAGCATAGCATTCATAACATACCATGTCAGAAAAACTGGGACACTCGACCACAGGAAAATTCAAGGTTAATAGCAGGTTAATAACTGAAAGTGCAAAGCAGATTGTGGAACAAGATTGTTGAATCAATATAATGTCTCAGCAATGAATGTTGTACATTCTAAAATGTTAGAAACATTTCCTCATAACCACCCACAACTAAAACGGTAGACAGTTTGAGTGACAACAAAACAAAAAGGTAAAAAATGGCACATTTAAAAACTTTAATTTATTGCAAATGGGAACTTACAAAAGACCACCCCTGGTGTGAAATCACACCAGAGCAAGAATGAAGTTCACATTCCTTCTAGTTTAGAGTGCTCTAACCTGCTTACAGTGGATTAGTCTTGGTTGGATGTTCTCATGGGTTTGCCACCCTCACTGAATGCCTTTAATTGAAGCACAGATGGCTGTATTTGAACATGTCCTCGAGCATGCGAAGCGTGGTGTGTTGCATCTGCATAGCCATGTGCCCATCTCCCCATCACTTGATAAACAATGGCAGCCTGGCAGCCTCTACCAGCAACGTTCATGGTCAGTGCCGCAGCTACCCCCTAAACAACACTAAATGCACAAATAACCTCCCCACCAGCACCTGGCTGGACAAAACAGGAGGGGAGAGAGGGGAAATTAGTGCATTCACATGGGGTTGAGCACTGAGCCGGAATGCCACAGTGGAACAGGTATACATTCCTCCCTGTATTGTCGCAGGCTAATCAGTGAATGAGTTCTGCTTTTGTCACTTTTCAATTCCCTGCCATTGAAATGATGGCTAAATCCACGGCGGCATTTAGGTTGCCAGCGCGGCCCATTCAGAACGAGAGCGCCTCAGAGACTGCAGCGATGTAGATAATCCACCTTGAATCCCGAGAGGTCTATAGGTGTACAGGGAAGGTAAGCCACACAAGCTTCTGATGGCTTTATTCTGGAGCTGCAACAATTAAGGCCTCAGTTTGTTGCAAATGCCATACCTATGTTATAAATAAGTGCACAGTGTTGCTGGCTTCCAAACCATTTGGATAGATAGGCTAGTGTAACTTGTGAGAGAGTAGGCTAAAACACAAGAGTAGAAATCATACAGCTTAGAAACATTACAGTAACAGCAGCTTTTTTTGCATGACTTTTTCCTGCTTAATGGAATCATGCCTGACTCATCTTTTACTGCAGCTCACTGAACCATTAGTGAAACAATATCCACCTGAATCAAATGAATCCAAGTTTTTATCAGCAGCATAATGCATTGATAAAATAGGAACCAATAATGTATCTTTGAATACTTGGCGCACATCTTTGAAAACAGTGGCAATATTAACGATGTCTTAACTCCCTTGCAGCATACAATGGTGAGCAGTCTAACCAAACAACAGATGATATGCAAGAAATGTTAGTAAATACTGTGCATGAGCTATAGGATCATACGGATACTTATGTATAAGGCCTGTGAAGACTGACCAATTAGCTTCCCAACTCTTCAGAAGGCCTATCATTTGTTCATAAGTAAGACAGTTAGGGCAACGTTCATCTCCAAACATGTTCTGTGCTTTGATTAAACAATGTGTATTGATCATATTTGATGATACAATATTCAACTAGAAGAAACACATACAGAACAAACTCTCATCCACTTGAAAGGCTTGCCATTGTTTTGACCAATGTGTCTGGTCTGTCTATGAAAAGGAAAACAGTCATGTGTTATGCATGAATGTAGCAGTGTTCTCTTTATTCACACTTTTTCTTCTTGGAACAAAGGGATAAGGTACAGAAGGTGCCAAACAGGAAACTATTTCTCTGGAATAAAAGAGAGTATATAAAGACTTAAGTGGACTGAAAATACATAAAACATGTGCATCCTTTCACTGGCCTGCCTGTCTGCCCTTATATATTAACACCAAAGGTGCGTGGCTATTATAAAATGGGTGGTTCGAGCCCTGAATGCTGACTGGCTGACAGCCATGGTATATCAGACCGTATACCATTGGTATGACAAAACACACATTTTTACTGCTATAATTAAGTTCGTAACCAGTTTATAATAGCAATAAGGCACCTCTGGGGTTTGTGAAATATGGCCAATATACCACAGCTAAGAACAGCCCTTAGCCATGGTATATTGGCCATATACCACACCTCATCGGGTCTTATTATCTAAATATATCTCTTCTCATCACATAGCATACACAGCGCCTTCAGAAATTATTTTACCATCAGCAATCTACATACAATACCCCAAAATGACAAAGTGAAAACAGGTTTAAAAAAATGTTTGCACAGTTATTAATTATAAAAAACAGAAATATTTTATTTACATAAGTATTCAGACCCTTTGCTATGAGATTCGAAATTGAGCTCAGGTGCATCCTGTTTCCATTGATCATCCTTGAGATGTTTCGACAACTTGATTGGAATCCACCTGTGGTAAATTAAATTGATTGGAAATTATTTGGAAAGGCACACACCTGTCTATACAAGGTCCCACAGTTGACAGTGCATATCGGAGAACAACCAAGCCATGAGGTTGAAGGAATTGTCTGTAGAGCTTTAAGACAGGATTGTATTGGGGCACAGATCTAGGGAAGAGTACAAAAACATTTCTGCAGCATTGAAGATACCCAAGAGCACAGTGGCCTCCATCATTCTAAATGGAAAAGGTTTGGAACCACCAAGACTCTTCCTGGAGCTGGCCGCCCAGCCAAACTGAGCAATCTGGGGAGAAGGACCTTGGTCAGGGAGGTGACCAAGAACCCGGTGGTCACTCTGACAGAGCTCTAGAGTTCCTCTGTGGAGATGGGAGAACCTTCCAGAAGGACAACCATCTCTGCCGCACTCCACCAGTCAGGCCTTTATGGTAGAGCGGACAGACAGAAGCTTCTCCTCAGTAAAAGGCACATGACAGCCCGCTTGGAGTTTGCCAAAAGGCACCTAAATACTCTCAGACCATGAGAAACAAGATGCTCTTGTCTGATGAAACCAAGATTGAACTCTTTGACCTGAATGGCAAGCGTCTGGAGGAAACCTGACACCATCCCTACGGTGAAGCATGGTGGTGGCACAATCATGCTGTGAGGATGTTTTTCAGAGGCAGGGACTGGAAGACATGTCAGGACTGAGGCAAAGATGAACGGAGCTAAGAACAGAGAGATCCTTGATGAAAACCAGTTCCAGAGCACTCTGGACCTCAGACTGGGGCAAAGGTTCAGCTTCCAACAGGACAACAACACTAAGCATACAGCCAAGAGTGTGTTGAGTTGAGTTTGAGTTTATTTGATTTTTTTACAGGGACAGTGCACATTATTCAACGTTTCAGTAAAAGTGCCGGTTTTAGCCAGCCGGCTAATTTTCAACCGCAGTCCCTGGGCAGGTTATTAAAAACAATTACAATGTAGACAATCATTGAGCAGTGAGCACACGCAGAGCAACATAGGACAAGCAAGACATGACATACAGACGGAGCAACATAGGACAAGCAAGACGTAGCATACAGACAGAGCAACATAGACCAAAAAGCAGCAAGACAAAATTCATAAAAGCGTGGCTTCAGGACAAGTCTCTGAATGTCCTTGATTGGACCAGGCAGAGCCTGGACTTGAACCCGATCGAACATCTCTGGAGAGAAAATAGCTGTGCAGCAAAGCTCCCCATCCAATCTGAGAAAGCTTGAGAGGCTCTACAAGATGAATGGAAGAAACTCCCCAAATACAGGTGTGCCAAGCTTGTAGCGTCATACCCAAGAAGACTCGAAGCTGTAATCGCTGCCAAAGGTGCGTCAACAAAGTACTGAGTAAAGGGTCTGAATACTTAAGTAAATGTAATATTTCCGTTTAATTTTTTAATGAATTAGCAAAGAAATTATGCGGTTTTTGCTTTGTCATTTTGAGGTATTGTATGTAGATTGATGAGGGGGAAAAACAATTCAATCAATTTTAGAAAATGGCTATACAGTAACAAAATGTGGAAAGAGTCAAGGGGTGTGAGTGCTTTCCGAAGGCACTGTAACCTACTGCAGTTTAGTATATTATGTGTACTGAATAACCTCTTTTTGACGAGGGTAGTGCAGCTTTCAAGTAAGATTGACGATAGCAGAATTGCCCAGGTAGTCAAATTTCTGCTCAGCCAGAGTTCATCTTTAAGTTATCACTGCAAATATAAAGAAACATCAGCAACCTCTCTTGCATTCAGTGTTAGGGGTCACTCTATTATCCCTTTTATATCTAGACTAAAAACACCCTTCTTTACAATACCATCTATACAGCCTTTTCTTTATATCTGAAAGTGGTAGGGGGTTAAAAATGCAGTACATTAAAATCTGCCTTGAGACCTAGTCATCGTTGCGGTATTTTCTTAAAGTATTCTGCCTACGGCTCTGTGAAAACCGAGCCGTAAAACATGATCCGTCTTTGGGATGAGGCTCACTTGAGTGAACCAATCACAAAGCTTAACAAAAAAACTTTGGCATTAATTGTCTCCGTTACCTAAGGTGTCTCTGTTACCTTGCTTGAGAAAAAAGGTGCTATCTAGTACCTTAAAGGGTTCCTCGGCTGTCACCATAGGAGAACCCTTTAAGTTCCAGGTATAACCCTTTTGGGCATGTGGGAACAGCAGACTGGGATAGGGATTGATTGAATATGTCCGAAAACACACCAGCCAGCTGGTCTGGGCATGCTCTGAGGAGACGGCTAGGGACGCCGTCTGGGCTGGCAGCCTTGCGAGGGTTAACACGTTTCAACATCAACAGTAAAGCGGCGACTTTGGGATGCTGGCCTTCTAAGCAGATTTACAAAGAAAAAGAGTGGCCAATTAAATTTTAAGATGGGCAAAAGAACACAGACACTAGACAGAGGAACTCTGCCTAGATGGCCAGCATCCCGGAGTCACCTCTTCAGTGTTGTTTGAATTTATACATTTATACATATACATCTATCACGGCTCAGGCTAAGATGCAGACACAGGAGGAAGATATTACGAGTCTCAGAGTTTATTATAGTTCAGGGGGCTGGTAAGTCATGGCAGGCAAAGGATCGTAATCCAAATCAGAGTCAGGCAGGTACATGACGGTGGGCAGGTTCAGGGTCAGGACAGGCAGAAAGGTCAGACAAACATCTAGGCAGAAGGTATGCTGACCTCTTGCTATGGTAAGAGCGGGGGCTGATATCTCGGGGAACACTCAAAAGGCGAGAGACTTGTAGCAGAACAGGGAAGGGTGTTGCGGGCATATTCCATCCACACGAGTTGCTTGATCCAGGTGGTGGGATTGGTGGAGACGAGGCAGCAAAAAAAAACTCCTGTAAGTCCTAGTACTCTGTGGGAATGGAGGAGAGATCCAAGGTTTTTCAAAAGCCAGCAAGGAGACGTTCTGAGTGTAGGCTGCTCAGACTTCAGACAATGAGCATGGCAAAAAGGGCTCCAACCCCTGATGGACCCCGGAGCCCAGTCGATAACGGGATTGGGCCTCTGGAGCCATGAAAACCCCACAACCATGGGTACATGAGAACTCTAGGAGCAGAAACAGCATGGATTCACTGGTTGCCTGACACTCGCAGGTGGATAGAAACCGTACTGTGGTTGACTCTGCCAATAGAGCGCCCATCCAGTGCTGACGTCCATCGGAATGGAAAGGGGTTGAGTGGAGATGCCCAGCTCCGACAGCAGGGTAGTGTCCATAAAACTCTTTTATGCCCTAGAGTCAATGAGCACCCAGATGGATTTCGACTTGCCTCCCCACAACAGGGTAGCATAAAGGGGGTTACGAGTAGTAAGGGATTGGAAACTCTCCGTATGGCTCACCAATGTACTCGGGCCTACTGATGAGCCTGGTCTTTTAATGGACAGGTAGATAGGAAATGTCCCATAGGTCCACAATACAGATAGCTCTTGGTGTTTAGTCTGTGTATGCGCTCAGCAGGAGACATCTAGCCCTACACAGTTGCATGTGCTCTGAAGGAGGCGAGTTGGCAGCCCTCTGTTATTCCCGAGAGAACTCGGGTGACATCGGATTCACTTCAGGGACTTCCGAGATTCCTCTGAGGCGAGGTGGGAATTGAGGACGAGCGAGGGCGACATAGTCTTGACCATCGATCCGGATGGTCAAGGCTATGAAGGAGTCGAGGTCTATGGGCATCTCCCAGGCTGCAAGCTCATCCTTAATCATCTCCGATAATCCGCGAAGGAACATGTTGTACAAGGCTTCTGGGCTCGAGGTACTCTCAGCCGGACAACTGAGAATCAAACACCTTACGTACCTCCGCCACAAACTCCTCCAGACTGAGGCAAACGGCGAACTGTTTCTCTCACACTGCCATAGCCCAGGTGAGTGCACTCCCAGACATCAGTGTTATGAGGTACGCTATCTTCAAGTGGTCCAAGGGTAACGAAGAAGGCTGCAGCTCGAAGATGAGGGAGCACTTGGAGAGAAAGCCCTGACAGGTTCCAGAATCTCAGGCGTAGCGCTGCGGAGGAGGTAAACGAGGCTCTCGGGACACCTGGGTAGGCTGGGAAGAAGCTGGTGGCTGGGTTGCTGAGAGTCTGGGGGATTACTGGTGTGGTTTGCTGCTAAGTAGAATTGCTCCAGCAATGTATCGGACACATGGTCATGGCGTTCTGCAAGGGTTTGGAGTCCCTCCATAAGCTATAGCAGTAACTCCTTGTGTCTTCCACTGGTGTCTCCTTGCTGGGAGAGCTGGTCTGAGTCTGTTGGATCAGTCATGGCCAGTTTGTACTATCACGGCTCAGGCTAAGACCCAGATGCAGACACAGGAGGCAGATAGTATGAGTCTCAGAGATCATTATAATTCAAGGGGTAGGCAAAAGGTAAGTCAAGGCAGGCAAAGGGTTGAAATCCAAATCAGAGTAAGGCAGGTAGGTAGGAAGTTACTCGATAGGTCAGGACAGGCAAAGAGTCAGGCAGGTACAGGACGGTGGGCAGGATCAGAGTCAGGACAGGCAGAAAGGCCAGAACTGGGAAGACTAAAAACATAAAAAACTAGAGCACAGGAAACAAGGGACACGCTGGTAGGACTTGACGGGACAAGACAATCTGGCAAAAGAATCAGAAAACGCAGGTATAAATACACAGGGGATAATGATGGGAGATGGGAGACACCTGGTGGGGGGTGGAGACAATTACAAAGACGGGTGAAACAGATCAGGGTGACAACATTTATTTGAAAGGTAAAATCTTGAAAGGTGAAAAGTAATTTACAATTTGATTGTTACTATATTATTTGTTTTATATTAAATATTTAACAAACATTTGTACTATTTATTTACTATTTACTCAAAAGTGAGTCCACCTCAGCACTCTATAACACTTTTTACCAGAAAGGTGAGTTCCAGACCGTTCTAGAACTGTGCAGCATTACTGGTTATTGTTTATCTAATGAAAAATAATTACTTTTAGGTATGTCTATTTAGGAGGAAATCTATATTTTGCCATAATGTTCAAGAGTCGGCCCTTTAAATATACAGAACGTTAAATTTACCATCATGTTGCATTGTATAGCCAAATCAATGGTTTCACTAAACATGGCAACACCTTCTGTTATCATATGGTCATTGTTATAGGTATAGTGGTTGTTGTCTGTTGAGCTAATGTTTGAATAGAGAGTGTGTGGTTTATGAAAGGTTTATAATGGGACACCTAATATTTTATTATATTTTTGTCACTGAGGTCATGTGGGTCGTACTTGGGTTCAGATGTAAAAATCACAAAAAATCTACCATTGGCTCCCATTCAAATTAGCCCAAAATATCATGACTGTCTTCTCATCAACTGGGAGTGTTTGACATTTCTGATACCAAATACTTGTTGAATAGTATGTTGATAACAACATCAACAAGTATTTTGTATACCCCTAAAAAAAAGATGTTTAATGTGCAAGCTGTACTATTGACGTGCTAACACTTTATACGACAAACAGGTAGAATAGCTAGCATAGCTAGCCAACGCTAGCATTCACTGGTTGAAGATGAAGTAATTTTTGAGTGTAATGGAATTGACGGGTGGCTATAACATGAATATATATAATTCACGACATTTGGAAGGGATCTATAATCCAGTTATAATATAATTGTTATTACTTTGTGTTGTTATTGCTTGAAATCTGGCTTGACTGCACTGCTTTCTATGGGGAAAGATTTCTTCCATACCCCTCTCATCCCTGTTTGTGTGAATTTAGTTGAAAATGTCACTTTGCCATGTGGACCTATCAAGGATTGGAGCAGGACACACTGTGCTGGGGGATAACAATCATCTACTCAGGGAGATAAGCCAAGAGATGGATGGATTGTCTACTACTCATTTCCTGATCTGTGTATCCATGTTTGTCTTTGATCCTGCAGTCAGTTTAATCTGTAGAATCAGCAGAAAGCACACAAGATATCTCAATATGTTCAAGTTCGCATTTGGGCAATGTGCAATGGGTAATGCAATCCATAGCCTCCTGCAGATCACCCTCTGTCTCTGTGCCTGTCTCAGTATACCTCTGCCTCCCTCTGTCTTTCACTTTTCTTTTTTTCTCTATTTCCCTTTTGATCTGTGTCTCTCTCTGTCTCTCACTCTCGACATTGCTATTGGATCAAATTTAGCTCAAGCAAATGAATCATATCGGTAATCAGATTGACTCATCCCTGGTCATCTTTGGTGTTGGGTGGCAGTGTAACATGTTGCTGGGTGAATTAAAGTGTTCTCTTACCACTAAGGCCAGGGGCTGGATCTTGGTCCAGGGCAAATGTTAGGTGGGCTAACTGCCAGGTTATTTAAGGGCGAAGCTCTGATAGAACCTGAATCTTGGCTCTTCTCCCGGCCACTATTAGCCTGACAAGACCTCAGTGAGTGTTGTGATGAGCCCATAGCCAGGCCGGTGTCCACATATCCCAAAAATGGCCCAAAAACACACTGAGGCCAATTTTAGCATTGGAGAAAAAAAAGGAGAATGCATAACAGGCAGGCCCTGGCAGTCTGAGCCTTTAACTATGATGGATTTAATGTAAAGCCGTCCATGTCTTTCTATGATCCGCTGTCAGATTGACTTATGGGACCTCTTTGAGGAGTCACAATACATCGCTTAAAATTTTGGGAAAACAGAAAAAGGGGGCAGACTGACAAACCGACTTGTTCTGAGGCTGGAGACATGATGAAGATGAAATACATTGGAGATAGCTGTGTTTCTCTTTAGTTAGAGGGCCACTGATCCACCCCTGGTGTACTGCTATCTCTGCTAGTCTGACAAGGAGCATTTGTTTCACTGGAGAACTACTGGATATGTTAATAAGCATCTGTCGGATCCAAAACCCCTCTTTTGTGTCTCATTTAGCAGCAAATTTGTCATTGAACAGCACCTCACACAGCTCCAGAGGATAAATAATGAGGACTTTTTCAACATCTATTGTAATCTTTTATATCACATACTATACGGTGGTGTGAAAAGGTAATTTTGTTGTAGTTACTGAGATTCATAATAGGAAAAGTTTGTTCACAGCAGATAGTGTTGTGTTCTGTGTACACACAATCTATCTCTCTCAGGGTAAATGGAGGTTCAGTCCCTTCTCACTATACTGAATATTTAGTACATGAGCAATGGTATTAATTATCATGAAAAGAGGCTCTCTGTCTATATCCGGATTTGCATTGCTTCTAAAACAACCTCCACTCTCGACTATTTTCACATTGTGTTCTCCCAAGGGCTGTGTGATAAAGGCAGGGGCGGATTGGCCTCCTGGCAATTCTGGCAAATGCAAGATGGGCTGGACCATTTTTTAGTTGGGTGGGCTGGTCGAATTGAGACACACACACATTTTTTTTATATAAAAATATAACATTGAAAAAGGTGACATGGTCTGGGGCCTAACGGACTGTTAAGAGTTTACGCAATTTCTCTGTTATATTCTTAGGGCTGCAATCCCGTTAACGGGATCCATATGACAAAAGACAGTGAATGTGCAGGGCGCCAAATTCAAGTCAACAGAAATCTCATAATTAAAATTCTTCAAACATACATGTATCTTGTTGTTAATCACACCACAATGTCCGATTTCAAATAGGCTTTACAGCGAAAGCACCACAACCGATTGGTAGGTCACCACCAACTCACAGAAAAATTCAGCCATTTTCCCAGCCAACGAGAGCAGTCACAAAAAGCACAAATAGAGAAAATGAATCACTAACCTTTGATGATCTTCATCAGATGACACTCATAGGACTTCATGTATACATAATACATGTATGTTTTATTTGATAAAGTTCATATTTCTATAAAAAAATCTCAGTATACATTGGCGCGTTACGTTCACTAGTTCCAAAAACATCCAGTGATATTGCAGAGAACAACATCATTTTACAGAAATACTCATTATAAATGTCTATAAATACAATTGTTAGATATGGGAATATAGACATACCTCTCCTTAATGCAACCGCTGTGTCAGATTTAAAAAAATCTTTACGGAAAAAGCAAACCATGCAATAATCTGAGACGGCGCTCAGAAAAGAAAACATTAACCGCCATGTTGGAGTCAACAGAAATCAGAAATAACATTATAAATATTCCCTTACCTTTGATGATCTTCATCAGAAAGCACTCCCAGGAATCCTAGTTCCACAATAAATGATTTCTTTGTTCGATAATGTCCATTATTTATGTCCAAGTAGCTACTTTTGTTCGCGCGTTTAGTACACAAATCCAAACGCTCGTGCAAGTCCATCCGAAAGTCGGACGAAAACTTAAAAAAGTTATATTACAGGTCAAAGAAACCTGCCAAACTAAGTATAAAATCAATCTTTAGGATGTTGTTATCATAAATAACAACTATTTTTTTTTCACTAAGATATTCAGTATTCTTCACCGTATAGGCAACACTTACTGTACATCTGGTATAGCACAAATGTATATTCATATCCCATTGAAAAAAACTTCATTAACGTTCCAACCAGAGAATTCCATTGTCTGTAGAGAAGCAATGGAACGCAGGTCGCTATCATGTGAAATGCGCATGACCAGGACCTGGCTCTCTGCCAGACCACTGACTCAAAGTGCTCTCATCCGGCCCCACAATACAGTAGAAGCCTCATTCAAGTTTCTAAAGACGGTTGACATGTAGTGGAAGCCTTAGGAAGTGCAACATAACCAACATCCCACTGTGTATTCAATATCCCACTGGGCCCTAAAGGCCCTAAAAATGGTCAAAGACTCCAGCCACCCTAGTCCATAGACTGTTCTCTCTGCTACCCAACGGCATGCGGTACTGGAGCACCAAGTCTAGGTCCAAGAGCCTTCTAAACAGCTTCTACCCCCTAATCAATTGGCTACCCAGACTATTTTAATCCCCCCCCCCTATTTTACACCGCTGCTTCTCTCTGATGTTATCATCAATGTCACTTTATCATCATGTTATCATCATAATCACTTTAATAACGCTAACTCTACCTACATATACATATTACCATATTACCTCAACTAACCGGACATTGACTCTGTACCGGTATCCCCCTGTATATAGTCTCGCTATTGTTATTTTACTGCTGCTCTCTAATTACTTGTTACTTTTATTTCTTATTCTTATCTGTATTTTTTAAAACCGCATTGTTCGTTAGGGCTCATAAGTAATCATTTCACTGTTAAATTGTATTCGGCGCATTTGACTAATAACATTTGACTTGATTTGAGTTATAGTGGTGAGTTGTTTCTCCAGTGGTGTTTTACATAATTGTATTTGTTTTAAACATGAGCTGGTTAAAAAGGAGGAGGATCATGTCTTGCCAGTCAGAACAGTACAGTACAGAAATGGTTGAGAAACGGGCTGTACTGTACTACCAATGTTATTTGTCTGCACTACTTTCTGTGTCTAAGTACGGTGTGTAATGTCAGGGTGTATGTGTGGGGATGGGGTATGTATGTATGGCTGGGGGTGGGTGGCAGGGCACACGGTGATGTGGGTTCGTGTGAATACAATGCAAGGGTCGAATTCTTGTCCCAGTCCGCCCCTGGATGAAAGCCGATCCAATATAATTTTTCTGGAGCACATTCTGCCAGCAGCACTCTGATTGCCCATAGGACCTTACCTGACGCACGACTCTCATGAAGAGGATACACACGTTGTACTGAGTTTATGAGCACTGGAAAGCAGTTGAAGTAATTTGGGAAACCATATCTTGGGATAACTGTGATGCTCCTATCTGGATAGTTACTGAGAATGGGGAGAATGAGGGATGGATGAATTTAGTTTATTACTGAGCATATACTTTACAATCAGTTATGATTTAGACGCAAATGGCAAATATTTTTGTCATTCTAAATATCATAAAAAAACATCTCCACATCCTGAACCTCTCGGTGCCAGCTCACTGAGTGAGCCAGGCTTGACATAAACACCCAAGAGCCAATATTGTTGAAGAAAGAAATGTGTCCCGAATATATAGTTGACCTAATTTGCAGTAGGGTGATTGTAATATTTGTGTATACCAGTGTCCAAACAAAATATCATTTTGGGAATGAATATGTATTTGGTAAGTTCCATAAAAGTTACAATGAGTGTTCTCTCAGTTGTTTTCCTATCTAGTGAGGATATATTTTAAGACTGGAAGTCTTCAAAATCACACTTCTCAACATAACATCCATCACAATTTTTTAGCTCACAAGCACGCACAAAGGAAGCCGTGTGAATTTCACAGACATTGACCTATTTCCTTGCTTTATATTCTACTCTCTATCAGTGGAGTTCAGATGTGTCAAGGGGGTAAGAATTTGGTATGGAACTTTGATCAATGAGACGTTTCTGTGTCATGTACAGAGAGTATTATGTGGTTTACACATGTAAATGAACAAGTTTCTTGTTTAAAGCATGTTACCATGGTGCGAATTAAGAGGGAGCCAGGGGGGAAGCTCTGCTCCCCTGAATGAGACGGGAGATCTCTAAATAATGCTAATTTAACCATTCTCCCATTTGTTTAAAATGCAGCAGACAGAAGTAATAGACCATTTATGTAGCTTTATTATTATCTATCAATATTTGATCAGTTGATGATAGTTGACAATATCACTAAAATCAAATTTTATTAGTCACATACATTCGGGGTAACAGGTGTAGACCTTACAGTGAAATGTTTACTTATGAGCCCCTAACAAACAATGCAGTTAAAAAAATATGAGTAACAATAAGAAATAAAAGTAACACGTAATTAAAGAGCAGCAGTAAAATAACAGTAGCGAGACTATTCACAATGGGGTACCAATACAGATTCAATGTGCGGTGGCACCAGTTAGATGAGGAAATATGTACATGTAGGTAGAGTTATTAAAGTGACTATGCATAGATGACAATAGAGAGAAGCAGCGGTGTAAAAGAGTGAGGCGGGGGCAATGTAAATAGTCTGGATAGCCATTTGATTAGATGTTCAGGAGTCTTATGGTGTGGGGGTAGAAGCTGTTTCAAAGCCTCTTGGACCTTGACTTGGTGCTCCGGTAGCGTTTGCCGTCCGGTAGCAGAGAGAACAGTCTATGACTAGGGTGGCTGGAGTCTTAACATTTATAGGGCCTTCATCTGACACCGCCTGCTGTAGAGGTCCTGGATGGCAGAAAGTTCAGCCCCAGTGATGTACTGGGCAGTACGCACTACCCTCTGTAGTACCTTGCGGTCGGAGGGCAGTACGCACTACCCTCTGTAGTATATTGCGGTCGGAGGCCGAGCAGGCCGAGCAGTTGCCATACAAGGCAGTGATGCAACCAGTCAGGATGCTCTTGATGGTGCAGCTGTAGAACCTTTTGAGGATCTGAGGACACATAACAAATCTTTTCAGTCTCCTGAGGGGGAGAAGGTTTTGTCGTGCCCTCTTCATGACAGTCTTGGTGTGCTTGGACCATGTTAGTTTGTTGGTGATATGAACAACATGGGACTTGAAGCTCTCAACCTGCTCCACTACAGCCCCATCGATGAGAATGGAGGCGTGCTCGGTCCTCTTTTTCCTGTAGTCCACAATCTTCTATTTTGTCTTGATCACGTTGAGGGAGAGGTTGTTGTCCTGGCATCACACGGTGAGGTCTCTGACCTCCTCCCTATAGGCTGTCTTGTCATTGTCGGTGATCAGGCCTGCCACTGTTGTGTCATCAGCAAACTTAATGGTGTTGGAGTCGTGCCTGGCCGTGCAGTAATGAGTGAACAGGGAGTACAGGAAGGGACTGAGCGTGCACCCCTGAGGGGCCACTGTGTTGAGGATTAGCATGGCGGATGTGTTGTTATCTACCCTTACCACCTGGGGGCAGCCCGTCAGGAAGTCCAGGATCCAGTTGCAGAGGGAGGTGTTTAGTCCCAGGGTTCTTAGCTTATTGGTGAGCTTTAAGGGCACTATGGTGTTGAACACTGAGCTGAACGTAGCAGGATTTCTTATAAGCTTCCGGGTTAGAATCTCGCTCCTTGAAAGCAGCAACTCTAGCTTTTAGCTCAGTGCGGATGTTGCCTGTAATCCATGGCTTCTGTTTGGGGTATGTACGTACAGTCATTGTGGGGACGATGTCATCGATGCACTTATTGATGAAGCCAATGACTGATGTGCTGTTCTCCTGAATGCCATCAAAGGAATCCCGGAACATATTCCAGTCTGTGCTAGCAAAACAGTCCTGTAGCTTAGCATCTGCTTCATTTCACCACTTTTTTATTGATCGAGTCATTGGTGCTTCCTGCTTTAATTTTTGCTTGTAAGCAGGAATCAGGAGGATAGAATGATGGTCAGATTTGTCAAATGCAGTGTGATGGAGTACTTTGTATCTGTCTCTGTGTGGAGTAAAGGTGGTCCAGAGTTTTTTCCCCTCTGGTTGCACATTTAACATGCTGTTATAAAGTTGGTAAGACGGATTTAAGTTTCCCTGCATTGAAGTCCCCGGCTACTAGGAGTGCCGCCTCTGGTTGAGCTTTTTGATGTTTGCTTATGGTGGAATACAGCTCATTCAGTGTGGTGTTAGTGCCAGCATCAGTCTGTGGTGGTATGTACAGATGAAAACTCTCTCCGTAGATAGCATCGTCTGCAGCTTATCATGAGATATTCTACTTCAGGCTAACAAAACCTTGAGACTTCCTTAGATATCGTCCACCAGCTGTTATTTACAAAAATGCATAGTCCGAAGCCTCTTGTCTTACCAGACGCCGCTGTTCTGTCCTGCCAGTACAGCAAATAACCAGCCAGCTGTATGTTGATAATGTCGTCGTTCAGCCACGACTCCGTGAATCATAAGATATTACAGTTTGAATGTCCCGTTGGTAGTTTAATCTTCTGCGTACATCATCGATTTTATTTTCCCAACATTGCACGTTTGCTAGCAGAATGGAAGGAAGTAGGGTTTAGTTGTCTGTAGTTGCTAGACAACTAGCCTGCAGCTAAACACCAATGTGCATCTAATGTCTCCAACAAGTAGACGTTAATGACAGTAAGCCTGCATTTGATTTTGCAATGGCATAGGCCTACATTATTTGGTGTTTGTATGCCCATGAGAACTGTTACGTAGGCATAGTTACAATTACAATGCATTTTCAGAGATTTCCAAGATCTATGATTCGTACAGGGTTTAAATTCAATGTTCTAATTCAATTGTGAAATGCTTAAAAAATGACAAATAACTGTCATAAATGCCATTATGTAAGGAAAGAAAGGTAGTGTTTTATGTCACATGATATGTGAAGATTCCAAGCAATTCACTCATGAATTATGGATAACTCATGAAATAGGGTGTCAAACGTGCTCTGATTCAACTCATGTATTATATTGAATGTGGGCCACCTATTCTACATGTGTTCATGTGTTTAACATTTCTTTGGCTGAGCGGGTAGGCCTAGTTGAGGGTAAACGCTGTTTACCCACCTTTTTCTGAAAAAAATTCATTGAAAGTATAAGGAACTTAGCTTTTTCACCACAACCAACAATCAGAGTTTACCCACCTATTGTTTACACATTGTTAGCCTAGTCTAGTAAGTTGACCGTGTGTTAGGGTGACCATCCCAGTTTCAGAACCATTTCAGGTGTCCTACCTTTTCAAGCTACAAAAAAAGGTATATTTGTCAGCAAGAAGCATCAATTAATATAGGCCTAGCTGAATGTCATAGGGAATGCTACTTGGTGTCTTGTAACAGATGTCTATTTCCATTCATCAAATGGCTTGAGTAGGCTATACAAACAGTTTGGAGGCTGGAGTTATTTTGGAGTGGCTTAACGTGCACAGATTGTCAAATCACTTAAAAGTAGCCTATCAGAGGAAAATATTATGACTGGTTATGTTCATGCCACATTCAATGCTAATCAATGTTTACTGTTTAAAGGATGTCTTTATTATTAGGCCCATAAAAAATGTTTGCAAGCGAGTGCACTCAATACAGAGACTCACCCGCATGTCATGGTGTAATTTGCACTCTGCCTCTTAATGCACTCTCTTTTATAGTATAGTATGGGGATCCATAATAAATACAAATAGTACTCCCAACTTAAATGAGGTAATAAGGGGAGAACCTCATATGAAGTGGAAAATAAACATGAGCCCTGGCCCTATTGCCTAACCCAGAAACAATACTGCATTGGGCTCATGGTCAAGGATCCCAATTAGAGGACCATTCAGATGCCTTTAAAAATATATATATAATTTGGCCTATATCTGGCTCCAACACCAACCAACACAACACTGGCTCAGAGGTTGCATTCATTATTCCCTCGACTTTGTATATTTCTGATGTTAAAATGGATAAGGTATTTTGTTTCATAGTTATTCAATTGCAATAGTGGGACGACAGGTAGCCTAGTGGTTAGAGCGTTGGGCCAGTAACTGAAAGGTTGCTAAATCGACTCCCCAAGCTGACAAGGTAAAAATCTGTTGTTCTGCCCCTGAACGAGGCAGTAAACCCACTGTTCCTAGGCTGTCATTGTAAATAAGAATTTCTAGGATGTTTTGCCTTTCACTGCTGTCACAAGGGCAACTTCTTTCACAACAAGAAACAGCATGATGGCCTTGCTGCATGGTTTAGCAAACACAATTATACAGCTTCTGTGTTTGTTGGTTTTCTTTAGTTTGCTCAACAAGGTTGTGGTTCAACAACGCAGATGGATGTATCACTGGATCAGAGCTGTGTCTCAAAACACTTCAATTGCCTCTTCTTATCTCTCTCCGATCAGGTTAAATCTGATCAGTAATCACGAGGGAGAGAGACAAAGCTATCATGGACTGTTGAAGCATTGCACAATCCACTGGGCACAGACTTCAGTTCAATGTCTAGTTTTGATTAACATTTGATTAAGTTGTCAATTAACATGAATTCAACGTGAAATCCCCAAACATATGAGCCACATAATTGGATTTAGGTTATGTCCGAGTGGGAATTTTTCTATCCCGATATTCATTTACATTGATAACTTTAGGGTAAATCAAATCAGTTTTTCACATTGATTTAACACCAACACATTGAATGTTTTTGTTGAAATTATATATATATACACACACACACACACCGTGCCCAGTGTGAAGTTTACTTCCCAGTGCATGGAAACTTTTCTAATAGTTTCAAGTACAGTGAAATTTCTTGGAAGCTCTAACTCAGCAATGCAGTAATCAGAATCAATGTAATACTAAAAATAACAAGGTAGAACAAAAACACACAATATATGCAAATAAGAAGAAAACAATGAAATAAGTATGCATACTATATACAGGGTCAGTATCCCTGCTCTATCTACCTTTGCCGCTTCACCTGCATCAGCTATAAACTTGTTGAGTCTGAAGGGTTATAACGGGATCACTTTTCAGGTGGACAGGTCATATACAGGCTTAACCTCCACGGGACATTGATTTGATATAATAACTTCGTCAATCAGTTCTAAATTCAGTGTAGGAATTAGCTTACACTAGCAACATATGATTAAGACGTATGTGAGCTCGATCGGCACGGATGCGTCCGTCCTTGTGGCCTACTAGACACATATCTTGGTTGAGGGACTAGTAGTTCCATGTTTCATCATTTTTTATAGAATAGTCGCTGTCACTCCTCCTACGACAGGGCATTGCTTCACTTGTGTGGCTTCATTCAAATGGGAGTTGTCAGTATCAGTTGCAAAACCTTTACATTGCAACATTCCTTTTAAAACGTTGTATTCCTGAAGCGAAGCCAGTTCAGAAGGGGAAACCTGAGTATGGTGGCATCAGCTTATCGCATCAGTGGATATAACACCAATTGGACTCGCACTCGACTTACAGTACATGCGGTCTATTTATGTTGACCAGTTCTACATGTTTCCTCGATGCCGAATGTCACATGCATACTTGCGCTAGTGTCTCTTACTGCCATTGCTGCTGTTACTACAGTAGCTGTTCCTCGCTATGCTTGCTATTTTCTGATATCCCACCACCCATGCCTCCACCTGCCTGGCTTCTGTCTATCTTCCTTCAGGGGATTTGGAATTGAATATTGTGCTCAATGCCTGCAGTAATTGTATCATCTTATAATGCTACGCTCTGGCAGTGAGCTACCCTGAAGAAGCAGAGCCTAATGCCAAGACTATGCATTGTACTCTTCTCTCTAATAAATGGTTAAACCTGCAATACCAGTCAAACGTTTGGACACACCTACTCATTCAAGTGTTTTTCTTTATCTTTTCTATTTTCTACATTGTAGAATACTAGTGAAGACATCAACATTATGACATAACACAGATGGAATCATGTAGTAAACAAAAAAGTCTAAACCATCTCAATTGGGTTGAGGTCGGGTGATTGTGGCAGCCATGTCATCTGATGCAGCACTCCATCACTGTCCTTCTTGGTCAAATAGCCCTTACAAAGCCTGAACCAAAAATCTAAAATTTGGGTTTATCAAACCAAAGGACAGATTTTCACCGGTCTAATGTCCATTGCTTATGTTTCTTGGCCAAAGCAAGTCTCTTCTTATTATTGGTGTCCTTTAGTAGTGGTTTCTTTGCAGCAATTTGATAATGAAGGCACACCTGTTAATTGAAATGCATTCCAGGTGACTACCTTATGAAGCTGGTTGAGAGAATGCCAAGAGTGTGCAAAGCTGTCATCAAGCCAAAGGGTGGCTACTTTGAAGAATGCCAAATATAAAATATATTTTGAATTGTATAACACTTTTTTTCTTACTACATGATTCCGTATGTGTTATGTCATAGTTTGGATGTCTTCACTATTCTTCTACAATGTAGAAAATAGTAAAAATAAAGTAAAAGCCTGGAATGAGTAGGTGTGTCCAAACTTTTGACTGGTACTGCACATGTGGTGTTTCCTTTCTGAAATGTTGTTCATAATTAACTGTGGAGACTTCAAATAATATTGTTTCATTATAACTTAGATTGTTTACATTGTTCCCTTCTAAAATAGAAGTGTCAACTGTCACATCTGTCACAGCTCATTCCATCATTACATTGGCTAGGAAAGTATGCACAGTAAAGAAAAATAATTACTTTAAACTTGTATCATAGTGCAAACACTTCTCAATTGTATAACACCCCAGAGTTGTGATATCTTCAAAGCAATGATAATGTAGATAATAGGATGTAGAAACATCCAACATTCATCCATTGCTATTTCCTTCATCTGCACATATTGTAAATCAATACACATTTTAATCTTATGATCAAGGGACTTGTGAAATGATTTGTTGTCAATCAGAATCGATCAGACTTGTACACACAGTACATAGCCGTTTTGATATATAGCACATACTATGTATTGTAACTCACATTTGCATTCACAATAGGTTGTGATACTGATTTATTATAATTAGTAATTATGCTTTTTGATAGATAAGCCCTGGTCTAAGGTTTTTCCTCAAAGTTCAAACCGCCTAGCAAAAATCAATATTCAGGCCGAGTCACTTTAAATTATTATCTTGCTTATTACACAGGTGCTGATGAAGGAGCACCAATCAGAAAATGAATCAGTTTAATTATTTATTTTTTATAAAAAAAAAAAAAAAAAAATCTTCCCAGAAGTGGCATTTTTGCTGCACCCTGAAATTGTGCTTCATAGTTGATTGAAAGCACTGGGTTGGCATTTGAGATTAACTTTTACCATGAAATAGCTAAGGCCCCAGGAAAGGATTACCCCGCCACCATGGTAACAATCACATTATGCAGGATGCAGGAGGGAGAGGCACAGTAAAAAGGTAGACATAAGCCCTCTCTCTGCACTACCAGTGTGGATGGACAGCTACACTTGCCTTCCTCAGAATTTTAAAATAAATTAGGCAATACAAAAAGGACCTTGATGAAAATACTCTAGAGTCTAGAAGATTCCTCATGTTTTGACAGGTTGTAAGTGGGGCTGCGTTTCTTCATAATTAGCTACTTAATTGGTACAGTTTGTAAAGGATTACCACCTACAACATAAAAAATATGAGGCAACTGCATTTAACATAGGCTGGGGAGGATAGACTGTGTGTGTATGGAAGTATCTGTGGCTGTGGAAAGGGATACAGTTGCTAAGGAAAACAAATTGTGTGACCTTAATTACACAGACTGTAGGTCATGGTCAAATTTCCTGCCAATTAGATATCATGTGTTGAAATGCAGCTTTTAAATGTGTCAGGATAACCCCTCCCCCCTCTGCTCAGTGTGACAGCGATAGAACTGGATGGATGACTGTTGACTGAGGAATAACAACTCACTTTGTAGAATGCCCCAGTCCTTATTGCTTTATTGGAATAGCCAATGCTCATCTTCTCTAAATAGTTTTGTTAACCATCTGTCGTTCTTGAAGTATGCAAGCCCATTCATTGCTTTAAAATTATTTCATTTTTTTACATACACTATGAAAAGCACCAAACACATTTGGACTGGCAACAATGTGAGGAGAAAATTGTCTGTGCCCATAGCAGATAACAATAATAATTCTGAGAAGATATCTGCTTAGAGGAATAGTTCGCCCAAATTACAAGATGACACATTGGTTTCCTTTCCCTGTAAGCAGTCTATGGGCAAGATATGAAAGCAATCCATGACTTGGTTTTATTTCCCTGGCACTGTTTCCAAATGCAATCCCTGTTTAACTTCATTATCTGATAGAATACTTGAAGTTTGCAGGCATTCTTTCCATTTAAGTTCAGCCTTTCTAAGTTCACTTTTTAAGGCACACGTGTGGCTATTTAACCAAGGTGAGACTCAGGCAGACACTTTATTATTGGTTTCAAGTCTAAAGTAGCCAGACATGTCATTGAAACTGTTCAGCAAATCATCGGTGTGATGACAAACAGATTTCAGGAGGATAAAAAGCATGTGTAAATTTACTAGCAGTTGTGAAGTTAGTTAATGATGCGAAAGTGAGTGGGGACAGACAAATGTTTAGGAGAAGAAAGCATTTTAAAAACAATAGTGAGATGGTCCGAGACACGCACATCAATAGATTTAAGTTATCAATATTCATACCATAGGACAGCATGAGATTAAGAGAATGGCCTTTGTTGTGTGTAGGCCCTGTGGCATGTAGTACAAAGTTAAAAGATTTTAACAGGTTAAGAAACTCCATTATTTGGGTAACATACTGTATGTGAATGTTCAGATCTCCAAGAATGATAACCCGTTCATATTTAGGCTTAACCAAAGATAGCAGGTCAGAGAATTCTGCAATGAAGAAATTATTTGCTTTAGGAGAGCAGTACACTACACTATACTATACAAGGTGGGCTGTTTCTTGTTCAAGCAAAAGATAAGGCTCTCAAATGAGGAAATTTCACCCCATGACACAGGGCTACATTTATACTGGATTTCTGTAGATAAGAAAAGCCTTGAGGGGTAGTTTCATTTAGAGAACTAAAATCCTCAGCCTTAAGCCAGGTTTCAGTAAGCATGAAAATATCAATGTCTCTAACCACGTTTCCATCCACAGTTTTTATGCGAGTAAAACAAATCATGACAGCTATGATGGAAACAGGGAATTTCAGTACAATTTTATAAATCTGACAGATAATTTGTTCGTTCGACATGGTGGGATATTTTTGTATATGTAAAATGTATTATGCAAAAAATGGTGGTGAAAACGTCTTCATGTGCAAATATAGATATAATTGTAAGGTACTGGGTGTCGTGAGGGTGAAGTCAGGCGCAGGAAAGTAGATAGTTCAATATAGTGCTCCTTCAATGCACACACGGTGAACCACGGCCACCCCACTTTTGGGTGCTCAAACAAAATGTCCCAGACACAGGGAACGAAAACAGTCCAGCACTAAATACACGAACACGTTCGTCTGTAGCAAACACCAGGGTTACAATGATCAATCCCGCACAAAGAAACGGGCGGGCCGGCTGACTAATAAAGCCCAACTAATACAACCAACTCAAAACAGGTGTAATCAGTAAACACATAAGGAGGGGGAGAAAAGAATCAGTGGCAGCTAGTAGGCCGGCGACGACGACCGCCGAGCGCCACCCGAACGGGAAGGGGAGCCACCCTCGGTTGGAGTTGTGACAATAATAACCATCAAATCGGAGTAAAGTTGGAGTCTCGCGAAGATATGGTGCATGGTTCTCCCGCTTTGACTCGGAGAAACCATGCAGTTTATCAGGCTACAAATGAAATAAATACCTAACTAATCACACAGAATTACATATACACAGAATTAATTACACCTTGATTACAAATTACGTCATAAAGGAAAACGTCCCTATCAGGCGGAACAGATATGACAGCTGGTTAAACAAAATAAAAGAGTCTGGGTTTGAGTGAAAGAGCGGGAAGACTGAGGAACAAATGGGAGAAGCTGATGCTATCGTAAATATAGTATCTTATGCATTCTAAATTACCGCCCATTTGGAAAAGGAAAATTCAATAAATATTTACTCTGAGCTGCGCTTTGGTAGGTTGGTGGTAGATGGAAGGCCGTGTTGCCTAACCGAGTCCTTTGAAGAATGTCTCTGGTGGTAAATTGGATACGTTGTAGTAACGATGTGTGGTAGATGGGATACTCTGTATGTTCTTTCCTAGCCCGCGTTTGCAGCTGCTGTTGCTAACTCAACAGCTAGGAGGTATCACTTCTGTAGTGAATAAGAGTTCAAAGTTCATACCATTCGCAACCAAAGCTCATGCTGAGGTTGGCTTAGTTCTGTAGTTGACATGTTAGTCCTTTTAACGCAGAGGCTGCAGACCTCATGTCCTTGGAACAGGAGGTTACATTTTCGTCAAGGCTTTATATAGTGGAGCGAGAAGGGTGTGTCTGAAAAGTTTTATAACCCATGTCTCTTCACAGGGGCGGGCCACTGATTGGGCAGAGCCCTAACCTTATGAAAACCCTAAATTGAACAACAATTCCATGTGACTCCAATAACTACAATGTGCAGACTTTCCACTGTAGAGTTTGTCATCCTGTCATTGATGAGAATGTCTCAGATGACAAATCAAATCAAATTTAATTATATAGCCCTGATCGTACATCAGCTGATATCTCAAAGTGCTGTACAGAAACCCAGCCTAAAACCCCAAACAGCATGCAATGCAGGTGTAGAAGCACGGTGGCTAGGAAAAACTCCCTAGAAAGGCCAAAACCTAGGAAGAAACCTAGAGAGGAACCAGGCTATGTGGGGTGGCCAGTCCTCTTCTGGCTGTGCCGGGTGGAGATTATAACAGAACATGGCCAAGATGTTCAAATGTTCATAAATGACCAGCATGGTCGAATAATAATAAGGCAGAACAGTTGAAACTGGAGCAGCAGCACAGTCAGGTGGAAGTTGAAACTGGAGCAGCAGCATGGCCAGGTGGACTGGGGACAGCAAGGAGTCAACATGTCAGGTAGTCCTGGGGCATGGTCCTAGGGCTCAGGTCAGTTGAAACTGGAACAGCAGCATGGCCAGGTGGACTGGGGACAGCAAGGAGTCATCATGTCAGGTAGTCCTGGAGCTCAGGTCCTAGGGCTCGGGTCCTCCGAGAGAGAGAAAGAAAGAGAGAAGGAGAGAATTAGAGAACGCACACTTAGATTCACACAGGACACCGAATAGGACAGGAGAAGTACTCCAGATATAACAAACTGACCCCAGCCCCCGACACATAAACTACTGCAGCATAAATACTGGAGGCTGAGACAGGAGGGGTCAGGAGACACTGTGGCCCCATCCGAGGTCACCCCGGACAGGGCCAAACAGGAAGGATATAACCCCACCCACTTTGCCAAAGCACAGCCCCCACACCACTAGAGGGATATCTTCAACCACCAACTTACCATCCTGAGACAAGGCTGAGTATAGCCCACAAAGATCTCCGCCACGGCACAACCCAAGGGGGGCGCCAACCGAACTGACATCATATTCATTAAGTACCACCGCGTATGTTCAATTGGTCGGATTACCAGAATATAGTTAATTTCATCCCACCTTCTGATGTTCCCAGAATCTCTATGTTAACCAAGGGGTTTTCAAATGTCACATCAGTAGGGTAGAGAGAGGAAAAAGGGGGGAAGAGGTATTTATGACTGTCATAAACCTACCCCCAGGCCAACGTCATGACAGGACCAACAATTTACATTTATACATTTAATGTTTATATTTAATTTTATATTTTTGTTCAGTGTAGAATCAGTCTGACTATTTTGGGGAAGTGCATACTGGCTATTGCTTCTCAAAATGGACAAACAGTAGTGTTGCTGTTTTATTTTGGTTTTTCAAGCTAATCTCTTTTAATGGAGTTTGGCTAGGCACCAGCCTGACGCCTTTAGAGGAACATAAATTAGGTTACTTACATTAACCGCACTATGGGACATAATAAACTTTCCATGTCGTCTGTTGCTAATTATGACAGGGAGGACTGGAGCACTACCGGCACTATATACAGTAGCTATTGCATACATTACAATGGTCTGACCCAGATGGTTGTGTAAAATGTTTTGAGAATTATGTCAAATACATTATTTTGATTTATATTTTATTGTACTGTATTGTATAAATGCCTTAAAAAATCTGTCTAAAATATGTCAAAGCAGAATTGGAATAAATAATGGAAATATCCTAGGTCTACTGCTTCAAACATGTTCATTCTTTTCTTTATTTTGTCTTTCCTGTAACACTCAAGACCTTCACAATCACTATTTAATATATTATCCTGGAATTACGTCAAAACGACTCCTCAATAGCTTCCCGCTAACCCTTCAATTTCTTTATTACCCTATCATCCAGTTCCCTGACCTGTGGGTCAGTGGAAAACATCCAATCGATGGCTAACAATCCATTCTTTTGTTGACAGTGCATTTCAATCTAATGTCTAAAGCAGCTTACGAAAACCTCTCCAAAATGTGAAGTTGAGAAAAAAAAAGATTTGAATTTGTGAGCTGCTTTGGTACTGGTCCAATGGGATATTAGTGGTGTAACCCCTCGACAGGCCCTGATTCAACGTTGTATGATCCATGGTCATGGTGTTAATAAGAACCCTGTCCTTGAGGAGTTTGACCTGCCATTACTATTACATAAGGAACAGGTGTGTCTCATCAACAGAGTTCCCCCTCCCAAAACAATTATGAACTTCACTCATCACTTATTACCATCATTAAGCATCTTTTAAAGGGATTTGTGCCACAAATGCCACAAAGTCATGGTACCGATATTAACATTTTCCGTGCATTTTTTCATCTGTAAGTGACTTTGTTGAGCTTCACAATACATTTTAGATTCTTTCGGATTATTTAAACATGATGTGTGAAAAATGCTAATATCGGTACCAGGACTTGGATGGGATTTGTTTCACAAATGCTAAAAATGGAAGGAATGCCTGCAAACTTCAAGTATTCTATGAGATAATGAAGGGTCTGATGAGAAATTACAATGGTGCGGTTAAAGATGCAATCGCGAACTAACACACAAACATTCATGGACATTTGGCTAACTAGCTGTTTCTAGCTAGTTTGTCCTGGGAGATGAACAGTGGGTTGTTATTTTACCTGACATGCATATGTGACCCGATTCAGGAAACTAGGCATATGTCACAACTTCACAGCAGAGCCTTTTGAAAGTAAAAAAATATTTTTTTTAATCAAAATGCATTTTTGGGCAGAAATGTCTTCTCGAACATGTGAACTTTCAAGTGCCTCAATATCAAACTTGTATGTCATCTGTAAATACGAATAAAATTGTTAAATGACTAGTTGGTTTAGCCACAGAAAAAGTAAGCAACCTTCCCGCTAGCCATGATTGGCTGAGATAATGAGTGGGCTGGACATGCCGAGAGATGAGTTTTGATTGGTCTGCGGTATTGCGTCTATAAAATGAGCTGCTCGTAATGAGTAAATAATCATTTATACTGCAGTTTTTCTAAAGATATTATGTTAGCCATGGAGAACTGCAAATATGTTGCTACTGCGCTCAATAACATTGCGGCCCTGAATTTATCAGGCGCTATCTACAAAAGGTCAGTAGGAAAAAGTTGTGATGGACGACTTTCTGGACTACGATCGTGCCATGCAATGCTGACACTCATTTCATAACACGTTTTGAAATCAGTGGAACACAACGGGCCAAACAAGCTATGCAGACTAAACGGAAACAACACAGGATGTCTTATAAAAGGGGTTGCAGTCTGCCGTGAAGCTTTCATCCATGTATACAGGTAAGAATCTAGCTACAGATTCAGATATTATAAGTTTCTAATTTTGTCAGAAAGTTGTTTTCATCACAAGCTAAAGCTTGCTGGAGTTCGATGGCTGGCTTGCTTTTTTAAATGTAACCTTTATTTAACTAGGCAAGTCAGTTAAGAACAAATTCTTTACAATGACGGCCTACCAGGGAACAGTGGGTTAACTGCCTTGTTCAGGGGCAAAATGACAGACTTATCTTGTCAGCTTGGGGATTTGATCCAGCAACCTTTCGTTAACTACTCCAATGCATTAACCACTAAGGCTAACTAACAATTCACTTAAATGTGAAGCTTTCATCCATGTATACAGGTAAGAATCTAGCTAAAGATTCAAATATTATATGTTTCTAATTTTGTCTGAAATTTGTGTTGATTGCAAGCTAAAGCTTGCTGTTAGCGAGCCAGCTGGAGTTCAATGGCTGGCTTGCTAACTAACAATTAACCTAATGTTATTTGGTTTAGCTTGCTATGACAATCGGTTTGTATTGCTAGTAACGTTAGTCTATGGATTGGGATTATAGTTCATTTTTTAGCTAGCTAGCTAATGTTAACGTGACATGTCTAAGCAAAATATCCCAAGTTAAAGCTTTAGCTAAGGTTAGATGGCTGACTTGCTAGCTAACATTAACTTATGTGTATGAAGCATGTGTACCGTTAACAATGTTCTCAGAATGCCATTTCACATTGCTAGTTACAGCCTAATGTTAGCTAGCTAACAGTGAATTTCTTAGTTGTCATAGCTAGCTAATGTTAATTGGTTTGTATTGCTAGTTAATGCTTGCTGTTAGCTAGCCAGCTGATGTTAGATGGCTGGCGAGCTACAGTAGCTAACATTACCTGTATGAACTGTGTGTAGTGATCTCAGAATGCCATTTCTCATGTATTGTATAATAATTCTAGAATATTTGTATCTGGAATTTGTCTTTCAGCATTAATCAGTAGAACACGCCCGACTCTAATCCAGTCATACAGTCATCAAAAAAGGAGCTAGCACAAGCAAGCAAAGGCGCAGCACAGTCATCAACTACATGCACCATTTCTTCACCAACTACGGAGATGGAAAAACACGTGTGGACCTAAATTGTGATAACTGCAGTGGCCAAAACAAGAACAAGTTTGTGCTCTGGTATTGTGCCTGGTGGACCATGCACAAGCTCCACCACAATCTGGACATTCACTTCCTGATCACAGGCCACACCAAATTTGCCCCTCACTGGTGCTTCGGCCTCATCAAGCAGCGTTGTGAAGGACAGCACTGTGACAGGGGTCAACATCCTACAGCTGGTTGGGCTGGAGGATGGTATGGTGCTGGTGGAAAGCTATGGCTGACAACACCTGACTCCGTACTTCAGGCCGCTGCCACAGATGAAGCAGTACTAGCACTTCAGGTAAAACATTAATGTATCTGTACATTACTTTAGATATTTTTGGCAACTTTTACTTCACTATATTTGTAAAGAAAATAATGTACTTTTTACTCCATACATTTTCCTTGACACACAAAAATACTTGTTACATTTTGACAGGAAAGTTGTCCAATTCAAACACGTATCAACAGAACATCACTGGTCATCCATACTGCCTCTGATTTGGCAGACTCACTAAAGATAAATGCTTAATTTGTAAATTGTCTGAGTGTTGGAGTGTGCATAAATAAAAATAATATTGCACCGTCTGGTTTGCTTAATATGAGGAAGTTGAAATGGTTTATATTTTTACTTTTGATACTCAAGTATGACAATTTAGTACTTTTCCAACACTGGGGGTTATAGCATTTATTTCACATGACCCATCAATTTAGACAAGCGTAAGTGTCATCTAATTTAAAATATTTTTATCTGGACACTTTCTGTTTACCTGGAATTTTTCCTTATTGTAGGCTACTACCCCTTTTAGTCTTTAGCACATGTCCTCATGTGAATGAGGTGGGTGGGGCTTGCTTAAGAGGGCGTGAACAATGCTGAATGGGTGTAGACAAAGGAGAGCCCGCTAGTAGGTACAGAAACATGCAAAGGCAATTTTCTCAAAAGTGAGTTTACTTTCCCATTGTTCCTCAAAAATGCTATGTATGATATACCATTTTGAAGCTCTCTACTTTTATCCAATGAGTCTTTTATCCAATGTAAAAAACAAAAATTCAGATTTTGCTACATAATGCGGAATCCAAGTGATGAGTCACAAATAGTCCTCTTTTTATCTGGTTCTTTGTTGAATGTTGACCCAGAGTCATACAAAATCCTGTGTTTCTCTACTCCAACGATTAATCCATAGATAAAAAGGTAAACCTAGTTAGTTTTTAGTTATGTTTAATTAATCTCTCATAATTTGTATTTTAAGCATCATGTGAGTTTGTATCTTTCTGATATCCAATAAGGAGGGGACATGGTTGCAGCGGGTGGAGCGTCTGGCTACGCAGTCACTTGTATATGCATGCGAGCGGTTCGGGTGAAATCATTGAACAATATGCATGTGTAATTTTTTTGCAAGGGTGAAATTATTGAATAACAATGCTTGCACATGCAACGTGGCCGATGTGGTTTGCCTGGAACAGTGACATGTTAACATCCCCTGATCTCTGCAAATAGTTTTACTATTCTTTTGAGAAAATATAGAAAATATTAGATCCAGATTGACAGTAACCGACACCATACCAGCATTTCTGGTCACGAGGCACTTAAGGCAACTACTCTGAGTCTGTCTGCTGCTTACGTTTGCTTCTTTGAGCAAATATCATTTGAGTCCCTCCTTGATACTGTAGCTCACATGAAGATCTCCTTCTGTCCCTTGGAAGTGATCCCAACTAGACTACTAAAAGAGGTAATGCCTACTGTTGGACCCAACATTCTGTGCATTATAAATAGAACCCGGTCTTCTTAATCTTAAAACTGTTCTTGTCCAACCTCTCTCTTAAAAGCTCGATCTAGACCCCTCCTCGCTGAATAATTATAGACCTCTCTAAACTTCCCTTTAAACCAAGATTCAATTTTTTTTATTTTCAGCAACTGGTGGGCTTCCGTTCACTTCACAGCACGGAAACTGCTTTTTTGGAAGTCAGCAATGACCTTCTGTTGGCTACTGATGCCTGTGAATGCTTTATTCTAGTTATTTGGGATCTAAGTGCCTTGTTTGATACTATTGATCATAGCATCCTTGTATCATTTCAATGTATGGTTTAAATTAGCTATTTTTTTTCATTCCCTTTTCTCATGTCCTTGTTTCTTTGTTAGTAGTTTTATTTGATTATTTTATGACTTGAGGCACTTTTACTTGTATTGAAAAGTGATAGTTGTCTAGCTAGCAGCAGTCAAGGGATAAGAACTTTGCCACTGAGCATGGCAATGGAACATAAATAACAAACGACTGGGTGGCGTCCGTAAATATCAAACTAATCGAACAAATGACTGGGTCGCATCTCTGGCAACCAAAAGATGAGAACGTATGAATTTGCTTATAAAAATGAAAATATCAACGAATAAGTATTTATTCCGGTAAATATGTGCTTTCACATTGTTTTCTTTGTCAATTGTGGTATAAGTGGGATAAGTGCCTCCACTCTGTACATTCTGTACGAGTATTCAACAATGCAAGGGCCGTAAAGTCTCCACCACAGGAAATGGGACTTTAATGATGAATACTGAAAAAACATACAATGGAAAAGGAGCTACACTCCATGGGCAAATACAATAGAACATAGATTTGTTTGTCCAGGGGTGACACAATTTCTATGTGTGTCTGTAAGGTAGTGCCAATACGCCTTGTCACCCCCAGTAGCGGCATAACAGTAGCATGTTGCATGTCTATAGTGCAATCTGAACGTGCCGGTCTGTCAGTTTGTTTGATTAGATCGTCACGTCCACAGTGCCTGAAGGTCCTCCCACTTAATGAGTCTTGTTGCTGATGACCTAATATGTACTCTGTCCACACCAACCCATGATGGACAAGCCCCTGACTGCTCTGATCAATGCAGCATTCTGTTCGGGAGGGAAAATGCTTGTGCATTGTGAAGTCACTTCATACAAGGCAGTACAGTCTGGTTTATATCCTTTAATTAGGGTCTGGTGGCTGGCCACTGCAATGCTCTCTTCTGTACTGTCGCTCTATCTTTACATCAGAGGTCCATGTTCCTTGATGTCAGGCACGTCCAGAACTGACTTGTGTTGGGAATGCAGCAATTGGTAAGGGTACCCAAGCGAGAAAAAAGAGAATCTCCACATGTTATCTCAGTAATAGTGCAATGTTTCTTGCAATAGTACAGTAGTATGGCTGCTGTCATGTGTTCATGGTGTTTGTAACTGCTAAATTGTTTGTTATGCCCCTCAAAAGGGCCGTAGATACTGTGTGACAGCTTTTGTATGCACATTGTCCGTTTCAGTTGGATAGCATGCCACAGTATAAGAAAGGCCATAGAGCAAAACAAGTGTGTTCAATACAATTGTAGCGCTGGCAAGGATATAGTGCTTTGTTTGTTTGTTTCTAATGGAAATATCCCCATTTGATGGATGTGTGACGAGTGAAGATCCGTCATATTTATATACATGTCATACTGGATGCCATAGATAAGACACTTGTTAGATTTGAGGAGCGTATTACCTCCATCTACTGGATAATGGAAATAATTCAGAAATATTTTCTTTACAATTGTCTGAAATGTCTGAAATGCAGAAGAGAGGTAACGATAGTCCTTTAGAATCTTTCACTATATAGTGTGGGCCTTTGCATTGTTTCACCTTAGCAGCATTTGTATAGTGACTGAAAGTAGAGACCAAAAAGAAGATTTACATACCTCTGATCGGCTACACTGAGATTGACCTGTGAACAGAAAGATGAATATACAGAGCAGGGTGAGGGGAAAAAAATAGTGTACAGTGCATTCAGAAAGTATTCAGAACCCTTGACTTTTTCCACATTTTGTTATGTTACAGCATTTTTGGGGGGGGGAGGAGGCGACGGGTAGCCTAGTGGTTAGAGCGTTGGACTAGTTACCAAAAGTTTGCAAGATCCGCAGCTGGCAAGGTAAAAAAAATCTGTCGTTCTACCCCTGATCAAGGCAGTTAACTTTTTTCCCCTCAATCTACACAAAATACACCATGACAAAGCAAAAACAGGTTTTTAGAAATATTTGCAATGTATAAAAAATCCTGTAAATATCACATTTGCATAAGTATTCAGACCCTTTGCTATGAGATTTTGAAATTTAGCTCAGGTGCATACTGTTTTCATTCATCATCCTTGATATGTTTCTATGACTTGATTGGTGTCCAGCTGTGATTGTAATTTTGTCAAATCACCAGCATATTAAGAGTTCATAATGTTTAGTATTTCTGTGTTCATTTCAGAACAACATATGGACTCTTTAGACATACAGAATTGTGAAGGAATGCATGCTGAAGGAAAATAGCGCCACTCTACAAATGATTACTAATCCAAACACAATGGGTAACAATAGGCGTTCTATGCCTCCAGACAAGGGCTAAGGATTTATAAAATAATGATTATAATTATATAATAATAATAATAATAATAATAATAATAATTATACTAAATTATTATTTTCAATGATGTTCTGAATCTCTTCAGTTTTTGTTGGAAAGGAAAGGGTTAACACAGAAGATAAAATTAAAAAAAGATCCAATCAGCATTTTTTTTCTTTGCTGGTCTCTGGGGAGATACAGTAAATCTAGCTAGCTTAATCAGCCATTGGCTAAACCATCCGAAGCTAGATTAAGGCATCTGCCGTTCAACGGTATTTGGGTAATATTTTTGAGTGACAGTGGAAAAAAACAATCACATTTTGACTGAATGGGTTGGAACGTTTTTACAAAAACTGGGAACTTCTGGCTTCCTGAAGGTCAACAGGTCACTGTGCAATTGCGAACAGTCGTTTTCCCATGGTCGAGCTAGCTATCTTTTGTTGTCGGCTAGTTTTCAGCGGCTGCAGCAGGTGTTATCAAAGAGGGTGTTGTTGCTAATTTGTTCGTGTTACGAATCCCTTTTGGCCCGACAGTCTAGGGGGGCATGGTAATGAGACCCGTAACATAACTCATACAAATTCTAATAGTGACAAAGTAAAAGTGAGAACGAAATAACAACGACAACTGAAATCTACCATCAAACTCAGGGTTAATTGGAAAACACACGGTAATGGGGGGAGCAGGAAAAGGGGCTGAGCTGGACCCAAGAAAAGAAACAAGTATTCAAAAACACCCCTAAGCTAGACTAGCCTACTTTAAACAACAGCTAACTAACTAACCAAAATACAGTGGGTGGTCCGCCCAGTTCTAACTAGTGTATTTAACAAAGTTTACCTACGGGTAGTGTATGCCCATGGGCAACTTGTCTTGGTTCCCCCTTTTCCCACCAGCAAACAAACACCATAACCAAAAACAATACTCACAGGTGAGGACAAAGTGATATGGAGGTGCTCAAACAAAAGAGAGGTCAATACATTAAGAGAGTGTGAAACAGAGAGACCTACAGACATGGCATTTACAGAGAGATTGAGCTCCACAGCAAACAACTGACAGGGTTTTTAAACAAAGGGAAAGGAACGGTGATTGGGTAGGAAACAGTAGGAGGTGTGTCTTCTGATTGATGATTGGTGACTGATTGGGGAGTGATGATTTTCACCTGTGAGGGAAGAAGGAGAGAAAAGAAAACACACACACAGGATACACACACAGGATACCTGTATCCGTAACAGTTAGCTTCTCCCTTTTCAATAATAACTTTCAACAAGAGTACGTTTCAATTGATCATCTGGTGAGTGGAACTGTGTTTTTGTCATGTTCTGACCTTAGTTCTTTTGTTATGTCTTTGTTTTAGTATGGTCAGGGCGTGAGTTGGGTGGGTTGTCTACGTTAGTTTTTCTATGATTTACTATTTCTGTGTTTGGCCTGGTATGGTTCTCAATCAGAGGCAGCTGTCAATCGTTGTCCCTGATTGAGAACCATATTTAGGTAGCCTGTTTTCTATTGTGTTTCGTGGGTGATTATTTTCTGTTGTCTGTCTGCACCAGACAGAACGGTTTTCGGTCGTTTCTCTTTGTTATTTTGGTTATTTCCGTGTTCATTCTAATAAATATGGACACATACCACGCTGCACCTTGGTCCTCACCTTCTTCCACCAACAACGGCCGTTACAGAATCACCCACCACCAAAGGACCAAGCAGCGTGGTAACAGGCAGCAGCAGGAGCAGCGCTATAAGGAGGAATGGACATGGGAGGACATTCTGGACAGCAAGGGTTGCTACACATGGGAGGAGATTCTGGCTGGAAGGGATCGCCTCACATGGGAACAGGTGGAGGCAGCCAGGAGAGTAGAGGCAGCAGGTAAAGCCAGCACTTTGAGGGAACACGGCTGACAAGGAAGCCCGAGAGGCACGCGGGGAGTGTGGCTAAGTCAGGTAGGAGACCTGAGCCAACTCCCCGTGCTTACCGTGGAGAGAGAGGGACAGGACAGGCACCGTGTTATGCCGTGAGGCGCACGGTGTCCCCGGTGTGCAGGCATAGCCCAGTGCGATACATAGCAGCGCCTCGTATCGGCCGGGCTAGAGTGGGCATCGAGCCAGGTGCCATGAAGCCGGCTCAGCGCATCTGGTCTCCAGTTCGTCTCCTCGCCGGGGTACATGGCACCAGCCTTACGCATGGTGTCCCCGGTTCGCCAGCACAGCCCAGTGCGGGCTAATCCACCTCTCTGCACTGGCCTTGCTATGGGGAGCAGTCAATCAGGTAAGGTTGGGCAGGCTCGGTGCTCGAGAGCTCCAGTGCGCCTTCACGGTCCGGTCTATCTGGTGCCACCTCCACGCACCAGCCCTCCGGTGGCAGCCCCCCGCACCAGGCTGTCTCTCCGTCTCCTTCCTACAGGTGCTCCCGTCTGTCCTGAGCTGCCCGAGTCGCCCGTCTGTCCTGAGCTGCCCGAGTCGCCCGTCTGTCCTGAGCTGCCCGAGGCGCCGGTCTGTCCTGAGCTGCCCGAGGCGCCGGTCAGCCAGGAGCTGCCTGTAGCCGTCCGTCAGCCAGGAGCTGCCGGAATCGCCCTTCAATCTGGAGCTGCCGGAATCTCCCGTACGGTGCTGCCGGAGTCTCCCGTCCATCCGGGACCCGTGGCTAGGGTCCCCAGTCTGAGGTCGGAGGTCCATGTCCCGCGCCAGAGCCTCCACCACGGACTGACCTCGCCTTCTAGATGATAGCGGGAAGAACAGGCAGTGGCTCGGGTGGTTGTTGTCCTTGACGATCTTTTTGGCCTTCCTGTGACATTGGGTGCTGTAGGTGTCCTGGAGGGCATGTAGTTTGCCCCCTTTGGGCAGACTGCACCACCCTCTGGAGAGCCGTGCGGTTGTGGACAGTGCACTTCAAATCAAAGTGTATTTGTCATGTGCGCCGAATACAACATGTATGTATTTCACCTTACAGTGAAATGCTTACTTACAGGCTCTAACCAACAGTGCAATTTAAGTAAAAGAAATAGGTATTAGGTGAACAATAGATAAGTAAAGAAATAAAAACAACTGTAAAAAGGACCATGAAAATTAACAGTAGCGAGGCTATATACAGTGGCGAGGCTATAACAGTAGCGAGGCTATATACAGTCCCCAGTTAGTCGGGCTAATTGAGGTAGTATGTACATGTAGGTATGGTTAAAGTGACTATGCATATATGGTAAACAGAGAGTAGCAGTAGCGTAAAAGAGGGGATGACGGGTGCTGGGTGGTGTAACATAATGCAGATAGTCCGGGTAGCAAATGTGCAGGGCCCCGGTTAGTCGGGCTAATTTAGGTAGTATGTACATGAATGTATGGTTAAAGTGACTATGCATATATGATAAACAAAGAGTAGCAACAGCTTAAAAGAGGGGTGGGGACACACACAATGCAAATAGTCCGGGTAGCCATTTGATTACCTGTTCAGGAGTCTTGTGACTGGGGTGGCTGGGGTCTTTGACTATTTTTAGGGCCTTCCTCTGGCACCGCCTGGTGTAGAGGTCATGGATGGCAGGCAGCTTAGCCCCAGTGATGTACTGGGCTGTACGCACTACCCTCTGTAGTGTCTTGCGGTCAGAGGCCGAGCAGTTGCCGTACCAGCTCTCGATGTTGCAGCTGTAGAATCTTTTGAGGATCTGAGGACCCATGCCAAATCTTTTTAGTTTCCTGAAAGGGAATAGGTTTACTGTACCAGGCGATAATACAGCCTGACAGGATGTTCTTAATTGTGCATCTGTAAAAGTTTCTGAAGGTTTTAGGTGCCAAGACAAATTTCTTCAGCCTCCTGAGGATGAAGAGGCGATGTTGCGTCTTCTTCACCACACTGTCTGTGTGGGTGGACCATTTCAGATCATCAGAGATGTGTACGTCGAGGAACTTGAAGCTTTCCACATGCTCCACTGTGGTCCCATCGATGTGGATTGGGGTGTACTCCCTCTGGTGTTTCCTGAAGTCTACAATCAGTTCCTTTGTTTTGTTGACATTGAGTGAGAGGTTATTTTCCTGGCACCACACTCCCTGTAGGCTGTCTCGTCATTGTTGTTAATCAGGCCTACTACTGTTGTGTCGCCTTGCAAACTTGATGATTGAGTTGGAAGCGTGCGTGGCCACACAGTCATGGGTGAACAGGGAGTACAGGAGGGGGCTGAGCACACACCCTTGTGGGGCCCCTGTGTTGAGGATCAGCAAAGTGGAGGTGTTGTTTCCTACCTTCACCACTTTGGGGCAGCCTGCAAGGAAGTCCAGGACCCAGTTGCACAGGGCGGGGTTCAGACCCAGTGCCCCGAGCTTAATGACGAGCTTGGAGGGTACTACAGTATGGTGTTGAATGCTGAGCTATAGTCAATGAACAGCATTCTTATTTAGGTATTCCACATGTCCAGATAGAATAGGGCAGTGTGCAGTGCGATGGCAATTGCATCGTCTGTGGATCTATTGGGGATGTAAGCAAATTAAAGTGGGTTTGTGGTGTCAGGTAACACCATGCTGTGTGTGACTGCTTTCTTTCCATCAGCCCTTTGCAGTGGTGTAATGGTGCCTGGAGAAGTATACTCTCCTAAACGGCCCGCCCAGTGAAGGAAAGGCACCCTATGTGAATAATCCTATGTTTTCATTAAAAGTTTTCCTATAGATTTTTCAGATGTTCACTCTCAATCACATTTTTATAGAAAAAAAAAGACCAAAAATGTATGGTCTAAGTTCACAACAATGTTTAAACCACATCAATCTGTTTGGCCTGTCGTGGCCTGGCTCCCCAGTGGGTGGGCCTCTGTCCATCCAGGGCCATCCCTGATGCAAACAGCCCCTGATGACAATTGCACATCACAAATAGCCTACTAACCAACATTTTAGACTAAACTTTTTATATACCTGGTTTGCATACCCATTGTTGCCTTATTTAACATGTACTGGTAGATATCGTTGAAACGTCTTTCCTACTCTACCGGCTACTGATGTCATTCTTCTGTAAGCTGCTCCATGCCAAAACAATTTGAGAGCTTGCTGCACACTTTCTCTGCCTGCAGATTATATTACGTTTAAACTAGGCTATGTATGTGGCACTCATGCGACTATATGAATATATTTCATGTGCTTTGCGATTGTGTAGGCTACTTTGTGCATGATTTGTCTGTTGTACTACACAATTGATAAATCATATACCTCTACTACACTACTTTGATATGCATCGGTAGCGATTAAGATGTGAGTACAAGCGATGTCCACTGAAAAAAAGTGGGTATTTGGGTTGTACTTGCCTCCACAACACCACTGGCACATGAGTCAGCTGGTATTACAGTTTCTGTCCTTTCAGAATCACGAACTACACTGAAGGCCTATACTTTTGCCACTGCGCAAACATGTCTATATGTCTATAATAGATATAAAGGCTATTAATGATAATGTTTTAAGAAAGTAGTGTATATATTTGTCCTGGCGACGAGGTTTAATGCGCTGACTGAATGGAAACTGATAATTGAGTTTTTCGCTCTGCTGGTCTTGGCTGGTCTCTTCAAGTCAAGACAGAGTACACTTTTTTTCAACAGTGAGAGAAGACCAAGACACTCAATATGTGGTCTCAAGAACATTCTCTAATACTACAACACGGACATGGCGCTTGCAATGCCAGGGTTGTGGGTTCAATTCCGACGGGGTGAACAATACAGAAAAAAGTCTGAAAATGTATGCACTCACTATGTATGCACTCACTACTGTAAGTCTATCTAGATGAGAGCGTCTGGTAAATTACAAAAATGTTCAGTATATATTTCTTAATCAGGATTGGTGGGTCCCCTGTGGGACGGTTGAGCTAACGTAGGCTAATGCAATTAGCATGAGGTTGTAAGTAACAAGAAAATTCCCCAGGACATGGACATATCTGATATTTGCAGAAAGCTTAAATTCTTGTTAATCTAACTGCACTCTCCAATTTACAGTAGCTATTACAGTAAAATAATACCATGCTTGAGGAGATTGCACAGTTTTGAAAATGAAATGTTATTAATAAACTAATTAGGCACATTTGGGCAGTCTTGATACATTTTGAACAGAAATGTAATGGTTCAACAACTGTTGTTTTTTTCTTTGTATTATCTTTTACCAGATCTAATGTTATATTATCCTACATTCCTTTCACATTTCCACGAACTTCAAAGTGTTTCCTTTCAAATGGTACCAAGAATTTGCATATCCATGCTTCAGGACCTGAGCTACAGGCAGTTAGATTTGGGTATGCCAATCCTTAAAAGGTTAAAATAGCCAGCAAGGAGGGAGAGAGTAAACCAATAGAACCAAACAGTCTGGGGGATGGCAGATGTAAAATCCAGTCAGAAAAAAATGTGAAGCTAATCTGTCGTTGTCCACACTTTAGGGTTTAAATAAAGTAAACAGTCGTGACTCAAAGTGAAGTGAAAACTCCCAATGGGTCACCGGCTATTTATTGTGCCAATTGAGAAGGTATCAATTTGAAATATGTCCGACTGCGATTTGTGACGGCTGATGCCACTTATGTATCTGAATAAATAAGTTATCAAATTAGATCTGTAGCAATGGGTGATGGTATTGACAGTGAAGGAGTAACCTAATATTAGATGGTTATACTTTTGTCATACTGTGTATGATTTAGCCCCATTCATATAGTCAGTCAGAATATTGATTGGATGGCTAATCTGAGTTTGTGAGGAGTCCTTAATCTGCTGTTTTCATTAGTATTTTTTTTCTAAAATGTTGATATTGCTCATCAATCAATTACTGTGGCAAATTAAGAGTAAAGTCATGGTCGTGCCAACAGTTTGCCTGTGAGGGTTCCTCAGATACTTTCACTTCAAAGACCACAGATCTGTGGTTACCTAAATGTCAAACTAATGAATGATGAAATTAGTGATCTGAAAGAAGATCTTTCTGAAATGCTATCAGCCATCTTTCCTCTTATGGAACAAGCCAATGTTTCACTCTGCCAGTCAACGTAATCAGTTGTATAGCTGTGCGGTCTGTATGCCGGCCTTCAGCTGTTTGTCAAAAATATAAATGTCCTTTCAAATAGATCAGCTTTTACTCATACTGTACTGTACGTAGTGTGACCTGAGAGGAAGTCTCTGTTGTAAACAACAGAGGGCAGTGTGGTCCCATGTTTAAACATCTCAGCACCATGCACTGTGCTGCTTCCCCTGTAGCGCAGTGTTACTGCCACTGAGGTATACTAAGAACTGGAGACTGCCTCCGAGATGTCCGACTGTTGTTTTTAAGGTAACCTACTCACGTTTGCATACGCTGGTTCATGGACCATTTATATTTGGGTTGCATCCGGTTTATACAGACCAAAGTCACATGCACACTAGCACTCAGTGCGCACAGGGAGCAGCGCGAGCAGCGATGATGTCATCACGTCATCCAAAAACATGGCAGACATTGTATGATTATAAAATCAGTCTTGGCGACAATTATTTTAATATTTCAATGGATGTTTTGTGCACAACGGTGATAACTAAAGAGTGTTATTAAGAATTTTCAAATCTGACTTCGCTATGTGGCCGTGTATGGAAATTATCTTTCTGGGCAGCTCAACTGCAGTACTGAAGCAAAACTGAAGGAGCTGTCGAAACAGTGTTTTTTAGACCAGAACCCTGGCCCCACGGTTACTGCCCATACAATGAGATGGTTAAAAACGAGGTAAAGTAGTAAATCTAGAAATCTCTGTTTTCCAGCTGAAACCAACCATATGCGGCTTTTTGTCAACTTCCTTGGAAACTTTGAATTGGGTTAAATGCTGAAACTGTTCAATAATTGGGGAATATGGTAAGGTTAGCACAAATGTCAGAGGACAGTACATACTGTATATCAGCACAGGGCATTAGACGTCGGTATACTGTAGCATGACAAATTACAGGGCCAGCTATTCTCATTCCGATCTGCCCTTTAATGTGTTCGGTTTGACCCTGCGAATATAGAAGCTCTAACCAAGCAAATCTCTCTACAGGGTTCCAGTGTTCTCTGTGCTTTGCTATTGAAAACATCAAAATGTACCTTTGTAAGAAAAAGCCAGTCAAAGGCTGAGACTTTATTACTATACACAAAAGCATTAGTCCCTTTGACTGTAATACAACCATGTACACATAATGTACAGGTTCCATGTTTGGAAACTTCTACAGCATGCCATTAACATCAAAAATAGAGATTTGGTAAAAGAATCACTCAAAAAAACATCTCCTTTAAGTGGTATGTTGGTGGCTCTCAAACAAAGGCAAATGCATTCAAATTCTAAGTTCAAAGTATATGGCTTTTAGTGAACACTGAAGGTGAAAGCTACTTTTCCTTATTTATAAAACACTTACAGCAACTTTGCCGGGCACAATAACAATGACAGCTCTTATCTATGAAAGTAAGTGGCGAGTATGAATAAAACATTGAGCGATGTTAACAGCAATTCTTTGCTTTGGTTTTTACTTTAGTGGCTTTGTAGCTACCTCTCAGGACCTGGCTGGAATACAGTAACTGAGATCCAAGAGTCAGGAGAGCAGTTCAGTGCAGAGTGGCTGCTCTTTTGAAGACAACACTCCGCGGCCCATTGTAAAACACTTTGAAAGGAATAAGGGAAATATTGGACCATAACATCTTAGACCCTCGGTGGAAGCTCTCTCCAAATTCATCTGCTTATATATTTATTTAGCTATTTATTTAAAGGTACAATGCAGCCATTTTCATCTCGACATCTGGGTAACAATTAAGTACCTTACTGAAATAGTCAAAAATAAACAAAAATAGCTTCTTAGCAAAGAGTAACTTCTCAAGCAAGAATTTTGCTAGGACTGTCTGGGAGGGGTCTGAGTGGCAGAAATGTGTTATTGGCAGAGAGGTTTGGATCACTCTTTCTTATTGGTATGTTAACTAATCTTCTGCTGATGTCACCAGGCAGGCAAAAATTCCACCCATCCCACAAAAACAGGCTGAAATGTCAGGTGGTCTTTTCAAACAGCTCTTACACTAAAAGGGCATTATCATACATTTTACAATTTCACAGTATCATTCCAACCTCATAGTGTGGAAAGACATAAAATACAGCAAAATTAAATTTTGACTGCACTGGGCCTTTAATATAAATCAGACTCCCAAAGGCAAGTTGGAAGGCA